>NW_027362935.1:3600000-3988993 GCF_046119375.1 Phyllobates terribilis
AGAAGAGACGATGTAGGACCGGGCGTTGCTCTGCCCGCTGTCAAGTTCTTCAAAAGTTGAACCATTTCGTCTCCAGATATTTTACTCCAGTTCCTGTAGTCCTTGACTGGAGTAACACTTCTGAAGGGGCACACGTAGACGCACACCACTCATCAGATATGCCAAGTTCATTAAGTGTTGTGCGCCTCTTAATGAAAAGCATTCATGAATAAGATTTGCCGATTTCTTTAAGACTGGGGCCTGAAAAAGCACTCACAAAATGATTAAAATCATTTTCCTAGTCATTTCTATGGATAGAATATTTATGCGCCTAAAGTGGCATAATTCTTGATGAATTTGCCCGTCAGGCTTCCACAAGCACAGTAGTGCCTTAGTTTTGCAACTTTTGGTGGATCCAGCCAGGAGTGGAGTAAAAATGCTAAAATTCGCAACATTTTTGTGCTACTTTGAATTGCGACCAAAATTTTGCAACGTTTCAAAGTGTTGAACACTAGAAAACTGTTGAAAACAACTTGATGAGTCGGGCCCTATATCTCCAGCAGTGGCAGTAAATAAATGGAGTAATGAAGCTTGTGCAAGACTATATCCCTCCATTCAAATGGAACAGAAAAAAACACAGAGGCGCTCTATGTGTGAACCAGCTTGGAGGTCCAGAAATCCAGCGTTCTGGAATTGCTCACCTGGGATACTTGTGCTGACCATGCACAACAATCCATGAAATGTGAACTGAAAACACTCAAAGCTGCAGCACCGACCCCCTGTCCCAATTGCCAGAGAAGGAAGCAAAGGATAATCCAGGAAGGAGGAAGAAATGCAGTTTCTCCAGGCGCTGCCACAAAGGATGACGAGCCAGATGGTAAGTAAGATTTTTCTATTGTTTTGTAATGGTAACAAGACTACACATTTCTGGGATGATTCAATTCAAATGGGACACTCTAGAGCCCCATGTTTTAAACTGTGGAGGTCCCAGTGTGGGATAACCAGTGGTCAGCAAGTATTTACTTTTTCGGTGAAAGGTGATAACTTGCAACCTTTGTAGCATATCTTTAAATGATTATTCTCATTTCTTCTTCAGAAGCGCGCTGCTCCCCTGTCTTCCTACGTCCTGCTCGGCAGGGCAAAGTGCGCTCCGGACTGACTGACATTTTGGAGAAGCATCATAGATGCGCAATTGGCCCAAACTTAGTTCCCATGCCGCTATATGAAGCATCGGAGGATCACAGAAGTACTCAAGCTGGTTGGATTCACTCATCTGGCCAACTTCAGAGCAGCACTTGTAAGCTCTACAGCAAAGAGCTTGTAACTGTTGCGCTTCTCGCCTTGGAGAATGACCACCGAAATGAAATGGAAAAGACAGAAAATCATCTTTCCAGGTAATGCACTAATGTATGTTTTTCTTTATACTGAGCCATGTTTCCACATATTCAATATAATAAAATCTCATTCTCCCTCTATGAATGTTCATGTGCAGGAAAAAAACTGAGTAAAACTCTCTTCTTTATTAATTCCGGCATCTTTTTGACTTGCTACATATGAAAATAGTAGAAGATAAATATATAAGACTAATGCAGAAGACGACAGCCCAATGGGAACAGATATTGTGCCTTTATAGAAACAAATGTGGGGCCTTTGCAGTTGTCACCAAATTGATGCAATGTATCCTTATTCATAAAACAAAGATGTCTCTGCCGGGTTCTCAAAATACTATTTATTGATTTATATAGCTCTGTTTCTAACAATCCAAGCAATACAATAACTGCAAATATACAGCGAGTGAAATAAGTATTGAACGTTTCACCAATGCTCTACATAAATATGTTTTGAATGGTGCTATTGACATGAAATTCTCACCAGATTTCAGTAAAAACCTCATCCAATCTACACAGGCAAAGAAATGAAACCATAAATGTCCATAAATGAAATCATGTGTAATAATGAAGAAGACACAGGGAAAATGTTTTGAACAAGCTTCCTGAAATTTATTTAATACTTCATACAAAAGCCTTTGGTGGTGATGACAGCTTTAAGACGCCTCCCGTATGGAGAAACTAGTCGCATGCATTGCTCAGGAGTGATTTTGGCCAATTCTTCTACACAAACACTCTTCAAATCCTGAAGGTTCGGTGGGCTCCTTCTATGAATTTTGAACTTTAGTTCCTTCTATAAATTATGCAATTTTTACCAAATGTGGCAATACACCATATGTGGTTGTACACTACAGTTTGAGCACACGGCAGGGATCGGATGAGTAGAAGCGCAACTTGGGTTTTAGAATGCAGATTCTGTTTGAATAGATTGAGGGTGCCATTAGCCGAGCCCCTGAGGTGTCAGATCAGCAGAAACCCCCACAAGTGACCCCATATTGGAAACTTTACTGCTTAAGGAATTCATCAAGGGGTGTAGTGAGTGTTTTGAACCTACAGATGCCTCACAGAATCTTATAACATTGGAATGTGGAAATTTCACATTTTAGTTGTTAAAATGTAATTTTTTTTATTAGCTACAAATGTGTCAGGTACATGAGGGTTAGTAGGTGAAACTGGACCCCAAAATTTATTCTGCAATTTCTCCCGAATATGGTGATGCTCTATATGTTGTCAGAAACTACTGTTTAGCCTCACGTCATGGCTGAGAAGGAAGGAGCGCTATTTGGATTTGAACCACAGATTTTGCTACAATAATTTTCGGGCAACATTTGCAGAGCCGTTAAGGTGCCAGAACAGCAGCAAACCTCCACAAGTGACCCCATTGCAGAATTTGGACCTCTCAATGAATTCATCTACGGCTCAAGTGTCTATTTTGTAACATCCACGCCATAGTTTTTTGGGGGGAGAATTGCAAATATGCCAGCTCAGTGCCCACACATTGTGCCCAGTTGGTGTTTCTGGGGAAAACCTGTAAAATGCTAAGTGCGCTCTTCCCGCTACAATAATGCCAAAAATGTAGCCTCCTACTGTAGTTTAGGCACAGTGGGGCTCAGAAGGAGGGGGTATTTGGGAGCGTATATTTCACTGTATTTTATTTGAGGGGCTGGAGCCATGTTGCTTTTCCAGAGTCTTTGTTCTACCAGTAACATGGGAACCCTCTACATTTCCAGTGACAGATGGCAGATCTGAGTGGGGGCTTGTTTTGTGCAGGAAAAGTTAGGGTTTTTTTGGTAACATTTTGGAGTACAAAATATTTTTTGATCACTTTCAGTATGGTGGGATCACATGCTTGTGTTCTACGCTGAGCATTTATAACACGGTTACTGAGTAAATCTCACAAAAATGCGATTCAAACGATATCTCCAGAGGAACCATCCATCATAATGAGGCAGATGGAGACACTTTGGACTCTGTTTGCCGTCTATTCCGGTGGTATCCATCTTTTTTGGCGTGCACAAAACTGTGGTCGCCCACACTTGTGCGCTAAAAAGATGCATAAAATAATGTGACACCACTGTAACAGACACCAGAGTCCAAAGTGCCTCCATCTGCCTCTTTATAGTGAGTGGTTCCATTGGGAGTTTTGTCTGAATCGTGTCTTTTCTGAATCGCGTTTTCTCTGATTTACATAGAAACTCCAATGTAAGCGCTCAACAGAGAGCGCAGGATAAATGTGAATCAAGCCATATTCCAATTTTTGGGATGTAGAATGAACAAATAGACAGTAGTACAAGAACAGTTTTCATTTTTATTTTTGCGCCACTCATCGTGCGGTATAAATTAATCTACGGGTCAGTGCAATTACAGCGATACCAGATTTATATAGTTTTTTATGTTTTGCTGCTGTCACGCAGTAAAAATTATTGTTTATAAAAAAAATAGTTTTTTTTTTGTCGCTATATTGTGAGAGCTATAATTTCTTTATCTTTTGACGAACAGAGCTGTATGAGGGCTTATTTTTCACAACGAGTTGAAGATTTTTTTGGTACCATTTTGGTTTACATAACAATTTTTGATTGCTTTTTACTAAGATTTTTCAGACACAGAATGAATAAAAAACAGCAATTCAGCTATTGTTTTTATACTGGACATTCTTTTGAACGGTTCACCATGCGGTAAAAGTGATAAGACTGATTTATTCTTCTGGCCTGTATGACTGTATGATTACAGTGATATCAGATTCATATGACCCCCTGATTCATTTGCTGCTTTGGGGTAACTTTGTTTCTTCTATTTTCCCTTGTCCATCTCTTCTTAAGGGTATTATATAGACCTGTTTACCTATCAAAATATATTTGTTTAATTCACCTATTGGACATCTATGGCATACAGTATATGTTCCATATGCATTTCATGTCCCTTTTGATCAGGGATATTCACTGAGTATACATATTTTTGTACTGTTTGTACCTTTCTCTACGTGACCCCAGGTGTTCATGTCACTTATATTGATTGTCTATCATTATTGCTTGGGGATATTTTAGCACACTTTTTATTGTTATATTTTTTAATAATTTGTGGAATATTTATTATCCCCCATACATTTTTTGGTACACCAGTGCACTTATTTTGCACGTATTCATTGTTAGTGCTTATGGCATTTATGTTCAATATTATTGCTGTTATTATTGTAACAGGTTAACCCTTTTTATTTTTCACTTTTTTATGTATCTCTTAGTACACTAGTGCACTTGCTACGCACTTATTCACCCACAGTGCTTATGGTATTATGTCTAACATCATTGCTGTCATTAGTAATAGGTTATTTCATCCATCCTCTCTCTTGTAGCTTCTAATTCCATCTGACTTATATACCAGGTTCAAGCGTTTTGTAACATACCTGGCGGCGTCCTTGCATGGTGGTCCATCTCCCACTGTGCAAGAGCGCGCACTTGATCTCCAGTCCAGAATGTCTCTCTGGCTTCCCTCCATGCTGTCTGTTTGTGTCTGTTTCTGCTGCTTAAGGGCGGCGCCCGATCACTTCCTGCTTTTTGTACCTGCTGTGGGTCACACCCCTTGTGCGTCCTCAGCCTATTGCTGTCTGTCACCTGGTATATAGCTCAGCTGCTCCCATCTATCCCTGCCTGAGCATAGTGTTTCATTCAGTGTGTGCTTGCACTCTGAAGGTGCCAGGTCCCGTTCTGTGTTCTCTTGTCTGCCTATCCTGGAGGCTGTATTTCCAGGCCTGTCTGAACACGCTCCTAGCCTGTTCCTCCCGCCTTCTAGGGGCCGATTATCTAGACCCGCTCCGGTATCTTGTCTGTCCTGTCTGAACACGCTCCTAGCCTGTTCCTCCCGCCTTCTAGGGGCCGATTACCTAGACCCGCTCCGGTATCTTGTCTGTCCTGTCTGAACACGCTCCTAGCCTGTTCCTCCTGCCTTCTAGGGGCCGATTACCTAGACCCGCTCCTGTATCTTGTCTGTCCTGTCTGAACACGCTCCTTGCCTGTTCATCCTGCCTCTCTGGGGGCCGTATTCCCAGACCCGCTCCTGTATTCCGCTGCAGTGTCGGTCTCCTCCATACACTCAGTTCCAGTCTGAACTCTCTCCTATCCTTTACCTGTTTTGCCTCTATGTCCGTTCCCTTCCTTTTTCTGCAGAGTCTGAACTCGTACCTAACTCCTGCTTGTTGTCTCTGTACTCCCGTTTGTGAGTTTGTGGTCCACTCGCTACTTCACTGCAAGTACCCTGTGGGTATCTGGCTCTGCCTTTCCCTTCCTGTCTGTTCCGTGTGAACAGAGCCCTGTCCCCCCTGCTCAGCCTTGCCTGCTCTGACTCCTTTGCTCACCGCTCCGGCGGTTCTAGCCTGCTCTGACTCCTTTGCTCACCGCTCCGGCGGTTCTAGCCTGCTCTGACTCCTTTGCTCACCGCTCCGGCGGTTCTAGCCTGCTCTGACTCCTTTGCTCACCGCTCCGGCGGTTCTAGCCTGCTCTGACTCCTTTGCTCACCGCTCCGGCGGTTCTAGCCTGCTCTGACTCCTTTGCTCACCGCTCCGGCGGTTCTAGCCTGCTCTGACTCCTTTGCTCACCGCTCCGGCGGTTCTAGCCTGCTCTGACTCCTTTACTTACCGCTCCGGCGGTTCTAGCCTGCTCTGACTCCTTTGCTCGCTGCTCCGGCAGCCTTGCTCCGCTCTGACCCTTTTGCTCACTGCTCCAGCAGTCTCGCTCCGCTCTTATCCTTTTGCTCACTGCTCCGGCAGTCTTGCTCCACTCTTGCTCACCGCTCCAGGAGGTCTCGTCTTGCTCCACTCTTGCTCACTGCTCCGGCAGTCTCGCTCAGCTCTGACCCTTTGCTCACCGCTCCTGGCGGCCTTGTCCTGCTCTACTCTTGCTCACCGCTCCAGGCGGCTTTGTCCTGCCCTGTTCTCGCTCACCTCTCTGGGCGGCCTCACTCTGCTGTGTTTGTCCGCCACATCTGTGGTTCTGTTCCTGAGTCCCAGTGTGTACTGGGTCCTATCCCGCCAGTGTCCCTACCTGCTAGTGCCTCCCTGTCTGCACTCTAGCTGTGCTTGCCTGTACCCCTCTGCCTGTATTGTTCCTGAGTCCCAGTGTGTACTGGGTCCTATCCCGCCTGTGTTCCTACCTGCTAGTGCCTTCCTGTCTGCACTCTAGCTGTGCTTGCCTGTACCCCCCTGCCTGCATACCCGCCGTGCCTGCCTATACCCACCAGTCTGTGTGCCAGCCTACCAGTCTGTTCCTGTATTCCCCTGTGTGGGTCAACAGCCGTGTCCGGGGTCTGTCCTGGAGTAGCACCTGGTCTCTCTGCTCGGTTCCTCCTTGGTGCACTGGCGTCGTATGCCGTCGTGCCACCTTGGTCGGATCGGGTGAATACCTAGTTAAGCCCCTCCAGGCATTCACTCTCCGGCACGGTCCAGTGGAATCACTACAATCACACGCACACGCCGCTCAGCCCGGGCGTGTGCATAACAGCATGCTCAGGCCATGGTTCCCGTTGAGCCCCACGGCCTTCGCTCTCTGAGAAGTTTTCCAGCGAATACATGCATTAAAATAAATAAATAAATTTTTTTTTCCTTAGCTGAGTTCCAGGCGAATTACGCACCGTCCAGATGGATCTATCAGCTCTCGTTCCTGCGGATCCGCCACGTTACTATGGGGATCCAAGACAGTGTCGTGCATTTGTGGAGCAATGCATGCTACACTTTAAGGCCTACCCTCTCTATTTTCCTTCAGATTGGGCTAAAGTGGCCTTTATGATTGACTACCTAGCGGGTGATGCCTTGAAATGGGTCACCCCCCTATGGGAAGCATGGGATCCTGTCGTCCTTGACCTGCAGGCCTTCCTGGTGGCCTTTCGTATGGTCTTCAAGGACCCTAACCCTGAAGCCCCTGCTGAAGCTTCACTTCCCAATATCCCGGAGCAGCCCCGACGGGTAATGTGTGTGGGTAGCGCAATAGTCCTCCAGCCCAATGAGACTACTGCCCACCCAGAATCCTCACAGGGTGACTACGCTTTCCGGAATACTTCTCCCAACCTCAAGAGGCAGTCCAGACGTGCTAGACGTAGAGGCAAGCCGTCACGCCAGGGTCTGTCCTCCCTGAGACCTCCTGACCCCAACCTTGAAGTCCCTACTGAAGCTTCATCTCCCTGTATCCTGGAGAAGCCCCAACGGGTAATGTGCGTGGGTAGTGCACCAGTTCTCCTGCCCGAAGAGACTTCTGCCCATCCAGACTCCACACAGGAGAACTTCCTGCACCCGGCATCAGATGCTTCACCCACTTTTACCGGTGTGCATGTCCAAGGATGCTCCAAAGCTGTGGTTACCTCAGAGTCTGTGCACCTCTGCTACCTGGTGGAGGACCCCCTGTTGCCTCCTGAATCCTCCGGGATACCACTCGATGACAAATGGAGAGAGACTTCTCTACACCCGGTACTCAATACTTTGTCCGCTTCGTCCTGTGAGCCTGACAAAGGGTACCCCAAAGTGGTAGTTACCCCCGAGTCTCTACACCCCTCCGACCAGGCGGAGGACCTCCAGTTGTCTCCTGAACCCTTCGGGGTGCTACCTGGTAGCGAAAGGACAGAGACTCTCCTATACTCTGTACCTGATACCTCGCTCGCTTCGTCCAGTGAGTCCAACCTAGTGTACTCCGAAGCAGAGGTTACTCCCGAGTCTCTACACCCCTCCGACCAGGCGGAGGACCTCCAGTTGTCTCCAGAACCCTTCTGGGTGCCACCTGGTGGTGAATGGACAGAGACTTTCCTATATCCTGGATCTGATACCTCGCTTGCTTCGTCCAGTGAGTCCGACCTAGTGTACTCTGAAGCAGAGGTTACCCGTGAGTCTCTACACCCCTCTGACCAGGCGGAGGACCGCCAGTTGTCTCCAGAACCCTTCGGGGTGCCACCTGGTGGTGAATGGACAGAGACTTTCCTATACTCGGTACCCGATACCTCGCCTGCTTCGTCCAGTGAGTCCGACCTAGTGTACTCTGAAGCAGATGTTTTCTCTGAGCCTCTGCACTCTTCTGACCCGGCGGGGGACCTCCAGTTGTTTCCTGAATCCTCCGGGGTACCACCAGATAACAAAGAGACAGTGACTTTTCCTCATTATGTACCTGATAACCCGTCTATTTCTTCCTGTGAGCTTGACAAGATGTACCTCGAAGCAGAGATTACCCTCAAGTCTCTGTCCCCCTCCAACCCGGTGAAGGACTTCCAGTTGTCTCCTGTACCCTATGGGGTGCCACCTGAAAATATGTGGAGAGAGACTTCCTTGTGTGCTGTTCCTGGTACTCCACCCGTTTCGTCTGTTGCTGAGGATGGCTGGATAGGAGGTAGCATCCTAGCTAACCAGATGAGATCAGTTTTTCCTGTGGACAGTGGAAGTGATCTCCTTGAAGTGAACGACTGGTCCTCGAATTCCCTGCGGAAGATTCTGGCAGGCCGAAGAAGAGGGGGCGTAAGGGGGGGGGGGTACTGTAACATACCTGGCGGCGTCCTTGCATGGTGGTCCATCTCCCACTGTGCAAGAGCGCGCACTTGATCTCCAGTCCAGAATGTCTCTCTGGCTTCCCTCCATGCTGTCTGTTTGTGTCTGCTTCTGCTGCTTAAGGGCGGCGCCCGATCACTTCCTGCTTTTTGCACCTGCTGTGGGTCACACCCCTTGTGCGTCCTCAGCCTATTGCTGTCTGTCACCTGGTATATAGCTCAGCTGCTCCCATCTATCCCTGCCTGAGCATAGTGTTTCTTTCAGTGTGTGCTTGCACTCTGAAGGTGCCAGGTCCCGTTCTTTGTCTCCTGCTTTGCGGCATCTGTTCCCGTGTCTGAACTGAGTCCTGTCTGTCTCCTGCCTTGCGGTTTCAGTTCCCGTGTCTGAACTGAGTCCTGTCTATGTCTCCTGCCTTGCGGTTTCAGTTCCCGTGTCTGAACTGAGTCCTGTCTGTGTTCTCTTGTCTGCCTATCCTGGAGGCTGTATTTCCAGGCCTGTCTGAACACGCTCCTAGCCTGTTCCTCCCGCCTTCTAGGGGCCGATTATCTAGACCCGCTCCGGTATCTTGTCTGTCCTGTCTGAACACGCTCCTAGCCTGTTCCTCCCGCCTTCTAGGGGCCGATTACCTAGACCCGCTCCGGTATCTTGTCTGTCCTGTCTGAACACGCTCCTAGCCTGTTCCTCCTGCCTTCTAGGGGCCGATTACCTAGACCCGCTCCTGTATCTTGTCTGTCCTGTCTGAACACGCTCCTTGCCTGTTCATCCTGCCTCTCTGGGGGCCGTATTCCCAGACCCGCTCCTGTATTCCGCTGCAGTGTCGGTCTCCTCCATACACTCAGTTCCAGTCTGAACTCTCTCCTATCCTTTACCTGTTTTGCCTCTATGTCCGTTCCCTTCCTTTTTCTGCAGAGTCTGAACTCGTACCTAACTCCTGCTTGTTGTCTCTGTACTCCCGTTTGTGAGTTTGTGGTCCACTCGCTACTTCACTGCAAGTACCCTGTGGGTATCTGGCTCTGCCTTTCCCTTCCTGTCTGTTCCGTGTGAACAGAGCCCTGTCCCCCCTGCTCAGCCTTGCCTGCTCTGACTCCTTTGCTCACCGCTCCGGCGGTTCTAGCCTGCTCTGACTCCTTTGCTCACCGCTCCGGCGGTTCTAGCCTGCTCTGACTCCTTTGCTCACCGCTCCGGCGGTTCTAGCCTGCTCTGACTCCTTTGCTCACCGCTTCGGCGGTTCTAGCCTGCTCTGACTCCTTTGCTTACCGCTCCGGCGGTTCTAGCCTGCTCTGACTCCTTTGCTCGCTGCTCCGGCAGCCTTGCTCCGCTCTGACCCTTTTGCTCACTGCTCCGGCAGTCTCGCTCCGCTCTTATCCTTTTGCTCACTGCTCCGGCAGTCTTGCTCCACTCTTGCTCACCGCTCCAGGCGGTCTCGTCTTGCTCCACTCTTGCTCACTGCTCCGGCAGTCTCGCTCAGCTCTGACCCTTTGCTCACCGCTCCTGGCGGCCTTGTCCTGCTCTACTCTTGCTCACCGCTCCAGGCGGCTTTGTCCTGCCCTGTTCTCGCTCACCTCTCTGGGCGGCCTCACTCTGCTGTGTTTGTCCGCCACATCTGTGGTTCTGTTCCTGAGTCCCAGTGTGTACTGGGTCCTATCCCGCCAGTGTCCCTACCTGCTAGTGCCTCCCTGTCTGCACTCTAGCTGTGCTTGCCTGTACCCCTCTGCCTGTATTGTTCCTGAGTCCCAGTGTGTACTGGGTCCTATCCCGCCTGTGTTCCTACCTGCAAGTGCCTCCCTGTCTGCACTCTAGCTGTGCTTGCCTGTACCCCCCTGCCTGCATACCCGCCGTGCCTGCCTATACCCACCAGTCTGTGTGCCAGCCTACCAGTCTGTTCCTGTATTCCCCTGTGTGGGTCAACAGCCGTGTCCGGGGTCTGTCCTGGAGTAGCACCTGGTCTCTCTGCTCGGTTCCTCCTTGGTGCACTGGCGTCGTATGCCGTCGTGCCACCTTGGTCGGATCGGGCAGATACTTAGTTACGCCCCTCCAGGCACTCTCCGGTTCATGGCACAGTGGAATCACTACATAAACACGCACACGCCAGTCAGTCCGGGCGTGTGCATAACACGTTTATTAGGATTACTATGTATTATGTATTACCTTTTCCACCTCCTTTACACACGATGTGATATGAGTCCTGTCCAATAGCGATCTGGGCTCCTCCATTTTTTGTACACCTAGCGGTATTTGCTAGCCGCACACTTTACTTACTTCCTTTCCTTGGGCTTGTGCGCATGCGCATTCATGGCACTCAGTGTCTTCCGGCCTTGCGCACTCGGAACAGTGTGCATGCCACGTGTGCGTTCCAAGCGCACAATCCTGAAGTCACCTTTTACATCTATGAGTTACTGAGGAACGCTTCATGTGCCGCCTTCCACCCATGGCAACAATTGGATATAAGGCTAAAAATGTTGATTAATGGCTGTATATATAAGGAACACTGTCCCCTCCCTAGTTAACACCCCTTGGAAGATGCACTGGCGAAACGGCGTTGTCGGGGGTCCATCCACATGTAGATCTGACTACTAACAGTAATTTCTAAGTGACAACTCCTTTCAAATCAGTACTACCGGGATTTAAAGACTCCAAGCATTGCACTGTGCACTTTATGATGGGCTAGTCCCTATAATCTGTGTTTTATTTGATTCATGTTTACTGTTTTATGCCAATAGACTTCTCCATGCAAAACCTTGATTTATTAGGTTTCTTTTCTCCAGCACAATGCACCTCAGACGTGGGGTTATACAGTACAGACCAAAAGTTTGAACACACCATCTCATTTAAAGATTTTTCTGAATTTTCATAACTATGAAAATTGTACAGTCACACTGAAGGCATCAAGACTATGAATTAACACATGTGGAATTATATACTTAACTAAAAAGTGTGAAACAACTGAAAGTATGTCTTAAATTCTAGGTTCTTCAAAGTAGCCACCTTTTGCTTTGATGACTGCTTTGCAAACTCTTGGCATTCTCTTGATGAGCTTCAACCACTTAAACCACTGGTAAAGATTACACCAAGGTACATTCAGGACACAACAGACCTACTGAATAAACTAGCAGCAATAGGTCCTCTACCAGAAGGATCCATCCTGGCCACCATGGATGAGGAATCTTTGTATTCTAACATCCCACATCAGGATGGATTAAATGCCTGCAAAATCTTCATAGAAAATACAGGAATTGTTGCTGATTCTGTGGTCAAACTTACAGAATTCATCCTCACCCACAATTACATTGAATTTGATAACAACATATATCTACAGGAAACTGGTACAACGATGGGAAGTAAAATGGATCCACAGTACGCAAATCTTTTCATGGCCAAGCTTGAAAGTGACTTTTTGTCCTCATGCCCCATCAGGCCTCTGGCCTACTATCGTTTCATTGACGATATTTTAATCATCTGGACGGGGTCTGAGCAACAGCTGAAGACGTTCCATGAACACTTTAATCGATTTCATCCCACAATCAACCTAACACTCAACTACTCCTGTACTGAAATTAACTTTTTGGAGACCATCATCAAGCTACAGAACAATGAAATAGAGACATCCTTGTACAGGAAGCCAATCGACCGTCCTACATACCTTAAATTGTTTACAGACAAGCCGTCAGATACAATCGGATATGTTCCAACCCTATGGATAGAGACAAACACCTTCATGGTCTCAGAAAGACCTTTTTGAATCAGGGCCACCATCCAAGAACAATTGAGAACCAGATTACAAGAGCCACCAGAATAGCAAGGAATCACCTCCTACATTACAAAACCAAACAAGAAAGCAACCGGGTGCCTCTAGTAGTCATCTACAATTCAAATCTGGAGGCGCTAAGGAGAGCTACACAGAAACTACAACCCTTACTACAAAAAGATGCCCGATTACAATCCATATTTCCAGACCCCACACTTCTGTGTTTCAGGCAGCCCCCAAATCTAAGAAGCATCATTGTCAGAAGCTTTCTGTCATCTCCTCCAGCTACAGGTACCTTTCCTTGCAACCAGAAAAAATGTAAAACCTGTCTGTTTATAATGACCACAGACAAGATGATGATACCCAACTCACATCAGGACTATAAGATCCCAGGTACGTTCAGCCATATCACATCTAACGTAGTGTACTTAATTATATGTACCAAATGTCCAGCTGGGGGTCTTTATGTAGGGGAGACAGGGCAAAAACTTAGGACAAGAATGAATCATCACCACACAATAAAAGAAAAAAGAATAGATCTACCTGTAGCCAAGCATTTTTGTTTCCCTGATCATAGCATAAAAGACATGAAATTACTGGTATTAAAAGGTCATTTCAAATCTCGAAGAGAAAGAAGAATCTCAGAATATAAACTAATGGTGACCTTTAACACGTTCAGAGCAGGAATGAATGTGTCGCATGGATTTATGTCATTCTGCATCAACTAAGGAATGTGCCCCTCAGACTTGTAAGGCCATCATAACACTGGACCTAGTCACAGGACAATAAAACCTTCACACTTCTTATCTATTAACTGCTAAAATATTTATAGCCAGAACTGTTTATCTCTCCCATAATAACTCTGCTTTCCATCACCTGTCGCATCTATTGCATTATTTCTGTGTCTTATTGTGAATAAATATGTGACTCTTCAGATTTTGTGGTATACTAGCCTGATGAAGAGACTTGAGTAGTCTCGAAAGCTTGCAATTTGTTATTATCTTTTCAGTTAGCCATTAAAAGGAATCAACCACTGAAGACTCTCAAATCAAAGCATTATCAAATAAATTTCTGATGTTTTATTTCTGCGCATATTTCTATTCTGTGTCTATAATTTGATTTTAATATTGCAGCTGTGGGATTATATTTATTGTTGAAGTGGTATGCAGTGACTTACCTGGGAAATTTGTGTTAATTACTATATTCTAACTGAGACAAAACCATGTATGAATAAAGGATATTTATTACACACAAGTCTACAGTTAATATACTACTAATCACCACACTAACACAGTGCACACTAATAACAATAGCAGACAGTACTAATATACGATTAATTCCCAATTACCTAATTATACTTCCCACCCACTTGAGCTAAAAACATACTTACATTAATACTTATATCCCACCCGTCTATCACTACACTATCCCTATGGAGAAAAAGGGGTTACAAGCAGTGATCAGTAGACACTCAGCCAGATATCCTCATCATGGTGTCCATCGAGTTTTACCTGAAGTGTCTTTTGTGATGTCTTTGTGTTAGTTTTTTTGCGGCGCTTTCACTGCGAAATCAGTTTATATATAAAATAGTGGCGACTTCCAAGCAGAAGCTTCTAGAAGAAAAGACCAATTGCTTCTTTTAGCCGCTTCATAGCTTTTGACGCCTGAAGAAGTTAAAACAGACGGATCATATGCACAGCAAGTCCTTTTGACATTTCAGTACATATGTTCATTCTTTTTGACGTTTGTAAAACTTTTTTATTTTAGAATAGACATTTATCATCAATCCACCTGCTCTGAGCACAATGTTATGGAGTTCCCAGCATGCATACCATGCAAATAAGGTGAAAGACACGGAATCAGTATAATTGGTATAACATTCTTTAATGTATATATATATATATATATATATATATATATATTATGAACAAGGTCATGTGAGCTAAACGTTGGCCCATTGCACACAGACGTTTGCTGATGATTGTTGTAATAAACTTCTAACTTTCGGCTTATATTGGAGAGCCTGGTTTCCTCTCTATCTACTTTCCAGAGCATCTTCAAAATCCCCTCACAGAAAAGAGAGAAGGGGGTTCATCCGAAAATCGTCATGTGCAGGAGCAGGTTTCTTCTTCAGCGTCTCAATAATATCACAGAAAGAAGACTGCTATTTCATTGATCCTCATCTGAGAACTCAGTACTGGTCCGATGTTTCCCAAAGCTGATGGTAAACTAAAGAAAAGACAGAACAGAAGTAAAGGTGAATTATTTTTTTCAGCATTTGAAATGAATGCAGATGTAATCTATATGTTCTCTCTTACCTGGGCTGACGTACAAGATGGACTCTTCTAGTGTCACTGCCAAACTCTTAACTTCTTCCATGAAGATTTAAGATGTTCCACTGAATTTTAGAAGGAAGCAGTGTTTGCGACACAGGGGGCAGCGAAGGTTGGAGTTGAGCCAGGTAGAGATGCAACCCTGATGGAAACAATGATTGCATGGTAGCACTGTGACTTCCTCTCCGGTCTCATAATCCGTCATGCAGATGACACACGACTCCTCCTGAGATGTTACAGCTCTTGTTGGGAGGTTCCTAATTTGCTGAGCTCGCCAAGTCTGCTGCCTTTCCTGCACATTATAATGTGCAGGTGGTGATGGTGGCCGCATCTGTGGCGGAGGCGTCATCGCTCCCATTCCCTGCTGCTGAAAGATGATGTTGAACAGACGGTTTGCCTGCAGTAATTGTACAGGAGATCCACTTGCAGCTGGAGACTCCCTGAGTCTGCGGCTGGGCAGAACGGGAAATGGCCGTCTGAATTCAAACTCAGTGACGGTGTCTGAGGATCCACTGTCATCCCTTCTGCTCTCTGATGTTTCTCTGGAGGGCTCTGCAGGGACTGGTCTAAGCGGAGAGCGGCTTCTTTCCCTGCTCTCTTGTCCTCTTTGCCGGAGAGGAGTTCTGGCTTCTCTGCCTCTCGCAGTGACAGCAGTGGCGTCTGTTCTGTGTCCACCAGTAGTAATTGGTCTTCTCTGATCCCTTTGAGAAGATCTCAATTGATGGACAATCATAGCCTGACCTATAAAGAAATAAAATGTACTATAAATATGCAAAAGTTTATAAAAAAAACACTTTTGAACCAAAGAGAAATAACCTGCTGTTGATTTGGAGTTTAGGGAGAGGAGCAAAAATTGATTAATGTTTGGGCTAAATAAACCTGCTCAATGGATCCCCTCTCTGCAGACATCACAGAGCAGGGGTGGAACCAGACTGCGACTAACACAGCCCCCAAGGACTATGAATGGGAAGGTGGAGGATGCACTGAGTGTACTGAAACCGCTTACCCCAGGGAAATCTCCTCCCAGAAAAGATCCTATAAGGTGGGAATATTCTCTCACTTACCCTGATTTTCAGGTCGGCTCATCCATGTCTCGTTGTCAGCAATAAGCTGATGCAGCTCCCTGGAAGTCATAGTTCAGTTTCCCGGGGCTGAGATGGTAGAGTGATAGAAAATGAGAACTAAGTTCTCTGATGGCACGGATGTTATGGTGCCAAAATATCAATAAGAAGCTGTAGAAGTAAAGCACTAGATGTATGAAACAAACTAGCTCGCACTTCCAAAACCAAGGTAAAGTCTCAGCGAAAACTTCAACTCTGAAAATGGCGCTGATGTCACCGAGTGCAGAGATTGTATAACCTCACAGCATTCTATGTCACTGTGACATCACATGTGAGACCAACAACGCGCTGTCATGATGGCTGACTGTCCAATCTGTTATATACATATTATAAAATGTTATATTATTATATATTATAATACACATTGTAAAAAAATATTATATTATATTATTATTAACCATCTAACACTCTTAAGGTGTGTATATGTGTCTAAAGCATAGGAGATATATATATACATCTTATGAATATCAGATGCCTTGGAATAATAATCTCATACTTACCTTTCAGACCCCCAGTACTGCTGCTGTCAGTGTCCCCGCCGACCTCCGGGCTTCTCTTTCCCGCAGGGGCCATTGTGTGACCACTGCAGCCAATCAGTTAATACATATTTCCCATTCATATGTTTCATGTTGATGTAAAATAAACACTTTTAGAAAAGAAAACAGATAAATAAGATTTTCAGAATACGGCATGTACTAAGGTGGATACTCATGGTATGATATGCAGAGAGAGGAATACTGGGAGGACACAGAACATGTTAGTCCACCTGCTTAACCCTCAGGATAATTCTTATCAGGTCATATAGGGGTGTACATAGAAATCCACAGACCCCATAGCAAAGATCCGAAATGGGACCTCTTATTGGCCCCTGGCTGCCATTAAGCAACCCAGTGGTAGTCACAGAGACCCCCTGTCTAGCTGCTTAGATACCATAGTTGCTGGTCACTATGGAAGATAAGGGGTTAATCTGATGTAATCAGAGCTAGCTTGAATTGCAGCAATTACAAGTGGCTGTCTGCTGTGTAAAACAGCCGGCACCCACTGGGTATGGAGTGGGCTGAGCATGTGAGTCTACTCCTTATAAGCCATCATAACTTATAATGTACATATACGATATAAGCAGGGGATGGGGCTATTCGGCACTAGGCTCCTCATGTTCATGGGCTCCATAGCGGTCATGTGGCCTGCCAAAATTGGGTGTATGCTACTGAGGTCATACATATAATATGGAAAAAAATATCATACAAGGTAAAAAATTGAAATTCATATCAGAAATAGTCCAGTTCTTTAGTGCCCATTCACATTAAAGGAGAATCATCTGAATTGACTGAATTTTGTGGGACAGGCCCATTATCCTCCCATGGAAAGCACATGCATGCTCGACTGAATCAGGCATACATGAGTATAGGAGCAGTGAGGGAGAGAAGAGAGGAAGGGAGAAGACGGTGATTGGTGAGTATTTTAATCTGCCTACATCACATAGATATTTAGGATGGATTAGGGAATCGTTAGCTTGGAGCGCTTCTTTCTCCAATAAGTTTTATTGATTTTTATAAACAAAGAAAAATATACAAACAATGAACAGAGAACGCAAAAGTGTAGACAAATTATAGATGAAAGTTACCATAAAAGTGAGTGATGAAAATGTTCAGCATGTGAAAAAGTGGAAATAATAGGAGTGGTAGAGATGCGGAGACGGTTGGGACTGCTTGCCTCCCATGTAGACAGATTTTGATAAGGCATATGGGGCTCTATTACCCTAATCGAGATCTCAAGTAGGGGAATGACACCTTTGCTCTCACCCAGGTTCACCTGTCATGCCAGGTGTTGGTGCAAAACAGAGGGAAAAGGGAAAGGGAGCCCAGACACTAGGGAAAGGGGGAAGTGGAGACCTCATGGTCTGGTCTAGCGTCACCCTGTCTCAACTACCGTCCCTATAATGCCTCTTCAGCAATCGCCGCACGCGTGCCTTGCCCTACTTTCCCTGGCGTATGGCTATGGCTAGGGATGGAAGGAGATGAGCATTAGTCAACCTCCACTAAATACTATAGACAACAAGGGAAGACAAAACAGGGGGAAATTACTTAGCTTTAGATGACTCCAAATATGCACACGGCCTCAAACTCCAGAGAGGACGAAGAACTGCTCCTGCTTAGCCTCACAAGTAGAAATGAATATAGCCAGCGACTTCCTCTCAGACACACCAGGTATATATACACCCAGGCCAGAGAGATAATTAGCAAGAGAGAGGTAGCCGCTCAGTTCTAAAGACAGCCTCTTATTTAAGAAGCTGTCTGCAATGCCAAACGTAGAGATCTCCTGCAACCCACTGCAGGGCGACTCTCTGTCACCTCTGACACACTCGTGACATCACCAGAGGGAAACAGTTGATAACATAATTGAGAGAATAGAGGAACAGGAGGTAGGATTGATGTATTCAGACTGAAGAGTCCACCTGGCGAAACCAAATTTAGCAAAAACATTTTCAAACTGCATCCATCTGTGAGATTAATTTGATAAGGATTGGATTACTGCTATGCAAGAGCTAGGTGTGAGAACCTGTCCAGTTCAGATTTATGTGAATGATAAAAATGGTAGAAATGTTTCTTAAAGGGAACTTTCACCCCCTGTGAGATTTGAGACCTCTAATATGGGCATACAGGTTATAGAAAAATAAATCTATACATACCTGTATGGCCCATAGTAGAGTTCTGAATGCAGAGAATTGTAGTTTTAGAAAATCTGTTTTCACATGCTTGGCGTCCCCCGGAAGGCAAGAAATCCCCGCCTATATCTTTAGTTAGCCCAGAAATCCCCGCCTATCTGCTTATTTAGCATGTTCCCCCATCCCCTGCGCGTCACAGGGCCCTGTGACGTGCACTGGTGTAACTCATTTCCCGCGCATGCGCAATGCGACGCTCACATCAGGAGCATTTTGTTTCTCCCAGGCCCCGTTTGTCTCTGCACTATTCCATAGTGTTCTAAATATGGACACACAGACCAAATACTAATGTCACACTGATGCAAAATGCTGATGACACTGGAACTATTATTGTCCACTTAAACGTTTAAACATGGACTTGTGAATGAAAAATATCAGATAATATAGCTGAGAGTTTCTCATTAATCATATACCAAGAGATCTGTCCTTTTCACTTCCTAGAAATCAGGTACTGGTTTTCTCCAGGCTAAGGCATCTGTGTTGATTAGTGATGAGCGAGCATACTCGCAAGTACTTGGTACTCGCCTGAGCATCTCAGTACTCGAGATGCTCGAAGCTCGCCGAGTACTTCCGGGATGCTCGGGCGGATGCTGGGGTCCCCTCTCTGCATGTTTGGCGCTCTTTAGAGCGCCATTCAACATGCAGGAATTGTCTGCCCCACACTGCAATGCTGCAGCCATGTTAGTTGTGGCATTACACTGATTGGCTGGCCGCATAGCCTCATCAGGTCTATACCAGACCTAGCGCCGCCGTGCTGATCAGTCTACTCTGCAATCAGACAGTGTAGGGAGAGGTGCTGCTGAGCTAGGGAGAGATTTGGTTGTTTATTAGTTAGTGTAGGTATTCCACAAGATTCTCTACACATATTCATCTCAACTAACAGTCCTTCTGAGGACTAATCCAGCTGCAGAGATACCAGTGCTAGACAGGCAGGCAGGGTATATAGCAGACTGCAGTGCATATAGCAAGAGGATCCATTTCAGTTCTGTCTGCTGGTGCTTTTACAGATATTATATTTGTAGAAATAGCCCCACGTATCAGGGGCCAGGAATATTTTTTTTTATCTTTATCTGATTGTTTGCTTAAGGCTGTGTGCCCACGATGTGTTTTTTATGTGTTTCCGCAGGGCAAAAATGCTGCAGAAATGCTTAAAAAACGCATGGTAGAAGGCCTGCCATGTTCCCTAATGATAATCTGCATGTGCTTTGCACATGCTGCAGAAATTTCTGCTGCGGGTTATCATTGCGGAAAAAAACGCAGCACTACCAATTATTTTGCGGAAGCGCTGCGTTTTCGCTGCCATTGACTGGCATTGGAACCCTTGGATTCCGCATCACTGGATCTGTACATGCGGAATCCAAGCGTTTCAAAGTGCGGATGGTACCCGGGTCTGGATGAGAGGAGACTCTCATCCGGACCCGGGTACCATAGAAACTGTAAAAAAAAGAATAAAATCAAAAATAAATATGATACTTACCTTCTTATGGCCCCTGGTGTGCTTGTCTTCGCTTGCCGGCAGATCGCGGTGGACGGAAGGACCTGCACTGACGTCATTTAGTCTTGTGACGGCAGGTCCTTCAGTCTACCGCGAGCTGCCGGCAAGCCAGGACGGAGCGAATAAAGACTGCGCTGGCCATCAGAAGGTAAGTATATATATATTTTTTTCTTTTTTACCATTCTTTAAGGTCACACTATATAAATCCATGACGTTTGCTTGGATTTATATAGTGTGACCAAGTTGTCAAGCACTTTCCAAGTGATGCTAAAATCGCTTGGAAAGCGCTTGTCAACCCACATGCTGAAATGCATGTGAAGAACGCTTCACATCCGCTTGTCCCTGGCAGGAAAAACGCATGTACAATCCGCATGCGTTTTTTCTGCCAGGGAGATGCAGAAATGCTCAGGAAAAAATCCGGAGCATTTCTGCATCGTGGGCACATAGCCTAAAAACCAATCCAGAGAACACCGTTTTTCTGCGCCATTTGCTTGTTGGCACTGCAGAATACAGCCAGGTCCTTTCCATATTACAGCGCTAAAAATCCAGCTATTGAAAACTGTGGTTTGTCTGTCACATGGATCACATATAATTGCCCTCAACAAAGCAGTTACTGGGAAAGCCCACCTAACCACGGACACGTGGACAAGTGCTTGTGGGCAGGGATGATACAGCTCTCTGACGGCACACTGGGTTAACATAGTGGAAGCCGGGACCCAGTCGGACCTTGGGACGGAACACATCCTGCCGATGCCGAGGATTGCGGGCCCTAGATCAATCAGGGTTGCCCCCACAGTCTACAGCTCCTGCACCTCATCTTCCTCAGCCTCCTCCTCCTCTTCAGCCTCCATCTCCGAAATGACCACATCAGTCACAAGCTGGAAGCACTGCAGCACTGCCTCAGCCAAGCGGCAACAGGCTGTGCTGAAGCTAATATGCTTAGGTGACAAACGTGGAATGAACTGGCTCTCTACACCTTGGAGGTCCTGGCCTGCCCTGCCGCTAGCGTTTTGTCAGGGCTGGATTGGGCCAGACTTCTCAACACCACTGAATGATAGCAGTGTAACATAAACTCAAATCCAGTTTCTTTTTTGTGAGGTGTATTCCTATGCACCTTTTCACACCCAGACATGGGTATATGCATCCTGATTTTGGCTATTTGCTCTTGTCCTCTTCCTTCTCCTCATCCTCATCCTCCACCACCATATCACCTGGGTGACGTGGTCTGTGATGCAACACCCACATATTTTTTTTAAAGGGTGTTTATGATGCCTGTAAAAAAAAATTTTTTATACAGTATGTTCATGTATACCCCCAGGGGTAAATGTTTGTCAGCCCATACACTTAGTGCATGGGCGTTACATGTATAGGAGACCCGCTCCTTTCTAATGGTAAACATTTTTTTATGAGGTCCTCCTCCACGTCTTTTCCAAGGTGCATTGGAATGCCTCCCAATTTTTGGCAACCCTTGCATTCATTGCATAGGTCAACACTATGGGAGACCCACTTCCTAATAATGGGAACATTTTTTCATGAGGCCCTCTACGTCATTTCCAAGGGGCATTGGAGTGCCTCCAAATTTTTGGCAGCCCTTGCATTCACTGCATAGGCCAACACTATGGGAGTCCCACTTACTAATAATGGGAACATTGTTTTCAGGAAGCCATCTGACCTCCACCTCTCTTGTACGGGGCATTGGAGTGCCTCCAAATTGTTGGCATCCCTTGCATTCACTTCATAGGCAAACACAATAGGAGACCCACTTCTTAATAATGGGAACATTTTTTTTCAGGAGGCCCTCCTCTACGTCTCTTCCAAGGGGCATTGGAGTAGGTCCAAATTTTTGGCAGCCCTTGCATTTACTGCATACGCAATAACAGTATAGGAGACCCACTCTTTAGTAATGGGAACAACAAAGCATAGCCAGCCGCTGGCCCTTTAAGAATAGTAAAGGCCGCCTGATGGCCCTATAAAAATAGGCTTTGTGACTTTCAGAGTCCCTCCTTTATAAATGAAGCAGGATGTGTCTGATCATTTCTCACACACCACATGGCCAGATAAGGTTGTAAAATGTTAAAATGACATTGCCTGGTGAATGCATTTGTCACGGTTGAAAGCAATGCAAAAGTGCAAAAATGCATCAAAAATGCTACGTGTGAACATAGCCCAAGGTGTGGAGGAGTATTTTTGTTTTTGGTTATGTATTTTGCCTTATATACAAGTCATTACCCTGGAAAGCATGTTCCTTTACATATTTCCCAGGAAAATCCATTTTGGTTTCATTTTTGTATGTTTTATTGTGAGTCCGTAAAAGTGGCGTAATACCTCTGACAACATTGTTCACAGCAGTGACCTGGGAGTCAGAAATGCTTCCAGGGGTCTTCCCCATGCTGTTCCCATGTCATTTGAGCACTGTTCCCATCGATTTGGGCAATTTTTAAGCCCTGTGCAGACCGCCGGTGGGAGCCACCTGAATAATGATTGAGATTCTCGTAGACTTACAGTACATTGGTCTCGTTGCTCGGGTCGAGCACCCGAGTATTCCACTGTGCTCGACCCGAGCAACGAGCAACCGAGCATTTTAGTGCTCGCCCATCACTAGTGTTGATGTGTTGATGGGTATGGGGGACATGGGAGACATAACTGGACAGCTGTCTAAGGTGTATAGGCACAAGGCAGTTTAGGAGTTAAGGATAAAGATGTTACAAGATATTACATGAAATGTTACATTTTTTGCTGATCACTAATGGTTCACATAAACCTAAAATCTTCAGTCTTAACTTTTTCTTAAGACATTATTGTAAAGTCTATGAGAAGATATGATGGGTTCAAAGAACTTCTGGAATTTTAACAAATGCAGAAGACAATTTTTGAGATGGGGATGGATAAATAAATAACATATCACCAATTATAAGAAGAGATCCTACTTTTTGGGGGTCGTGTTTTACTATAATCAATTGTCTATTCCATCTGGAATGGAAGTTGTGCCTTGATTTTGTCAGAGATAATCTGGGGAGGCAAAACCATGGGGGGTCACACAAACCTCCACTTTTGGTACCCTGACTGCTGTTAGGTGCTGTGATGAAATCCTTGGAGCCATTGTCAGACAATACACCGGTGCAGTGGCCCTGGGTTTCTCCTGGTACAAGACAATATCCATCCTCATGTGATCAGACTGTGGAGACAGTACCTGGATGAGGAAGACATTTATGCCTTTGACTGGCCCTCATGTTTCCCAGAGCTGAATCCTTTTGAGAACCGGTGGTTTGTTCTGTATCAGGCATCCAACAAAGTCAAGTAACATTACAAACTATGCAGGAGCTCACCGATGCCCTGATAACCCAGAATACCGCCCGTTGTCTCATCAGGAGCATGCCCAGACATTGTCAGGAGTGCTACAGACACGTGGGGTCATACTTTTATTTTTCACGTCACTGTAAATACTTCTATACCATCCTTTGTTATTATTCTGTACGTCAAAAGATATCATAAGCAGAGAATGGGAAGATAAACAGCAAAACAAATAATTATTAAAACAAATCCAATGGAAATATTTATTTTTTATTTATTTAATTTTTAGTTCTTCAAACTCGAATTGTCTTCTTTCTTTTCTCACTTTATGCAGAGAAGTTTTGCTACAAGAAGCAGACGTTCCACGGGTAAGTCCTTACTGATACAACGCTGTTACAATGCCTTATACCAATGTTCCCAGCCGGCAGCTCTTTGCTGGCGTCAGAACTGCAACTCCTAGAATGGCATAAATAGCCATAGATTGGGCAAAACTGGCCGACACATCCACTGGTAAAACTCCAGAATAGTAATTTACAGGACTGACCGGAATGAAACAAGGATACTGATAGATGATGATGAATGGGTGAAGCTGCAGAAGAGACGATGTAGGACGGGGCGTTGCTTTGCCCGCTGTCAAGTTCTTCAAAAGTTGAACCATTTCGTCTCCAGATATGTTACTCCAGTTCCTGTAGTCCTTGACTGGGGTAACACTTCTGAAGGGGCACACGTACACGCACACCACTCATCAGATATGCCAAGTTCATTAAGTGTTGTGCGCCTCTTAATGAAAAGCATTCATGAATAAGATTTCCCGATTTCTTTAAGACTGGGGCCTGAAAAAGCACTCACAAAATGATTAAAATCATTTTCCTAGTCATTTCTATGGATAGAATATTTATGCACCTAAAGTGGCATAATTCTTGATGAATTTGCCCGTCAGGCTTCCACAAGCACAGTAGTGCCTTAGTTTTGCAACTTTTGGTGGATCCAGCCAGGAGTGGAGTAAAAATGCTAAAATTCGCAACATTTTTGTGCTACTTTGAATTGCGACCAAAATTTTGCAACGTTTCAAAGTGTTGAACACTAGAAAACTGTTGAAAACAACTTGATGAGTCGGGCCCTATATCTCCAGCAGTGGCAGTAAATAAATGGAGCAATGAATGGAGTAATGAAGCTTGTGCAAAACTATATCCCTCCATTCAAATGGAACAGAAAAAAACACAGAGGCGCTCTATGTGTGAACCAGCTTGGAGGTCCAGAAATCCAGCGTTCTGGAATTGCTCACCTGGGATACTTGTGCTAACCATGTGTGAAGCCCAGCTGTGCTTGGTATCACAAATCCTAGAAGGGTGTATTGATGGATTCCTCCTCAAGAGGCCCCCATAACCATTCACACATCTCCACCTTCCACCTCAGACCACGAGAGGGAGCCCGTTAGCGATATAAAAGGGAAGGTGGAGCTAGGCAGCAGTTAGTTGGAGTCAGAGTCTAGTTCAGTCTGGTTTAGCCGTGAGTCCAGTACAGCCTGAGAGGAGTTACCTCAGAGGACAAAAGCCTGTTCCAGCTCCTGCAATTGCTAGCCTGCAGTGGAGCTTATCCAGATCAAGACTCCATGTAGCTCAGAGAGGTGAGCTTCAGGTGTGCCAGCGCCATAAGATCGGTGAAGCGCGGCAAGCTGCCATTAGTGTGAGTAGCCTAGAGAGGGCCCGAGTAGGCCGAAAGAGAGTAGAGAGTTAGTTCATAGGGGGCAGAGGAGCTTAACTAGCTCACCCCGAAGAAGCAGTTACCGGACACCGGGTCCGAAGCTTACCGGGATCTCCATGACCCAGTAAGATAAACCGGAATCCCTGGAGAACTACAAGTCCCATGCTGATTCGTACCAGAGCCAGGAGACCCATAGGCCCCGTAGGTCGGGAGCGTGCACTCCAAGAGAAGGCCCTACCACAAGGACAGCCAGCGCAGGACAGAGACAAAGTTAGGCCTTGCTCCAGGCAGGTCAGAAACTTACTACGCAGAGTCAAGAAGCAGGAGGCCCAAAACCCGCTCATTGGGGAGGATCCGGACATACACCCTTCACCCTACAGTGCTCCGGGGAGTGCCTGAATTTCCATCAGTAAAAGGTACTGAAGTGACTATTGTGTCTGTCCCTGTTCTTGCTCCGACTCGGCTGAGTCTCCTTGTCCTGCATACCCCGTCCGTACCCTGCCCTGAGGCCTAGCTCCACCTGTGGGGAGCCATACCATCCAGCTGCCTTATCACTGGCCTCAGTGGACTGCGCAGCGCTGGTGAATATTATCAGAAACCATAGGTGGCGTCACGAACTTTTATAAACTTGATATCTATCAACGCCTTTTTAAAGAGAGACCCCAGAATACGGGCCCGGAAGCCGACCACCGCGACCTCCTTAAGGCTAAAGGCCCGGGTAACCGAGTCATCCCCCATGCCCTGGGCTAGTCACATGCACAACACTGCATGAAATGTGAACTGAAAACACTCAAAGCTGCGGCACCGACCTCCTGTCCCAATTGCCAGAGAAGGAAGCAAAGGATAATCCAGGAAGGAGGAAGAAATGCAGTTTCTCCAGGCGCTGCCACAAAGGATGACGAGACAGATGGTAAGTAAGATTTTTCTATTGTTTTGTAATGGTAACAAGACTACACATTTCTGGGATGATTCAATTCAAATGGGACACTCTAGAGCCCCATGTTTTAAACTGTGGAGGTCCCAGTGTGGGATACCCAGTGGTCAGCAAGTATTTACTTTTTCGGTCGAAAGGTGATAACTTGCAGCCTTTGTAGCATATCTTTAAATGATTATTCTCATTTCTTCTTCAGAAGCGCGCTGCTCCCCTGTCTTCCTACTTTCTGCTCGGCAGGGCAAAGTGCGCTCCGGACTGACTGACATTTTGGAGAAGCATCATAGATGCGCAATTGGCCCAAACTTAGTTCCCATGCCGCTATATGAAGCATCGGAGGATCACAGAAGTACTCAAGCTGGTTGGATTCACTCATCTGGCCAACTTCAGAGCAGCACTTGTAAGCTCTACAGCAAAGAGCTTGTAACTGTTGCGCTTCTCGCCTTGGAGAATGACCACCGAAATGAAATGGAAAAGACAGAAAATCATCTTTCCAGGTAATGCACTAATGTATGTTTTTCTTTATATTGAGCCATGTTTCCACATATTCAATATAATAAAATCTCATTCTCCCTCTATGAATGTTCATGTGCAGGAAAAAAACTGAGTAAAACTCTCTTCTTTATTAATTCCGGCATCTTTTTGACTTGCTACATATGAAAATAGTAGAAGATAAATATATAAGACTAATGCAGAAGACGACAGTCCAATGGGAACAGATATTGTGCCTTTATAGAAACAAATGTGGGGCCTTTGCAGTTGTCACCAAATTGATGCAATGTACCCTTATTCATAAAACAAAGATGTCTCTGCCGGGTTCTCAAAATACTATTTATTGATTTATATAGCTCTGTTTCTAACAATCCAAACAATACAATAACTGCAAATATACAGCGAGTATAATAAGTATTGAACGTTTCACCAATGTTCTACATAAATATGTTTTGAATGGTGCTATTGACATGAAATTCTCACCAGATTTCAGTAAAAACCCATCCAATCCACACAGGCAAAGAAATGAAACCATAAATGTCCATAAATGAAATCATGTGTAATAATGAAGATGACACAGGGAAAAAGTATTGAACAAGCTTCCTGAAATGTATTTAATACTTCATACAAAAGCCTTTGGTGGTGATGACAGCTTTAAGACGCCTCCCGTATGGAGAAACTAGTCGCATGCATTGCTCAGGAGTGATTTTGGCCAATTCTTCTACACAAGCACTCTTCAAATCCTGAAGGTTCGGTGGGCTCCTTCTATGAATTTTGAACTTTAGTTCCTTCTATAAATTATGCAATTTTTACCAAATGTGGCAATACACCATATGTGGTTGTACACTAGAGCTTGAGCACACGGCAGGGATCGGATGAGTAGAAGCGCCACTTGGGTTTTAGAATGCAGATTCTGTTTGAATAGATTGAGGGTGCCATTAGCCGAGCCCCTGAGGTGTAAGATCAGCAGAAACCCCCACAAGTGACCCCATATTGGAAACTTTACTGCTTAAGGAATTCATCAAGGGGTGTAGTGAGTATTTTGAACCTACAAATGCCTCACAGAATATTATAACATTGGAATGTGGAAATTTCACATTTTAGTTGTTAAAATGTAATTTTTTTTTATTAGCTACAAATGTGTCAGTTACATGAGGGTTAGTAGGTGAAACTGGACCCCAAAATTTATTCTGCAATTTCTCCCGAATATGGTGATGCTCTATATGTTGTCAGAAACTACTGTTTAGCCTCACGTCATGGCTGAGAAGGAAGGAGCGCTATTTGGATTTGAACCACAGATTTTGCTAGAACAATTTTCGGGAAACATTTGCAGAGCCGTTAAGGTGCCAGAACAGCAGAAAACCTCCAAAAGAGACCCCATTGCAGAATTTGGACCTCTCAATGAATTCATCTACGGCTCAAGTGACTATTTTGTAACATCCACGCCATAGTTTTTTGGGGGGAGAATTGCAACTATGCCAGCTCAGTGCCCACACATTGTGCCCAGTTGGTGTTTCTGGGGAAAACCCGTAAAATGTTAAGTGCGCTCTTCCCGCTACAATAATGCCAAAAATGTAGCCTCTTACTGTAGTTTAGGCACAGTGGGGCTCAGAATGAGGGGGTATTTGGGAGCGTATATTTCACTGTATTTTATTTGAGGGGTGGGAGCCATGTTGCTTTTCCAGAGTCTTTCTTCTACCAGTAACATGGGAACCCTCTACATTTCCAGTGACAGATGGCAGATCTGAGTGGGGGCAGGTTTTGTGCAGGAAAAGTTAGGGTTTTTTTGGTAACATTTTGGAGTACAAAATATTTTTTGATCACTTTCAGTATGGTGGGATCACATTCTTGTGTTCTACGCTGAGCATTTATAACACGGTTTCTGAGTAAATCTCACAAAAATGCGATTCAAACGAAATCCCCAGAGGAACCATCCATCATAATGAGGCAGATGGAGACACTTTGGACTCTGTTTGC
The DNA here is from genome assembly GCF_046119375.1 of Phyllobates terribilis. Lineage (NCBI taxonomy): Eukaryota > Metazoa > Chordata > Amphibia > Anura > Dendrobatidae > Phyllobates > Phyllobates terribilis. The sequence goes on from NW_027362935.1 coordinate 3,628,689, forward strand.
CGTCTATTCCGGTGGTATCCATCTTTTTTGGCGTGCACAAAACTGTGGTCGCCCACACTTGTGCGCTAAAAAGATGCATAAAATAATGTGACACCACTGTAACAGACACCAGAGTCCAAAGTGCCTCCATCTGCCTCTTTATAGTGAGTGGTTCCATTGGGAGTTTTGTCTGAATCGTGTTTTGTCTGAATCGCGTTTTCTCTGATTTACATAGAAACTCCAATGTAAGCGCTCAACAGAGAGTGCAGGATAAATGTGAATCGAGCCATATTCCAATTTTTGGGATGTAGAATGAACAAATAGACAGTAGTACAAGAACAGTTTTTATTTTTATTTTTGCGCTGCTCATCGTGCGGTATAAATTAATCTACGGGTCAGTGCAATTACAGCGATACCAGATTTATATAGTTTTTTATGTTTTGCTGCTGTCACGCAGTAAAAATGATTGTTTATAAAAAAAATTTTTTTTTTTTGTCGCCATATTGTGAGAGCTATAAATTCTTTATCTTTTGACGAACAGAGCTGTATGAGGGCTTATTTTTCACAACCAGTTGAAGATTTTTTTGGTACCATTTTGGTTTACATAACAATTTTTGATTGCTTTTTACTAAGATTTTTCAGACACAAAATGAATAAAAAACAGCAATTCAGCTATTGTTTTTATACTGTACATTCTTTTGCACCGTTCACCATGCGGTAAAAGTGATAAGACTGATTTATTCTTCTGGCCTGTATGACTGTATGATTACAGTGATATCATATTCATATGACCCCCTGATTCATTTGCTGTTTTGGGGTAACTTTGTTTCTCCTATTTTCCCTTGTCCATCTCTTCTTAAGGGTATTATATAGACCTGTTTACCTATCAAAATATATTTGTTTAATTCACCTTATGGACATCTATGGCATACAGTATATGTTCCATATGCATTTCATGTCCCTTTTGATCAGGGATATTCACTGAGTATACATATTTTTGTACGGTTTGTACCTTTCTCTACGTGACCCCAGGTGTTCATGTCACTTATATTGATTGTCTATCATTATTGCTGGGGGATATTTTTAGCACACTTTTTATTGCTATATTTTTTAATAATTTGTGGAATATTTATCATCCCCCACACATTTTCTGGTACACCAGTGCACTTATTTTGCACATATTCATTGTTAGTGCTTATGGCATTTATGTTCAATATTATTGCTGTTATTATTGTAACAGGTTAACCCTTTTTATTATTCACTTTTTTATGTATCTCTTAGTACACTAGTGCACTTGCTCCGCACTTATTCACCCACAGTGCTTATGGTATTATGTCTAACATCATTGCTGTCATTAGTAATAGGTTATTTCATCCATCCTCTCTCTTGTAGCTTCTAATTCCATCTGAGTTATATACCAGGTTCAAGCGTTTATTAGGATTACTATGTATTATGTATTACGTTTTCCACCTCCTTTACACACGATGTGATATGAGTCCTGTCCAATAGCGATCCGGGCTCCCCCATCTTTTGTACACCTAGCGGTATTTGCTAGCCGCACACTTTACTTACTTCCTTTCCTTGGGCTTGTGCGCATGCGCATTCATGGCACTCAGTGTCTTCCGGCCTTGCGCACTCGGAACAGTGTGCATGCCGCGTATGCGTTCCAAGCGCACAATCCTGAAGTCACCTTTTACATCTATGAGTTACTGAGGAATGCTTCATGTGCCGCCTTCCACCCATGGCAATAATTGGATATAAGGCTAAAAACTTTGATTAATGGCTGTATATATAAGGAACACTGTCCCCTCCCTAGTTAACACCCCTTGGAAGATGCACTGGCGAAACGGCGTTGTCGGGGGTGCATACACATGTAGATCTGACTACTAACAGTAAGTTCTAAGTGACAACTCCTTTCAAATCAGTACTACCGGGATTCAAAGCCTCCAAGCATTGCACTGTGCACTTTACGACGGGCTAGTCCCTATAATCTGTGTTTTATTTGATTCATGTTTACTGTTTTATGCCAATAGACTTCTCCATGGAAAACCTTGATTTATTAGGTTTCTTTTCTCCAGCACAATGCACCTTAGACGTGGGGTTATATATCTGCGTGGTTTAATTAGTGATCACCTGGAGTCATAGCTTATTTTCAAATAGCATTAGGCTCATCTGTATGTGGATTGGTTAACGGTTTCCCTTCCCTGCTATGTTTATATGTTGTTTTATTGATTTTAGCATTATCAAATTAATAGAATAGAGTGTGTTCTTAAACCACTGGTAAAGATTACACCCAGCTACATTCAGGACACAACAGACCTACTGAATAAACTAGCAGCAATAGGTCCTCTACCAGAAGGATCCATCCTGGCCACCATGGATGAGGAATCTTTGTATTCTAACATCCCACATCAGGATGGATTAAATGCCTGCAAAATCTTCATAGAAAATACAGGAATTGTTGCTGATTCTGTGGTCAAACTTACAGAATTCATCCTCACCCACAATTACATTGAATTTGATAACAACATATATCTACAGGAAACTGGTACAGCGATGGGACGTAAAATGGATCCACAGTGCGCAAATCTTTTCATGGCCAAGCTTGAAAGTGACTTTTTGTCCTCATGCCCCATCAGGCCTCTGGCCTACTATCGTTTCATTGACGATATTTTAATCATCTGGACGGGGTCTGAGCAACAGCTGAAGACGTTCCATGAACACTTTAATCGATTTCATCCCACCATCAACCTAACACTCAACTACTCCTGTACTGAAATTAACTTTTTGGACACCATCATCAAGCTACAGAACAATGAAATAGAGACATCCTTGTACAGGAAACCAATCGACCGTCCTACATACCTTAAATTGTTTACAGACAAGCCGTCAGATACAATCGGATATGTTCCAACCCTATGGATAGAGACAAACACCTTCTTGGTCTCAGACCTTTTTGAATCAGGGCTACCATCCAAGAACAATTGAGAACCAGATTACAAGAGCCACCAGAATACCAAGGAATCACCTCCTACATTACAAAACCAAACAAGAAAGCAACCGGGTGCCTCTAGTAGTCATCTACAATTCAAATCTGGAGGCGCTAAGTAGAGCTACATGGAAACTACAACCCTTACTACAAAAAGATGCCCGATTACAATCCATATTTCCAGACCCCCCACTTCTGTGATTCAGGCAGCCCCCAAATCTAAGAAGCATCATTGTCAGAAGCTTTCTGTCATCTCCTCCAGCTACACGTACCTTTCCTTGCAACCAGAAAAAATGTAAAACCTGTCCGTTTATAATGACCACAGACAAGATGATGATACCCAACTCACATCAGGACTATAAGATCCCAGGTACGTTCAGCTGTATCACATCTAACGTAGTGTACTTAATTATATGTACCAAATGTCCAGCTGGGGGTCTTTATGTAGGGGAGACAGGGCAAAAACTTAGGACAAGAATGAATCATCATCGCCACACAATAAAAGAAAAAAGAATAGTTCTACCTGTAGCCAAGCATTTTTGTTCCCCTTATCATAGCATAAAAGACATGAAATTACTGGTATTAAAAGGTCATTTCAAATCTCAAAGAGAAAGAAGAATCTCAGAATATAAACTAATGGTGACCTTTAACACTTTCAGAGCAGGAATGAATGTGTCGCATGGATTTATGTCATTTTACATCAACTAAGGATTGTGACCCTCAGACTTGTGAGGCCATCATAACACTAGACCTAGTCACAGGACAATAAAACCTTCACACTCCTTATCTATTAACTGCTAAAATATTTATAGCCAGAACTGTTTATCTCTCCCATAATAACTATGCTTTCCGTCACCTGTCGCATCTATTGCATTATTTCTGTGTCTTATTGTGAATAAATATGTGACTCTTCAGATTTTGTGGTATACCAGCCTGATGAAGAGACCTGAGTAGTCTCAAAAGCTTGCAATTTGTTACTATCTTTTCAGTTAGCCATTAAAAGGAATCAACCACTGAAGACTCTCAAATCAAAGCATTATCAAATACATTTCTGATGTTTTATTTCTGCGCATATTTCTATTCTGTGTCTATAATTTGATTTTAGTATTGCAGCTGTGGGATTATATTTATTGTTGAAGTGGTATGCAGTGACTTACCTGGGACACTTGTGTTAATTGCTATATTCTAACTGAGACAAAACCGTGTATGAATAAAGGATATTTATCACACACAAGTCTACAGTTCATATACTGCTAATCACGACACTAACACAGTGCACACTAATAACAATAGCAGACAGTACTAATATACGATTAATTCCCAATTACCTAATTATACTTCCCACCCACTTGAGCTAAAAACATACATACATTAATACTTATATCCCACCCGTCTATCACTACACTATCCCTATGGAGAAAAAGGGGTTACAAGCAGTGATCAGTAGACACTCAGCCAGATATCATCATCATGGTGCCCATCGAGTTTTACCTGAAGTGTCTTTTGTAGAGATGAGCGTTGTTTTACTCGAACTGTTCGCCAATCTCAAATTCGAGCTGTTTTGGGCGGTGTTCGAGCCGTTCGGCGAACACGAACGATTTGAGAAAAATTCGGCTGTTCGAGGTTATGTTCGATAACTGTTCGTGCACCAAAATCATAACTGGATTTTTTCTCAGTAATGATGAAAATTAATGTTAATACGCAGTTTGAGTGTACAGCGGGGGGGGGGAGGGGCAGGGGATGGATCTCTGCAGGAATAATGAAGATCTCCATCTTTTTTTCTCTTTCCCGCATTTGCAGTGGGGAGGTGCAATCTGTCAGCCTATCAGCAGCGCACACACGGAGCGAAGTGCTTTTTTCACACAAGCAAGGGCATGTGTCATTGGCAGTGTATGTCACATGTCCTTGCCCTATAAGACCAAGCCATTTTCCCCGTCGCCACCATTTTCTCACTGCTGCAGCTGCGTGTTAGACGGCACCGCTGTTGCTGTGTGCGCTATACCTTGTTAATTTCAAGCCAATTTTTGCACAAATCTGCAGATAGCTTGGGAGTAGGGAATAGTTGTGATTGTGTGGCACCCCAGGGGTCTGGTTTCCACAGTAACGGCAATGTTATGTCTGAGAGCAGGTGGGAGGTCTCTTGGTCAGGAATCCTATGCATGCCACACCTCCTGCCCAGTCCTGGGAGGGAAAGAACTTCCCCTATATAAACCTGGGGCTGAGGCAGGGTTAGAGAGTTGAGAGGGAGAGTTCAGCCAGGAGGGCTGACAGGGAGCTGTGGCTCCGGCTGGGCCCAGCTCCTGGGCCATGCCAGAAGTAGAGAAGAGAAGCAGCATAGGAAGAAACAACAGGAGCTCTGTGGGAGCAGTGTTACAAAGAGTCAGGGGCTGGCAGCTGCAGAGCTCGCCCTGACTGAGAAGATTTCTTACCGGACCCGGAGTCCGAGGCTGTGGGGACTAACTCCTACCCAGCAGCAGAATCCGTCAGGCAGGGGATTTCAGGTCCTCTGGCCAAGAAACCCGAAGGCACGGTCACACGCATGGGACCAGCACCGCCGTCGTGGAGCGGAAGCTACTAGAAGGCCCCGAGTCACCGGCCATACGGGTGAGCACCACACGGTACACTCAGGGACGTGGGCTACTTATACTCGCTTCTAGCAAGGTAGCCAGAAGAGTATCGTTAGTTTGGGAGGCCTACAACTCCGCCTGGCCAGGGGAGATCCCATCTGCTCAAGGACTGACCAGGCCCCAACCGCTAGCCAGTACTCCGGGAGGGTCTATCTTTGTCACCAGTAAAGACCCTGAACTACACCGCATCGTCTCTGAGTGGTTCCTGCTACCCCCATCATCCACGTCGGCTGCCCTGAGGCCATACCCCTCCCGTTGGGTGTTATACCATCCCCGCTGCACCATCCTTCCACCGGCCTCAGCGGTCTGCCCTGCAGCGGCAGCTCCAAAGCTGCATTCAACGGGTGGCGTAGTCATCCAACATCTACTGCTAATAGACTCGCCACTTAGTTTGACTCCCTGGGCACGGACCGGGTCACCGCCACGAGACTACTACCCCCATCTGATCCGGCTCCGGGTAAGCTCCCGCGTGCGCAACGCAGCGCGACACAGGCCCAGGGGCGCGTCAATTGCAGTCCTTTTAAGGACTAGGTTACAGCATTTCCTACGACTTTTATCAGGCTGGTCTGTGCTCTTAAATAGATAGATTGTGGGAGTAAAGACTAATTGTAATTGGAGTCCTTTTCAGGACTAGGTTACATCAGTTCCTATCAGTTTTTGCCAGGCAGGTCTGTGCCAGTGCTGTGCAAGTTTTTTTCACAGCATTTGGCTGAATCTAGCAAAGCTAATCCTTTTTGGCCTATTGCAGAGTGTGTTAGTCAGTGGAGTAGCCTATCTGTGTTGCAAGATATACCACCTGTGTATAGAATACCAATTTTTTTACTGCACCTAGTGAAGTAAAATCTTTTGGGCATAGCATCATTCTATTAGTCCATCTATACTGACCTCCATCAGGTTGCAAATTGAATATAATTTTTTTCTGCATCTACCTCTGAAAAAATATTTGGGCTTCTAGCAGTGTGTGGGACTTGTTCTATTAGTCCATCTATACTGACCTCCATCAGGTTGCAAACTGAATATATTTTTTTTCTGCATCTACCTCTGAAAAAATATTGGGCTTCTAGCTGTGTGTGGGACGTGTTCTATTAATCCATCTATACACACCTCCATCAGGTTGCAAACTGAATATAATTTTTTTCTGCATCTACCTCTGAAAAAATATTTGGGCTTCTAGCAGTGTGTGGGACTTGTTCTATTAGTCCATCTATACTGACCTCCATCAGGTTGCAAACTGAATATATTTTTTTTCTGCATCTACCTCTGAAAAAATATTGGGCTTCTAGCTGTGTGTGGGACTTGTTCTATTAATGCATCTATACAGACCTCCATCAGGTTGCAAACTGAATATAATTTTTTTCTGCATCTACCTCTGAAAAAATATTTGGGCTTCTAGCTGTGTGTGGGACTTGTTCTATTAGTCCATCTATACTGACCTCCATCAGGCTGCAAACTGAAAATAATTTTTTGTCTGCATCTAACTCTGAAAAAATATTTGGCCTTCTAGCAGTGTGTGGGACTTTCTCTATTAGTCCATCTATACTGACCTCCATCAGGTTGCAAATTAAAAATAATTTTTATCTACATCTACCTCTGAAAAAATATTTGGGCTTCTAGCTGTGTGTGGGACTTGTTCTATTAGTCCATCTATACTGACCTCCATCAGGTTGCAAATTAAAAATAATTTTTATCTGCATCCAGCTCTGAAAAAATATTTGGCCTTCTAGCAGTGTGTGGGACTCTCTCTATTAGTCCATCTATACTGACCTCCATCAGGTTGCAAATTAAAAATAATTTTTATCTGCATCCAGCTCTGAAAAAATATTTGGCCTTCTAGCAGTGTGTGGGACTTTCTCTATTAGTCCATCTATACTGACCTCCATCAGGCTGCAAATTAAAAATAATTTTTTGTCTGCATCTAGCTCTGAAAAAATATTTGGCCTTCTAGCAGTGTGTGGGACTTTCTCTATTAGTCCATCTATACTGACCTCCATCAGGTTGCAAACTGAATATATATTTTTTCTGCATCTACCTCTGAAAAAATATTGGGCTTCTAGCTGTGTGTGGGACTTGTTGTATTAATCCATCTATACAGACCTCCATCAGGTTGCAAACTGAATATAATTTTTTTCTGCATCTACCTCTGAAAAAATACTTGGGCTTCTAGCTGTGTGTGGGACTTGTTCTATTAGTACATCTATACTGACCTCCATCAGGTTGCAAACTGAAAATAATTTTTTGTCTGCATCTAGCTCTGAAAAAATATTTGGCCTTCTAGCAGTGTGTGGGACTTTCTCTATTAGTCCATCTATACTTACCTCCATCAGGTTGCAAATTAAAAATAATTTTTATCTGCATCCAGCTCTGAAAAAATATTTGGCCTTCTAGCAGTGTGTGGGACTTTCTCTATTAGTCCATCTATACTGACCTCCATCAGGTTGCAAATTAAAGATAATTTTTTGTCTGCATCTAGCTCTGAAAAAATATTTGGCCTTCTAGCAGTGTGTGGGACTTTCTCTATTAGTCCATCTATACTGACCTCCATCAGGTTGCAAACTGAATATATTTTTTTTCTGCATCTACCTCTGAAAAAATATTGGGCTTCTAGCTGTGTGTGGGACTTGGTCTATTAATCCATCTATACAGACCTCCATCAGGTTGCAAACTGAATATAATTTTTTTCTGCATCTACCTCTGAAAAAATATTTGGGCTTCTAGCTGTGTGTGGGACTTGTTCTATTAGTCCATCTATACTGACCTCCATCAGGTTGCAAATTAAAATTAATTTTTATCTGCATCCAGCTCTGAAAAAAATATTTGGCCTTCTAGCAGTGTGTGGGACTTTCTCTATTAGTCCATCTATACTGACCTCCATCAGGTTGCAAATTAAAAATAATTTTTATCTGCATCTACCTCTGAAAAAATATTTGGGCTTCTAGCTGTGTGTGGGACTTGTTCTATTAGTCCATCTATACTGACCTCCATCAGGTTGCAAACTGAATATAATTTTTTTCTGCATCTAGCTCTGAAAAAATATTTGGCCTTCTAGCAGTGTGTGGGACTTTCTCTATTAGTCCATCTATACTGACCTCCATCAGGTTGCAAATTAAAAATAATTTTTATCTGCATCCAGCTCTGAAAAAAATATTTGGCCTTCTAGCAGTGTGTGGGACTTTCTCTATTAGTCCATCTATACTGACCTCCATCAGGTTGCAAATTAAAAATAATTTTTTGTCTTCATCTAGCTCTGAAAAAATATTTGGCCTTCTAGCAGTGTGTGGGACTTTCTCTATTAGTCCATCTATACTGACCTCCATCAGGTTGCAAACTGAATATATTTTTTTTCTGCATCTACCTCTGAAAAAATATTTGGGCTTCTAGCTGTGTGTGGGACTTTCTCTATTAGTCCATCTATACTGACCTCCATCAGGTTGCAAATTGAATATTATTTTTTTCTGCATCTAACCCAGCCAATAGTTTTGGCCTAATACCACAGTTTGGCCACTCAGCTCTGCTCGGTTCCCATCCATTGTTTTTTTGTGCAAACAACTCCAGAGTTGTGAATTAGTTAACCACCAAAATGAGTGGAAAAAGGCCTGCTGCTGGTGGAAAGGGGAATAGGCGTGTTGGGAAGGGGAAAAAAGGTTGTGTCCGTGGGGTAGGTGTTAAAGCAACAGTAACATCTGCAGAAGAAAGACCATCTTCCAGCCAAACTAAAATGTCTACTTCTTTTAGCGGACAATGTGATAAGATCCCTTTCTTACGGCCACGCCAATCGCTACAAATTCCAGATGAGGCACAAAAACAGCAGGTGCTTCAACGGATATCAAGTGCTCCTTTAAGTGGGCTCTCCTCCACATCAACTTCAACATCACAAATACTCCAGTCCTCAAAGGTGTCACCCCAATCGCACTTGCTTCCTCACAGCTCCCAAATCTCCAGCTGCCCGTCTGAGTATGAGGTAGAACAGATGGTTGAGTCTGCAGAGCTGTTTACTCATACTATAGCCTGGGAATCAGAGGTCGACTCCAGCGCTTCTGTGAATCCAGACGAGGAAATGATCTGCACTGATGCCCAGAATCTTTATGAATCGGATCCAGGACCAGACGCAGAAGGTTCTGACCATAATGTAGACCCTCATTCCCAAACTGTAACTCCTGTTGGTGGAGACAATGAGGAAGACGATGATGAGACTCAAATACCTGATTGGAGCGACAACTTTAGTTTTTTGTCAGGGCAGGAACAGGTTGGCTCTGAGGACGACGGGTGTGATAACGCACAGGGTGATGATGATGAGGTTGGAGATCCCACTTACTGTCAACCCACAGTCAACCAAGAGATGAGGTCAGCAGAGGAGGTGGAGGAAGATGCTAGTGATGACGAGGTCAGGTTGCGCCTTCCTGGACAGAGACGTAGTACTGGAAGCACGTCAACAACTGCATCCTCAAACACAACTCTGCCTCTCACCACAAGTCGTGGTGGCTCTTCAGGTCGCATGGGTGCTAAGCCTTGCATAGCCTGGGCATTTTTTCAGATCGATAAAGATGACCCAACTCGTGTTATCTGTAACATTTGTCAGCAAAAGCTAAGTAGAGGCCAAAAAATACATAGTTTGAGTACTTCATGCATGAACCGGCACATGGACATGAAGCATAAGTTGCAGTGGGAAGCTCAGTGTGCTACAATGCGGCCTAGCCGGCCGGGCCAACCACCGTCTGCCATATCTTGTGCATCCGCGGCCTCTTCATCCTCTGTGACTGGGGGGACAGCAGTCACACCTGTTTTGGGGCGCAGACCTGCCACCTCTTTACCCGCAACAGCCAGCGTGATTGGCAGGTCATCATTTTCTTTGGAGGTGGTAACACCAGCTGGTGTTGAGCGCTGTCCGACATCGATAGCACCACCTTTGGATCAAGGTAACCTAACATGTCCGCCTGCATCTTCCTCACAGACCGGCAGTTTGCCGGGGACACCCTTATCAACCCCGTCTAAGCACAATAGCCAGCCCTCGGTCCCTCAGATGTGGACAAGTAAAAGACCATTTCCTCCTAGCCATGAGAAAGCTAAGAGGTTGAATTTCACCATCTGCAAGCTCTTGGCTACAGAAATGCTGCCTTTCCGCCTGGTGGACACAGAGGATTTTCGAGACCTTATGTCTGTCGCAGTGCCCCAGTACCAGATGCCCAGTCGGCACTACTTCTCAAAGAAAGGTGTGCCTGCGCTCCACCAGCATGTCGCACACAACATCACCGCTTCTTTGAGAAACTCTGTGTGTGACAGGGTGCATTTCACCACAGACACTTGGACGAGTAGGCATGGACAGGGGTGTTACATGTCGCTGACTGGGCACTGGGTAACTATGGTGACAGCAGGACAAGGGGCTGCTCTCCAAGTCTTGCCGTCCCCACGAGTTGTGCGTCAATCCTCTTTATGTCAAAGTTCCTCCACTGCTTCTGCCTCCTCAACCTCCTCTCGGTCTTCCACCTGCACCCAAAGCCTGTCTGGTCATGCCACAAGCTTTCTAACTGCGCAGAAGGGATCCTGCACACCTCCTTACTATGCTGGCAGTAAGGCTCAACGTCATCAGGCGGTTTTTACTTTGAAATGTCTGGGAAATGTGAGTCACACAGCTGAGGAGTTGTGGTCAGCTCTGGAGAACCAATTTCATGAATGGTTGTCTCCACTGGACCTGAAACCAGGGAAGGCCGTGTGCGACAATGCTGCAAACCTGGGTGCGGCCCTTCGCCGGGGCAATGTCACACACGTGCCTTGTATGGCTCACGTGTTGAACCTGGTTGTCCAGCAATTTTTAGCCCACTATCCCAGACTAGATGGCCTTCTGCAGAGGTCACGGTCGCTGTGTGCTCACTTCCGCCGTTCGCATCCCGCAGCTCAGCGACTTACATCTCTACAGAAGTCGTTGGGCCTGCCACTTCACCGGCTAAAATGCGATGTGCCTACCCGGTGGAATTCAACTCTGCACATGTTGCAGCGACTGTGGCAGCACCGACAAGCCCTGGTGCAATACGTTCTGACGTATAGCCTGGGCCAACGAGATTCAGAGGTGGGGCAAATCACGCTGGAGGAGTGGTCTCAGATCAGGGACCTATGCACCCTTCTGCACAGTTTTGAAATGGCGACGAAGATGTTTAGTGCTGACGATGCCATTATCAGCATGACTATTACGGTGATTTACATGCTGGAGCACATGTTAAACAGAATTCGGAGTCAGGTGGTGGCACAAGAGGAGGTGGAGGAAGTAGAGGAGGAGGAGTTGTATGCGGAAGCTCTAACATCTGCAAGGTCCAGACGGTCGGCAGCACCAAGGCGGCAGGCATGTGAGGGTGGGGGAGATGGTTTTACCAGGGCGCATGGTAGCAGCCAAACTAGTGAGGAAGGTGCAGGAGCCCAGGAAGAAGTGGAGGACGAACTGATGGAAGACTCATCAGATGAGGGAGACCTTGATCACATTTCTGTTGTGCGAGGTTGGGGGGAGAGGACAGAGGAAGGAAGCATGATTGTTACTTCGCCACCAACACAACAGGGACTTGGTGCTCCTGGATGCGCAACACACATGAGTGCCTTCTTGCTGCACTACCTGCAACATGACCCTCGAATTGTGAGAATTAGAAATAATCCTGACTACTGGGTTGCCACACTGTTAGATCCCCGGTACAAAAGTAAATTTGCAGAAATTATTCCTGCCATAGAAAGGGATGCACGCATGCAGGAGTATCAGCAGAGACTGTTGCAGAATCTTACATGTGCTTTTCCACAAAACACCAGTGGTGCACGTAGTGAATCTCACAGTTCCAACTTGCCAACCGTGGGAGCGTCAAGTGTTCAGCACTCAAACCGTAACAGAACCACAGTATCTGCTGGTAACATCAATTTTGCGGAATCATTTCACCACTTTTTTAGCCCATCCTTTGCAAGGCCACAGGAGACAAGAAGTCTGACACATAGTCAACGCCTAGAGACGATGGTACAGGAGTATCTCCAAGTAAACATTGAAGCCATGACTGTGTCACTGGACCCTTGCTCTTTTTGGGCTTCCAATCTGGATAAATGGCCGGAGCTAGCCACTTACGCCTTGGAGATCTTGTCATGCCCCGCAGCCAGCGTTCTGTCTGAACGTGTGTTCAGCGCTGCTGGTGGTGTGCTGACAGATAAGCGCACGCGGCTCTCCACTGATAATGTAGACAGACTCACGTTCATAAAGATGAACAAATCATGGATCCGAAACGACTTTTCTACCCCTGTGTCATCCTGGGGAGAGTAAAAGCTTGATGATTGGTTAAAATCACCCTACCAACCGTTTTAAGCTTTCAAATTACTAATCATGTTTATCTGTATCTTGACTGGAAAATAATTTGGGCTTTGCAGCAGTGTGCAGCACTGATCCTATTAGCCCATCTATACTAAAGCTTCACCAGATTTAAAATTAATAATCATGTTTATCTGTATCTTGACTGGAAAATAATTTAGGCTTTGTAGCAGTGTGCAGCACTGATCCTATTAGGCCATCTATACTAAGCTCCACCAGATTTAAAATTAATAATAATTTTTAGCTGCATCTAGCCCGGAAAATAATTTTGGGGCTCCGAGATGCGCAAGACACATAAGTGCCTTCTTGCTGCACTACCTGCAACATGACCCTCATATTGTCAGAATTCGAAGTAATCATGACTACTGGGTTGCCACACTCTTAGATCCCCCAAACTTTTCGATCAACCTTTTCATTTTAATAAAGACCAAAAAAATGGTCATTTTTGAAATTATAAGCATTAGCAGGTTATTAGAAACTGAAATCAAACAGTTTTCAACTCAAAACTTTATTCTAGGTGATGTTACATTTTCACATAGGACTAGAGATGAGCGTTGTTCTACTCGAACTGTTCGCCAATCTCAAATTCGAGCTGTTTTGGGCGGTGTTCGAGCCGTTCGGCGAACACGAACAATTTGAGAAAAATTCGGCTGTTCGAGGTTATGTTCGATAACTGTTCGTGCACCAAAATTATAACTGGATTTTTTCTCAGTAATGATGAAAATTAATGTTAATACGCAGTTTGAGTGTACAGCGGGGTGGGGGGAGGGGCAGGGGATGGATCTCTGCAGGAACAATGAAGATCTCCATTTTTTTTTTCTCTTTCCCGCATTTGCAGTGGGGAGGTGCAATCTGTCAGCCTATCAGCAGCGCACACACGGAGCGAAGTGCTTTTTTTCACACAAGCAAGGGCATGTGTCATTGGCAGTGTATGTCACATGTCCTTGCCCTATAAGACCAAGCCATTTTCCCCGTCGCCACCATTTTCTCACTGCTGCAGCTGCGTGTTAGACGGCACCGCTGTTGCTGTGTGCGCTATACCTTGTTAATTTCAAGCCAATTTTCGCACAAATCTACAGATAGCTTGGGAGTAGGGAATAGTTGTGATTGCAGTCCTTTTAAGGACTAGGTTACAGCATTTCCTATGACTTTTATCAGGCAGGTCTGTGCTCTTAAATAGATAGGTTGTGGGAGTAAAGACTAATTGTAATTGGAGTCCTTTTCAGGACTAGGTTACATCAGTTCCTATCAGTTTTTGCCAGGCAGGTCTGTGCCAGTGCTGTGCAAGTTTTTTTCACAGCATTTGGCTGAATCTAGCAAAGCTAATCCTTTTTGGCCTATTGCAGAGTGTGTTAGTCAGTGGAGTAGCCTATCTGTGTTGCAAGATATACCACCTGTGTATAGAATACCAATTTTTTTACTGCACCTAGTGAAGTAAAATCTTTTGGGCATAGCATCATTCTATTAGTCCATCTATACTGACCTCCATCAGGTTGCAAATTGAATATAATTTTTTTCTGCATCTAGCTCTGAAAAAATATTGGGCTTCTAGCTGTGTGTGGGACTTGTTGTATTAGTCCATCTATACTGACCTCCATCAGGTTGCAAACTGAATATATTTTTTTCTGCATCTACTTCTGAAAAAATATTGGGCTTCTAGCTGTGTGTGGGACTTGTTCTATTAATCCATCTATACAGACCTCCATCAGGTTGCAAACTGAATATATTTTTTTCTGCATCTACCTCTGAAAAAATATTGGGCTTCTAGCTGTGTGTGGAACTTGTTGTATTAGTCCATCTATACTGACCTCCATCAGGTTGCAAATTAAAAATAATTTTTATCTGCATCTACAGTACCTCTGAAAAAATATTTGGGCTTCTAGCTGTGTGTGGGACTTGTTCTATTAGTCCATCTATACTGACCTCCATCAGGTTGCAAATTGAATATAATTTTTATCTGCATCTAGCTCTGAAAAAATATTTGGCCTTCTAGCAGTGTGTGGAACTTTCTCTATTAGTCCATCTATACTGACCTCCATCAGGTTGCAAATTAAAAATAATTTTTATCTGCATATACCTCTGAAAAAATATTTGGGCTTCTAGCTGTGTGTGGGACTTGTTCTATTAATCCATCTATACAGACCTCCATCAGGCTGCAAACTGAATATATTTTTTTCTGCATCTACCTCTGAAAAAATATGTGGCCTTCTAGCAGTGTGTGGGACTTTCTCTATTAGTCCATCTATACTGACCTCCATCAGGTTGCAAATTCAAAATAATTTTTTGTCTGCATCTAGCTCTGAAAAAATATTGGGCTTCTAGCTGTGTGTGGGACTTGTTGTATTAGTCCATCTATACTGACCTCCATTAGGTTGCAAACTGAATATATTTTTTTCTGCATCTACCTCTGAAAAAATATTGGGCTTCTAGCTGTGTGTGGGACTTGTTCTATTAATCCATCTATACTGACCTCCATCAGGTTGCAAACTGAATATATTTTTTTCTGCATCTACCTCTGAAAAAATATTGGGCTTCTAGCAGTGTGTGGGACTTTCTCTATTAGTCCATCTATACTGACCTCCATCAGGTTGCAAATTCAAAATAATTTTTTGTCTGCATCTAGCTCTGAAAAAATATTGGGCTTCTAGCTGTGTGTGGGACTTGTTGTATTAGTCCATCTATACTGACCTCCATCAGGTTGCAAATTGAATATAATTTTTATCTGCATCTAGCTCTGAAAAAATATTTGGCCTTCTAGCAGTGTGTGGGACTTTCTCTATTAGTCCATCTATACTGACCTCCATCAGGTTGCAAATTGAATATAATTTTTATCTGCATCTAGCTCTGAAAAAATATTTGGCCTTCTAGCAGTGTGTGGGACTTTCTGTATTAGTCCATCTATAGTGACCTCCATCAGGTTGCAAATTAAAAATAATTTTTATCTGCATCTACCTCTGAAAAAATATTTGGGCTTCTAGCAGTGTGTGGGACTCATTGTATTAGGCCATCTATACCAAGCTCCACCAGCTTTGAAATTAATAATAATTTTTAGCTGCATCTAGCCCTGAAAATAATTTTTCCCAATAGTGGTAGCAATAGAAATATGGGGCGCGCGCCTGGCTAACAAAAATATACGCTTCATAACACAAAACACCAGCCTAGCGCACTGCATTAATAAGATGGCATCATCGTCTCTCCCAGTGCTAGGCCTACTACGCAGGCTAGTATTCCTGTGCCTAAAACACAATGTATGGGTCCGCGCTAGCCACTATGCTGAGGGGTATAAAGCTGCTGCTAACGCTTTATAACAATTCAATTGGCAGATTCTCACAGAGCTCTTCCACAACGCCCACCCATCGGGCAACAGTTGCCCACCCTCCCTATGGGATCTAGTGGCGAATAGTTGATGCCATTAATCAGAGCGTCAGTTGCCCCGTCAACGTGGCAAGCATACGGTAAGGCATGGGAAGAGTGGACACGACTAGTAGCAGGCAGACGGGTTGACCAATGTGAACAAGCCAGATCACAAGTCACCATAGAATTTCTCCACCAGCTAATGATGAGGGGCATATCAGGGGCGTCAGCGCAGCGGTGTCTGACCGGAGTAGCATTTCACTTCCAACTACTGAATTGGGGAGATGTGACAAAGATTCATCATCAGACAACCCATAAAAGGGTGGAAAAGGAGTCAGCCAAGTCAGGAATGTAGACGTCCCGTCCCGTGTCACTAAAACTGATTTCTCACATCTTATCCCTAACACCATTAACATGACACTCACAATTTGAAGCAACACTAATGTCTACTGCATTTGTGATCGCCTTCTTCGGGGAGCTATGTATAAGCGAATTAGTCCCTCAATCCAAAATTACCACCAGTGGACGCTTATTACACCAGGAAGTAGTCATAGCCAATAATGCAATACGTGTACGCATACACCAATCGAAAACGGTTCCAGCGGGCAGGGGTACTTGGGTACTTCTACAACCCACATACGGTACACTGAGTCGGGTAACAATAGTAAAAACATATCTAACCATCAGATCACAAAGTAATTTCTTCGTATCACACATTGATGGAACGCCATTATCAAGATACCTGTTCCAAGCTATATTTAATAAATGCATAACATCGGCAGGGAACCACCCCAAAGATTACGGGACACACTCATTCCGCATAGGTGCGGCCACGGAAGCAGCAAGAGCAGGACTGTCAGAAACGGAAGTTCAGAGGATAGGGAGATGGCGATCCACGTGTTTGGCGAGATACATAAGACCGGACTTGTTATCCTAACGTGGTTTGTTTCTTTTACAGGTGACGCTAAGCCAACAGTGTGAGTGATAGGCCACTCGTATATATATTGGGCACAAAAAAGGGCGAAAGTCCACCCAGGCGGGAGGAAATTAGAGTTTCATAACACATATTTCAACTGGAGAGGTATTAGAGGCCTGCTATGGCCACAGGTACTAATGGAGGTAATCAAGGTAGGGAGAGAGGCAAGAGGTCCGGTCATCTTAGTTATACAGGCCGGGGGAAACAACCTAGGTCATAACAAGAGCGCATAACTAATGGCAATAATGAAACTAGACACTGAGCGCTTCAGAGAATTTTTCACAAAATTAGCTATAGTATGGTCAGAGATTGTGCCGATAGCGGTATGGCAAGGTGCGCGAGACATCACGGCCATCGAATGGACAAGGCGGGTAATAAATATTCGGATGGCAAAATTTAGAAGAGACAGAGGCGTTGTAGTGATACGACACCGACAACTGGAAGGAGATAAAGCAGGCCTCATACGGCCCGACGGTGTTCACTTAATAGATATTGGACTGGACATATTCCTGTCAGGACTCCAGGACGGAGTGGAACAAGCGTTAAGAGTGATGGGTGGGGGTCACAGTCCTGCATACGAGTACGCTGGATCCTCCGTGGCCTGGAAATAGAAAGGACATGTTGGAGAGTTACACTTGTTGGCCAACTTGCCGGAGTGGGGACCCAGGGCATGCTGCAACAAGCTGAATTATTTTAGAAATAAAATGCCTTTCTAATGGAATGAGTATAAAGAGTTAATAAAGCTGTGACCGATCCTCACCCATCCAGTTGTAAGAGTTACATTATTGGGTTGTCCATGAAAGGGGGGCGGTAGGGGGGCTGAGCATCTGGGTTTGGTTGGGGGTCCCCACAGTCTGCCTAGGCTAGATTAATTTAAAAATTCTTATTAGATACACAGGCGGTGCAGCTTGCTTCGCAGCTGGGCTAATACGCCCAAAGTATTGCCTAGGCTAGATGCAGTTAAAAATTCTACGCTGACTAGCAGACACTGAAGATTTGGAGCAGACCTCTGAGTAAACAGCTCTTCAGACTCAACCATCTGTGTTACCCCAAGCCATAGTGTATGTAGTTTCTTACAGTTAAAAGGGGGGGGGTGCGACCCAACCCACCTGGAATTGACGATGCCAACGTCACGTAAGACACAGCAAGGGGACTCCCAAAATTGTGGCACAGACACCACTTAACCCTAGAACGCATACCTGTGGCCTTGCAGGCCCGCCCAGTTAATTGTTTTCTATTTTCTGCAAGATTGCTTTAGTTAGAATTTTGAAACTCTAGGTATTCTTCATGTATATAGTTGTTTGTCATTTGAGTTTGAGTTATTCCATGTTATTTGCACACGGGCCTAAAGGGCCCCAGGTATGTGAAAGTGTAGATTTTTATGGTCATGCGTTCTAGGGTTAAGTGGCATCAATTGCCCCACTGTTGCTTAAAACGGTTGGTGAGGTGATTTTACCAAATCCCCAAGCTTTTAGTCTCCCAAGGATGACACAGGGGTAGAAATGTCCTTGCGAATCCATGATTTGATCATCTTTATGAACGTGAGTCTGTCTACATTCTCAGTGGACAGCCGCGTGCGCTTATCTGTCAGCACACCACCAGCAGCGCTGAACACACGTTCAGAGAGAACGCTGGCTGCATGGCATGACAAGATCTCCAAGGCGTGAGTGGCGAGCTCCGGCGATTTTTCAAGACTGGAATACCAAAATGAGCAAGGGTCCAGTGACACAGTCATGGCTTCGATGTTCACTTGGAGATTCTCCTGTACCATCCTCTCTAGGCATTGACTATGTGTCAGACTTCTTGTCTCCTGTGGCCTTGCAAAGGATGGTCTAAAAAAGTGGTGAAACGATTCCACAAAATTGCTGTTACCAGCAGATACTGTGTTACTGTTACTGTTTGAGTGATGAAGACTCGACAGTCCCACCGTTGGCAAGTTAGAACTGTGAGATTCACTACGTGCACCACTGGTGTTTTGTGGAAAAGCACATGTAAGATTCTGCAACAGATACTCCTGCATTCGTCAATACCTTTTTATGGCAGGAATTATTTCGGCAAATATACTTTTGTACCGGGGATCTAAGAGTGTGGCAACCCAGTAGTCGGGATTACTTCGAATTCTGACAATCCGGGGGTCATGTTGCAGGTAGTGCAGCAAGAAGGCACTCATGTGTCTTGCGCATCCAGAAGGACCAAGTCCTTGTTGTGTTGGTAGCGAGGTAAGAATCATGCTTCCTTCCTCTGCCCTCTCCCTCCAACCTCGCACAACAGAAATGTGATCAAGGTCTCCCTCATCTGATGAGTCTTCCATGCCCATTGCCAGTTCGTCCTCCACTTCTTCCTCGGCTCCTGCACCTTCCTCAACAGTTTGGCTGCTACCATGCGCCCTGGTTAATCCCTCTCCCCCACCCTCCCATGCCTGCCGCCTTGGTGCTGCCAACCGTCTGGACCTTGGAGATGTTATCCCTTCCGCATACGACTCCTCCTCTACTTCCTCCACCTCCTCTTGTCCCACCACCTGACTCCGAATTCTGTTTAACATGTGCTCCAGCATGTAAATCACCGTAATAGTCATGCTGATAATGGCATCGTCAGCACTAAACATCTTCGTCGCCATTTCAAGACTGTGCAGAAGGGTGCATAGGTCCCTGATCTGAGACCACTCCTCCAGCGTGATTTGCCCCACCTCTGGATCTCGTTGGCCCAGGCTATACGTCAGAACGTATTGCACCAGGGCTTGTCGGTGCTGCCACAGTCGCTGCAACATGTGCAGAGTTGAATTCCACCGTGTCGGCACATCACATTTCAGCCGGTGAACTGGCAGGCCCAACGACTTCTGTAGAGATGTAAGTCGTTGAACTGCGGGATGCGAACGGCGGAAGTGAGCACACAGCGACCGTGCACTCTGCAGAAGGCCATCTAGTCCGGGATAGTGGGCTAAAAATTGCTGGACAACCAGGTTCAACACGTGAGCCATACAAGGCACGTGTGTGACATTGCCCCGGCGAAGTGCCGCACCCAGGTTTGCAGCATTGTCGCACATGGCCTTCCCTGGTTGCAGGTCCAGTGGAGACAACCTTTCATGAAATTGGGTCTCCAGAGCTGACCAAAACTCCTCAGCTGTGTGACTCACATTTCCCAGACATTTCAAAGTAAACACTGATGCGTTGAGCCCTGCTGCCAGCATAGTAAGGAGGTGTGCAGGATTCCTTCTGCGCAGTTAGAAAGCAGGTGGCATTACCAGACAGGCTTTGGGTGCAGGTGGAGGACCGAGAGGAGGTTGAGGAGGCAGAAGCAGTGGAGGAAGTTCGAGATAAAGAGGATTAACACACAACTCGTGGGGACGGTAAGACTTGGACAGCAGCCCCTTGTCCTGCTGTCACCATAGTTACCCAGTGCCCAGTCAGCGACATGTAACGCCCCTGTCCATGCCTTCTCGTCCAAGTGTCTGTGGTGAAGTGCACCCTGTCACACACAGAGTTTCTCAAAGAAGCGGTGATGTTGTGTGCGACATGCTAGTGGAGCGCAGGCACACCTTTCTTTGAGAAGTAGTGCCGACTGGGCATCTGGTACTGGGGCACTGTGACGGACATAAGGTCTTGAAAATCCTCTGTGTCCTCCAGGTGGAAAGGCAGCATTTCTGTAGCCAAGAGCTTGCAGATGGTGAAATTCAACCTCTTAGCTTTCTCATGGCTAGGAGGAAATGGTCTTTTACTTTTCCACATCTGAGGGACCGAGGGCTGGCTGTTGTGCTTAGACGGTGTTGAGTAGGGTGTCCCCGGCAACTGCCGGTCTGTGAGGAAGATGCAGGCGGACATGTTAGGTTGCCTTGATCCAAAGGTGGTGCTCTCGATGTCGGAGAGCGCTCATCACTAGCAGGTGTTTCCACTTCCCAATGAACTGACGACCTGCCAATCACACTGGCTGTTGCGGGTAAAGAGGTGGCAGGTCTGCGTCCAAAAACATGTGTGACTGCTGTCCCCCCAGTCACAGAGGATGAAGAGGCTGCGGATACACAAGATGGGGCAGACGGTGGTTGGCCCAGCCGGCTAGGCCGCATTGTAGCACAGTGAGCTTCCCACTGCAACTTATGCTTCATATTCATGTGACGGTACATGCATGAAGTACTCAAACTATGTATTTTTTGGCCTCTACTTAGCTTTTGCTGACAAATATTACAGATAACACGAGTTGGGTCATCCTTATCGATCTGAATAAATGCCCAGGCTATGCAAGGCTTAGAGCCCATGTGACCTGAAGAGCCACTACGACTTGTGGTCAGAGGCAGAGTTGTGGTTGAGGATGCAGTTGTTGACGTGCTTCCAGTACTCCGTCTCTGTTCAGGAAGGCGCAACCTAACCTCGTCGTCAATAGCATCTGTGATGCCCCGCTGCGCTTGGTATCACAGATCCTACAAGAGTGCATTGATGGAATCCTCCACAAGAGGCCCCCATAAACATTCACACATCTCCACCTTCCACCTCAGACCAGCAGAGGGAGCCCGTTAGGGATATAAATAGGGAAGGTGGAGCTAGGCAGTTCAGTTCCTCTGAAGAGTTCCTGCAGTAGAGAAGCCTAAGAGAGGTCAGTCTGCAGTGGAGTTCAGTCTAGTCTAGAGAACGCAGTTAATAGTTCAGCAGTGGAGCACGAGGCTCCTGCTTGCTAGATTCAGGGAGCCCAGATAGAGCTTAAGGTGTGCCGGTGCCGTAAGATCAGTGAAGTACGGCAAGCTGCCGTTAGTGTGTATAGCCTAGTGAGGGCCCGAGTAGGCCGAAGGCGAGTGGCGAGTTAGTACATAAGGGGCAGAGGAGCTTAACCAGCTCACCCCGAAGCATTTACCGGACACAGGATCCGAGCTTACCGGTACCTCTATGACCCAGTAAGGCATAACCGGAATCCCTGGAGAACTACAAGTCCCAGGATCGCTAAGGTGCTGATATGTAACAGAGCCAGGAGACGCTTAGGCCCCGCATACTGGGAGCGTGAACTCCAAGAGAAGGCCCTACCACAAGGTCAGCCAGCGCAGGACAGAGACAAAGTTAGGCCTAGCTCCAGGCAGGTCAGAAACTTACTACGCAGAGGCAAGAAACAGGAGGCCCTACACCCGCTCATTGGGGAGGATCCTGATATGCACCCTTCACCCTACAGTGCTCCGGGATGTGCCTGAATTTCCACCAGTAAAAGGTACTGAAGTGACTACCGTGTCCGTTCCCGTTCTTGCTCTGACCCAGCTGGGTCTTGCCTGTCCTGCATTCCCCCTGCATACGCTGCCCTGAGACCTAGCTCCACCTGTGGGGAGCTATACCATCGAGCTGCCTTATCACCGGCCTCAGTGGACTGCTGCAGCGCTGGTGCTTGTCACCAGATACCACAGGTGGCGTCATGAACTCTTATAAAATTAACAATTATCCACCCTTTTAAAGAGAGACCCCAGGGTACGGGCCAGGGAGCCGACCACCGCGACATCCCCAAGGCCAGGCAAATGCCCGGGTACCGAGTCATCCCCATCCCCAGGGCTAGTCACATCCTCCTCCACCTCCTCTGCTGACCTTATCGACTGTCTGACTGTGGGTTGACAGTAAGTGGGATCTCCAACCTCGTCATCATCACCCTGTGTGTTATCACACCCGTCGCCCTCAGAGCCAACCTCTTCCTGCCCTGACCGAAAAGTCAAGTTGTCGCTCCAATCAGGTATTTGAGTCTCATCATCGTCTTCATCATTGTCTCCACCAACAGGAGTTACAGTTTGGGAACAAGGGTCTACATTATGCTCAGAACCTTCTTCATCTGGTCCTGGATCCAACTTATAAAGATTCTGGGCATCGGATCAGATCATTTCCTCATCTGGATTAACAGAAGCTCTGGAGCAGACCTCCGTTTCCCAGGCTATAGTATGAGTAAACAGCTGGGCAGACTCAGCCATCTGTGTTACCCCATACTCAGACTGGCAGCTGGAGACTTGGGAGCTGTGAGGAAGCAAGTGCGATTGGGGTGACACCTCTGAGGACTGGAGTATTTGTGATGTTGAAATTGAGGTGATGGAGAGCCCACTTGAAGGAGCACTTGATATCCGTTGAAGCACCTGCTGTTTTTGTGCCTCATCTAGAATTTGTAGCGATCGGCGTGTCCGTAAGAATGGGATCGTATCACATTGTCCACGAAAAGAAGTCGACATCTTGGTTTGGCTGGAAGATGGTCTTTCTTCTGCAGATGTTACTTCACCCCCCACCGTGGGGGGCCTCGACCCACCGGCGGACAGGCACCAGTATTGGGATAGGGGGGCTGGCCGTCAGGGTCCACCGCGGCTCTGGCACAAACCCGGCGACACAGAGGTGGCACAGTCAGGAACGGACTGGCCGTGTCGGCTTCTCACTTTTTGGATTTTAGAAGGGCATGACATGCCTATATCTGTGTCTCCCCCTCCTTTTACTCCTCCACCTCTTTTCTTTTCGCATGACTATATGTACTTGTCACTTTTCCATGTGTTAGTTGTGTCTTCTGAGCAGTTTGTCAGCTTTTGGACACCTTTGAAGGTGTTTTCTATGTGTTTCTATGTGTTTTTGTTTGCCTGCCATTGGTTTTAACGGTGTTCGAAGGTGTTCGACGAACAGTTCGACGAACAGTTCGGCGAACACACGGGTGTTCGACGAACCGAACCGAACTCGAACACTACGGGGGTGGCTCAACACTACATAGGACCCCTTGTTCGAAAGGAGCTTCTGAACTCTCTTGTCCATTGAATTTGTCAGGTTTTGGATGGTTTCTGCTTCAATTGTTTTGCATGAGGACAGAATACCCTCCCAGAGCTGTTGCTTAGATGTGAACTGCCTCCCGCCATCATAGACACTCCTTTTGATGATGCTCCAGAGGTTCTGAATGGGGTAGAGGTCAGGGGAGCATGGAGGTCACACCATAAGTTTGTCCCCTTTTATGCCCATATCAGCCAGAGATGCAGATGTTTTATGTGCAGCATGAGATGGTGCATTATCATGCAAAAAAATGATCTTGCTGTGAAATACATGGTTCTTCTTCTTGAACCATGGCAGGAAGTGCTGTTTGAGAAAATCCACATACATTATGGAGTTCATCTTTAGCGCCTTCAGGGATCCTAAAGGGGCCGACAATCTCTCTCCCCATGATTCCAGCCCAAAACATTACTCCACCTCCTCCTTGTTGGCGCTGTAGCCGTGTTTGCGTGGGGTGTCCATCAACCAGCCATCCTCCACTCCATCCATCTGGACCATCGAGTGCTGCACGGCACTCATCCGTGAACAAAACAGTTTTGAAATCAGTCTTCATGTAATGTTTGGCCCACTGGAGCCGTTTCTGCTTGTGTGAAGTGGATAGAGGAGGTCGACAGGATGGCATATGCACAGCTGCAAACCTCTGAAAGACCCTGCATCTTGTTGTTCGGGGGACGTTGGAGGCACCAGCAGCTTCTAAAACTTGTCTGCTGCTATGACAAGGCTTTTTTGCCGCTGCTCTTTTAACCTGACGTAATTGCCTGTAGGAAAGAGTCCTCAATTTGCCCTTATCAGCACGCACGCGTGTGTACTGTGAATCAGCTACATACTTCTTGATTGCCAAGACACTTCATCCTGATCATCGCACAATGTTGATTGTAGTCATGCCTTGACCTAAACACTCCACAATTTGTTGCTTCTCAGCAGCCGACACATCCTTTTTCTTTCCCATTTTGGCAGAAAATGTAGGCTGCTTAATAATGTGAGACAGCCTTCTTAAGTAGTCTTGCCTTTCATTGGACACACCTGCCAAACTAATTAGCACAGGTGTCTGCAATTGCTTACAGTGATATAAAGAGCCCTGACACACATCACCATCAATGAGTTTAACTGACAAACAAACAAATTCTTCCCTTATCACTCCTAAACACTTTTTCCATAATAATTTGGAACACAGTGTACATGTGCTTTTCCACAAAACACCAGTGGTTCACGTAGTGAATCTTACAGTTCTAACTTGCCAACCATGGTGGGGATGGAGTTGTTCAATAAAGGGCCCAAAATTAAGATAACGTAGATGGGAGAGGTCTCTATGAATAGGAATTCCTAAGTATTTGATACCCTGTGAGGGCCAGGCAAAGGGAAAGTTGGACTGGATGGAATCCTATATGGATTTGGGGAGGGAGACATCGAGGGCCTCAGACTTCGCTGCATTGATTTTAAACTTTGACCATGTAACAAAGTGATCTATTTCAGACATAACAGCATGGATGGATATATGTGATTGAGTGATATATACTAGTACATCATCAGTAAATAGAGAGCACTTGTACTCGGTGCCTCCCACCTCAATCCACCTAATATTGGGGTTATGGCGAATTGATGAGAGCAGGTGCTCCGTCACTAGGATGTATAAGAGAGGGGACAGAGGACATCCCTGCCTTGTCCCATTGGTGATTGTGAAAGGTGATGAAAATGTTCTGATGCACCCCCTGGGCCTTGGGACACCCGGAGCCGGACCCTTTTTGGTGGATGCTGGTGGTTGTAGTCTTCGTGGCGGCGACCCGGTTCCGTGGCTCAGGGTGGTCAAACCAGTGGCGGAACTATTTATGTGGTTTTGATGTTTAAATGTCCGACTACGCCACCCGTGGATTGCGGTCAGAGTGAACCGCCGCTGCAGGGCAGACCGCTGAGGCTGGTGTTGTGGGTGCAGCAGAGCGTAGCATAACTCCCCACGGGAGGA
Organism: Phyllobates terribilis; assembly: GCF_046119375.1. NCBI lineage: Eukaryota > Metazoa > Chordata > Amphibia > Anura > Dendrobatidae > Phyllobates > Phyllobates terribilis. Next base: position 3,654,644 of record NW_027362935.1, read on the forward strand.
GTATAGCCTCAGGGCAGTGTATGCGGAGGATGGGGGTGATGGTGCAGGGCAGCAGCAGTAATGACACGGAGTCAGTGATGCAGTCCAGGGCCTTTACTCACAGTTCTTATTATCCAGACCACGTCTGCAGGCAACGGCTGCCCACGTCGTACTGTGCTCACCAGATGAGGGGTTCAGACAACTCCCAGATAACTTTGGAGCGCTTCACAGGACCCCCTTTGTGTGTCCTTTGTCTGGCCTTTCTTACCAACCCTTCTGTCCGGCTGCCTCGCCTCGGGCCTCCTCTTGGTAAACTTGGCGCCATTTTCCCTGACCCTATGTGCTGCCCTCCTAGCGGGTGTAGCAAGGGGCTGCGCCACATAAAATGTCACAGCCTCCGGATTCTAGCTGAGGGTCGTTTCCTGCCTCCACTAGTTTCGGGGACCGGTCTCCCCCTTTGGCCTGACCCCTCCATGCAGGTGGATTCGGGCGTGCGGTGGCGACTCGCCCGTCCGCACCCCTGGGATCCCTTCGTTCCTCGTTCCTGGAGCCTTCTCCGCTCCTCTTCCTTCCTTCTCCCTCTTCCAGGCCTGGGCCTCTGTTACTAGGCCCGCCTCCGGAGCAGAGCTCATGCAGAGCCCCTGCTCCCTGCCACTTCTGCTCAGACTTCTCTGCACTGAACTAAGATGGTGCCCACCTTTTATACTCCCTTCTCAATGCACCCAGGAACTGCTTCCTCCCTGCTCCTGCACTACAGGGTTCCCCTTCCTCAGTGTTCCCTCCCCCCACTCCAGCCAGGGACAGGGACTGTCGTGCCCATCTCAGGGGCATATTGGTCGCCCTGCCCCACGGCAATGTGGTGTAATGCATGCAGGTGTCGGGTCCTGATCCACACTCCATCCTTACCTGAGAGTGAGATATCACACATCTGGGTGAGGTGCAATACCTCTGTAGCAACCGAGCCCTCAGGGTGCTACAGTTCCTTTTATCTTCAGCCTAGGTGACGTATTGCGATACAGGGCCGTGATTTTGGCTACAAAAGGGTCCCCTAGACCCCTACCCCAAGCTTTTTAAGAGAATCATATATGGCGTGCCAGGAGACTCTATGGAATGCTTTCTCAGCATCCAACGAGAGTATCTAATTACAAATTTTTAACTGCATCTAGCCCAGGAAATACTTTGTGCCTAGTAGCAGTGTCTGCTAGTCAGCGGATTATCCCGGCTGTTAAGCAAGCTACTCCACCTGTAGTTTGGACACTTAATTTTTTCAAAGGAAATGCTTCAGGACCACGGGATACTCAGTGAAGAGCATCAGGAGGCACCCCAAGGCATAGGGGCTGGGACTGGCAGTAGGATGCCTTGTGGTGGACAGCCGAGCTCGATCTTATAAAAGCTTTTTAACTGCAGCAGCTTTAGTGGACGCTACTGGAGCTGGAATTACGCGGCTGCTGGCATGAGACTTGCCCTCCAATAGATCCTTGTAAATGGATTTAAAGTGTATTCATTCAAATTAGAGAGACAAATTAAATTAAAAAGCTTAAAGCTGCCTCCACCACAGGGGGGCTCGCTCGACCCACCAGCGGACAGGCACCAGTATTGGGAGAGGGGGGCTGGCCGTCAGGGTTCACCGCGGCTCTGGCACAAACCTGGCGACACGGAGGTGGCACGGGCAGGAGCGGACTGAACGTGTCGGCTTCTCACTTTTTGGATTTTAGAAGGGCATGACATGCCTATATCTGTGTCTCCCCCTCCTTTTACTCCTCCACCTCTTTTCTTTTCTCATGACTATATGTACTTGTCACTTTTCCATGTGTTAGTTGTGTCTTCTGAGCAGTTTGTCAGCTTTTGGACACCTTTGAAGGTGTTTTCTATGTGTTTCTATGTGTTTTTGTTTGCCTGCCATTGGTTTTAACGGTGTTCGAAGGTGTTCGACGAACAGTTCGACGAACAGTTCGGCGAACACACGGGTGTTCGACGAACCGAACCGAACTCGAACACTACGGGGGTGGCTCAACACTAGTCTTTTGCGATGTCTTTGTGTTCGTTTTTTTGCGGCGGTTTCACTGCGAAATCAGTTTATATATAAAATAGAAGCGGCTTCCAAGCAGAAGCTTCTAGAAGAAAAGACCAATCGCTTCTTTTAGCCGCTTCAAAGCTTTTGAAACCTGAAGAAGTTAAAAGAAGTGACAACAGAATGATCATATGCACAGCAAGTCCTTTTGACTTTTCAGTACATATGTTCATTCTCTTTGACGTTTGTACAGCTTTTTTTTTTTTAGAATAGACATTTATCATCAATCCACCTGCTCTGAGCACAATGTTATGGAGTTCCCAGTATGCAAACCATGCAAATAAGGTGAATGACACAGAATCAATATAATTGGTATAACATTTTTTAATGTAATCATATATATATATATATATATATATATATATATATATATATAAATAAGGTCATGTGACCTAAACGTTGGCCCATTGCACACAGACGTTTGCTGATGATTGTTGTAATAAACTTCTAACTTTCGGCTTATATTGGAGAGCCTGGTTTCCTCTCTATCTACTTTCCAGAGCATCTTCAAAATCCCCTCACAGAAAAGAGAGAAGGGGGTTCATCCGAAAATCGTCATGTGCAGGAGCAGTTTCTTCTTCAGCGTCTCAATAATATCACAGAAAGAAGACTGCTATTTCATTGATCCTCATCTGAGAACTCAGTACTGGTACGATGTTTCCCAAAGCTGATGGTAAACTAAAGAAAAGACAGAACAGAAGCAAAGGTGAATTATTTTTTTTTAGCATCTGAAATGAATGCAGATGTAATCTATATGTTCTCTCTTACCTGGGCTGACGTACAAGATGGACTCTTCTAGTGTCACTGCCAAACTCTTAACTTCTTCCTTGAACATTTAAGATGTTCCACTGAATTTTAGAAGGAAGCAGTGTTTGCGACACAGGGGGCACCGAAGGTTGGAGTTGAGCCAGGTAGAGATGCAACCCTGATGGAAACAATGATTGCATGGTAGCACTGTGACTTCCTCTCCGGTCTCATAATCCGTCATGCAGATGACACACGACTCCTCCTGAGATGTTACAGCTCTTGTTGGGAGGTTCCTAATTTGCTGAGCTCGCCAAGTCTGCTGCCTTTCCTGCAGATTATATTGTGCAGGTGGTGATGGTGGCCGCATCTGTGGCGGAGGCGTCATCACTCCCATTCCCTGCTGCTGAAAGATGATGTTGAACAGACGGTTTGCCTGCAGTAATTGTACAGGAGATCCACTTGCAGCTGGAGACTCCCTGAGTCTGTGGCTGGGCAGAACGGGAAATGGCCGTCTGAATTCAAACTCAGTGGCGGTGTCTGAGGATCCACTGTCATCCCTTCTGCTCTCTGATGTTTCTCTGGAGGGCTCTGCAGGGACTGGTCTAAGCGGAGAGCGGCTTCTTTCCCTGCTCTCTTGTCCTCTTTGCCGGAGAGGAGTTCTGGCTTCTCTGCCTCTCGCAGTGACAGCAGTGACGTCTGTTCTGTGTCCACCAGTAGTAATTGGTCTTCTCTGATCCCTTTGAGAAGATCTCAATTGATGGACAATCATAGCTTGACCTATAAAGAAATACAATTTACTATAAATATGCAAATGTTTATAAAAATACACTTTCGAGCCAAACGGAGTGAACCTGCTGTTGCTTTGGGGTTTAGGGAGAGGAGAAAAAATTGATTAATGTTTGGGCTAAATAAACCTGCTCAGTGGATCCCCTCTCTACAGACATCACAGAGCAGGGGTGGAACCAGACTGCGACTAACACACCCCCAAGGACTATGAATGGGAAGGTGGAGGATGCACTGAGTGTACTGAAACCGCTTACCCCAGGGAAATATCCTCCCTGAAAAGATCCTATAAGGTGGGAATATTCTCTCACTTACCCTGATTTTCAGGTCGGTTCATCCAAGTCTCGTTGTCAGCAATAAGCTGATGCAGCTCCCTGGAAGTCATGGTTCAGTTTCCCGGGGCTGAGATGGTAGAGTGATAGAAAATGAGAACTAAGTTCTCTGATGGCACGGATGTTATGGTGCCAAAATATCAATAAGAAGCTGTAGAAGTAAAGCACTAGATGTATGAAACAAACTAGCTCGCACTTCCAAAACCAAGGTAGAGTCTCAGCGAAAACTTCAACTCTGAAAATGGCGCTGATGTCACCGAGTGCATAGATTGTATAACCTCACAGCATTCTATGTCACTGTGACATCACATGTGAGACCAACAACGCGCTGTCATGACGGCCGACTGTCCAATCTGTTATATACATATTATAAAATGTTATATTATTATATATTATAATACACATTGTAAAAAAATATTATATTATATTATTATTAACCATCTAACACTCTTAAGGTGTGTATATGTGTCTAAAGCATAGGAGATATATATATACATCTTATGTATATCAGATGCCTTGGAATAATAATCTCATACTTACCTTTCAGACCCCCAGTACTGCTGCTGTCAGTGTCCCCCGCTAACCTCCTGGCTTCTCCTTCCCGCAGGGGCCATTGGGTGACCACTGCAGCTAATCAGTTAATACATATTTCCCATTCATATGTTTCATGTTGATGTAAAATAAACACTTTTAGAAAAGAAAACAGATAAATAAGATTTTCAAAATACGGCATGTACTAAGGTGGATACTCATGGTATGATATGCAGAGAGAGGAATACTGGGAGGACACAGAACATGTTAGTCCACCTGCTTAACCCTCAGGATAATTCTTATCAGGTCATAGAGGGGTGTACATAGAAATCCACAGACCCCATAGCAAAGATCTGAAATGGGACCTCTTATTGGCCCCTGGCTGCCATTAAGTAACCCAGTGGTGGTCACAGAGACCCCCTGTCTAGCTGCTTAGATACCATAGTTGCTGGTCACTATGGAAGATAAGGGGTTAATCTGATGTAATCAGAGCTAGCTTGAATTGCAGCAATTACAAATGGCTGTCTGCTGTGTAAAACAGCCGGCACCCACTGGATATGGAGTGGGCTGAGCATGTGAGTTTGCCCCTTATACACCATCATAACTTATGCTGTATATATACGATATAAACAGGGGATGGGGCTATTCGGCACTAGGCTCCTCCTGTTCATGGGCTCCATAGCGGTCATGTGGCCTGCCAAAATTGGCTGTATGCTACTGAGGTCATACATATAATATGTAAAAAAAAAATCATACAAGGTAAAAAATTGAAATTCATATCAGAAATAGTCCAGTTCTTTAGTGCCCATTCACATTAAAGGAAAATCATCTGAATTGATTGAATTTTGTGGGACAGGTCCATAATCCTCCCATGGAAAGCACATGCATGCTCGACTGAATCAGGCATACATGAGTATAGGAGCAGTGAGGGAGAGAAGAGAGGAAGGGAGAAGACGGTGATTGGTGAGTATTTTAATCTGCCTCCATCACATAGATATTTAGGATGGATTAGGGAAACGTTAGCTTGGAGCGCTTCTTTCTCCAATAAGTTTTATTGATTTTTATAAACAAAGAAAACTATACAAACAATGAACAGAGAACGCAAAAGTGTAGACAAATTATAGATGAAAGTTACCATAAAAGTAAGTGATGAAAATGTTCAGCATGTGAAAAAGTGGAAATAATAGGAGTGGTACAGATGCGGAGACGGTTGGGACTGCTTGCCTCCCATGTAGACAGATTTTGATAAGGCATATGGGGCTCTATTACCCTAATCAAGATCTCAAGTAGGGGAATGACACCTTTGCTCTCACCCAGGTTCACCTGTCATGCCAGGTGTTGGTGCAAAACAGAGGGAAAAGGGAAAGGGAGCCCAGACACTAGGCAAAGGGGGAAGTGGAGACCTCATGGTCTGGTCTAGCGTCACCCTGTCTCAACTACCGTCCCTATAATGCCTCTTCAGCAATCGCCGCACGCGTGCCTTGCCCTACTTTCCCTGGCGTATGGCTATGGCTAGGGATGGAAGGAGATGAGCATTAGTCAACCTCCACTAAATACTATAGACAACAAGGGAAGACAAAACAGGGGGAAATTACTTAGCTTTAGATGACTCCAAATATGCACACGGCCTCAAACTCCAGAGAGGACTAAGAACTGCTCCTGCTTAGCCTCACAAGTAGAAATGAATATAGCCAGCGACTTCCTCTCAGACACACCAGGTATATATACACCCAGGCCAGAGAGATAATTAGCAAGAGAGAGGTAGCCGCTCGGTTCTAAAGACAGCCTCTTATTTAAGAAGCTGCCTGCAATGCCAAACGTAGAGATCTCCTGCAACCCACTGCAGGGCGACTGTCTGTCACCTCTGACACAGCCGTGACATCACCAGAGGGAAACAGTTGATAACATAATTGAGAGAATAGAGGAACAGGAGGTAGGATTGATGTATTCAGACTGAAGAGTCCACCTGGCGAAACCAAATTTAGCAAAAACATTTTCAAACTGCATCCATCTGTGAGATTAATTTGATAAGGATTGGATTACTGCTATGCAAGAGCTAGGTGTGAGAACCTGTCCAGTTCAGATTTATATGAATGATAAAAATGGTAGAAATGTTTCTTAAAGGGAACTTTCACCCCCTGTGAGATTTGAGACCTCTAATATGGGCATACAGGTTATAGAAAAATAAATCTATACATACCTGTATGGCCCATAGTAGAGTTCTGAATGCAGAGAAATGTAGTTTTATAAAATCTGTTTTCACATGCTTGGCGTCCCCCGGAAGGCAAGAAATCCCCGCCTATATCTTTAGTTAGCCCAGAAATCCCCGCCTATCTGCTTATTTAGCATGTTCCCCCATCCCCTGCGCATCACAGGGCCCTGTGACGTGCACTGGTGTAACTCATTTCCCGCGCATGCGCAATGCGACGCTCACATCAGGAGCATTTTGTTTCTCCCGGCCCCGTTTGTCTCTGCACTATTCCATAGTGTTCTAAATATGGACACACAGACCAAATACTAATGTCACACTGATGCAAAATGCTGATGACACTGGAACTATTATTGTCCACTTAAACGTTTAAACATGGACTTGTGAATGAAAAATATCAGATAATATAGCTCAGAGTTTCTCATTAATCATATACCAAGAGATCTGTCCTTTTCACTTCCTAGAAATCAGGTACTGGTTTTCTCCAGGCTAAGGCATCTGTGTTGGTTAGTGATGAGCGAGCATACTCGCAAGTACTTGGTACTCGCCTGAGCATCTCAGTACTCGAGATGCTCGAAGCTCGCCGAGTACTTCCGGGATGCTCGGGCGGATGCTGGGGTCCCCTCTCTGCATGTTTGGCGCTCTTTAGAGCGCCATTCAACATGCAGGAATTGTCTGCCCCACACTGCAATGCTGCAGCCATGTTAGTTGTGGCATTACACTGATTTGCTGGCCGCATAGCCTCATCAGGTCTATACCAGACCTAGCGCCGCCGTGCTGATCAGTCTACTCTGCAATCAGACAGTGTAGGGAGAGGTGCTGCTGAGCTAGGGAGAGATTTGGTTGTTTATTAGTTAGTGTAGGTATTCCACAAGATTCTCTACACATATTCATCTGAACTAACAGTCCTTCTGAGGACTAATCCAGCTGCAGAGATACCAGTGCTAGACAGGCAGGCAGGGTATATAGCAGACTGCAGTGCATATAGCAAGAGGATCCATTTCAGTTCTGTCTGCTGGTGCTTTTACAGATATTATATTTGTAGAAATAGCCCCACGTATCAGGGGCCAGGAATATTTTTTTTTATCTTTATCTGATTGTTTGCTTAAGGCTGTGTGCCCACGATGTGTTTTTTATGTGTTTCCGCAGGGCAAAAATGCTGCAGAAATGCTTAAAAAACGCATGGTAGAAGGCCTGCCATGTTCCCTAATGATAATCTGCATGTGCTTTGCACATGCTGCGGAAATTTCTGCTGCGGGTTATCATTGCGGAAAAAAACGCAGCACTACCAATTATTTTGCGGAAGCGCTGCGTTTTCGCTGCCATTGACTTGCATTGGAACCCTTGGATTCCGCATCACTGGATCTGTACATGCGGAATCCAAGCGTTTCAAAGTGCGGATGGTACCCGGGTCTGGATGAGAGGAGACTCTCATCCGGACCCGGGTACCATAGAAACTGTAAAAAAAAGAATAAAATCAAAAATAAATATGATACTTACCTTCTTATGGCCCCTGGTGTGCTTGTCTTCGCTTGCCGGCAGATCGCGGTGGACGGAAAGACCTGCACTGACGTCATTTAGTCTTGTGACGGCAGGTCCTTCAGTCTACCGCGAGCTGCCGGCAAGCCAGGACGGAGCGAATAAAGACTGTGCTGGCCATCAGAAGGTAAGTATATATATATTTTTTTCTTTTTTACCATTCTTTAAGGTCACACTATATAAATCCATGACGTTTGCTTGGATTTATATAGTGTGACCAAGTTGTCAAGCACTTTCCAAGTGATGCTAAAATCGCTTGGAAAGCGCTTGTCAACCCACATGCTGAAATGCATGTGAAGAACGCTTCACATCCGCTTGTCCCTGGCAGGAAAAACGCATGTACAATCCGCATGCGTTTTTTCTGCCAGGGAGATGCAGAAATGCTCAGGAAAAAATCCGGAGCATTTCTGCATCGTGGGCACATAGCCTAAAAACCAATCCAGAGAACACCGTTTTTCTGCGCCATTTGCTTGTTGGCACTGCAGAATACAGCCAGGTCCTTTCCATATTACAGCGCTAAAAATCCAGCTATTGAAAACTGTGGTTTGTCTGTCACATGGATCACATATAATTGCCCTCAACAAAGCAGTTACTGGGAAAGCCCACCTAACCACGGACACGTGGACAAGTGCTTGTGGGCAGGGATGATACAGCTCTCTGACGGCACACTGGGTTAACATAGTGGAAGCCGGGACCCAGTCGGACCTTGGGACGGAACACATCCTGCCGATGCCGAGGATTGCGGGCCCTAGATCAATCAGGGTTGCCCCCACAGTCTACAGCTCCTGCACCTCATCTTCCTCAGCCTCCTCCTCCTCTTCAGCCTCCATCTCCGAAATGACCACATCAGTCACAAGCTGGAAGCACTGCAGCACTGCCTCAGCCAAGCGGCAACAGGCTGTGCTGAAGCTAATATGCTAAGGTGACAAACGTGGAATGAACTGGCTCTCTACACCTTGGAGGTCCTGGCCTGCCCTGCCGCTAGCGTTTTGTCAGGGCTGGATTGGGCCAGACTTCTCAACACCACTGAATGATAGCAGTGTAACATAAACTCAAATCCAGTTTCTTTTTTGTGAGGTGTATTCCTATGCACCTTTTCACACCCAGACATGGGTATATGCATCCTGATTTTGGCTATTTGCTCTTGTCCTCCTCCTTCTCCTCATCCTCATCCTCCACCACCATATCACCTGGGTGACGTGGTCTGTGATGCAACACCCACATATTTTTTTAAAGGGTGTTTATGATGCCTGTAAAAAAATTTTTTTTATACAGTATGTTCATGTATACCCCCAGGGGTAAATGTTTGTCAGCCCATACACTTAGTGCATGGGCGTTACATGTATAGGAGACCCGCTCCTTTCTAATGGTAAACATTTTTTTATGAGGTCCTCCTCCACGTCTTTTCCAAGGTGCATTGGAATGCCTCCCAATTTTTGGCAACCCTTGCATTCATTGCATAGGTCAACACTATGGGAGACCCACTTCCTAATAATGGGAACATTTTTTCATGAGGCCCTCTACGTCATTTCCAAGGGGCATTGGAGTGCCTCCAAATTTTTGGCAGCCCTTGCATTCACTGCATAGGCCAACACTATGGGAGTCCCACTTACTAATAATGGGAACATTGTTTTCAGGAAGCCATCTGACCTCCACCTCTCTTGTACGGGGCATTGGAGTGCCTCCAAATTGTTGGCATCCCTTGCATTCACTTCATAGGCAAACACAATAGGAGACCCACTTCTTAATAATGGGAACATTTTTTTTCAGGAGGCCCTCCTCTACGTCTCTTCCAAGGGGCATTGGAGTAGGTCCAAATTTTTGGCAGCCCTTGCATTTACTGCATACGCAATAACAGTATAGGAGACCCACTCTTTAGTAATGGGAACAACAAAGCATAGCCAGCCGCTGGCCCTTTAAGAATAGTAAAGGCCGCCTGATGGCCCTATAAAAATAGGCTTTGTGACTTTCAGAGTCCCTCCTTTATAAATGAAGCAGGATGTGTCTGATCATTTCTCACACACCACATGGCCAGATAAGGTTGTAAAATGTTAAAATGACATTGCCTGGTGAAAGCATTTGTCACGGTTGAAAGCAATGCAAAAGTGCAAAAATGCATCAAAAACGCTACGTGTGAACATAGCCCAAGGTGTGGAGGAGTATTTTTGTTTTTGGTTATGTATTTTGCCTTATATACAAGTCATTACCCTGGAAAGGATGTTCCTTTACATATTTCCCAGGAAAATCCATTTTGGTTTCATTTTTGTATGTTTTATTGTGAGTCCGTAAAAGTGGCGTAATACCTCTGACAACATTGTTCACAGCAGTGACCTGGGAGTCAGAAATGCTTCCAGGGGTCTTCCCCATGCTGTTCCCATGTCATTTGAGCACTGTTCCCATCGATTTGGGCAATTTTTAAGCCCTGTGCAGACCGCCGGGGGGAGCCACCTGAATAATGATTGAGATTCTCGTAGACTTACAGTACATTGGTCTCGTTGCTCGGGTCGAGCACCCGAGTATTCCACTGTGCTCGACCCGAGCAACGAGCACCCGAGCATTTTAGTGCTCGCCCATCACTAGTGTTGATGTGTTGATGGGCATGGGGGACATGGGAGACATAACTGGACAGCTGTCTAAGGTGTATAGGCACAAGGCAGTTTAGGAGTTAAGGATAAAGATGTTACAAGATATTACATGAAATGTTACATTTTTTGCTGATCACTAATGGTTCACATAAACCTAAAATCTTCAGTCTTAACTTTTTCTTAAGACATTATTGTAAAGTCTATGAGAAGATATGATGGGTTCAAAGAACTTCTGGAATTTTAACAAATGCAGAAGACAATTTTTGAGATGGGGATGGATAAATAAATAACATATCACCAATTATAAGAAGAGATCCTACTTTTTGGGGGTCGTGTTTTACTATAATCAATTGTCTATTCCATCTGGAATGGAAGTTGTGCCTTGATTTTGTCAGAGATAATCTGGGGAGGCAAAACCATGGGGGGTCACACAAACCTCCACTTTTGGTACCCTGACTGCTGTTAGGTGCTGTGATGAAATCCTTGGAGCCATTGTCAGACAATACACCGGTGCAGTGGCCCTGGGTTTCTCCTGGTACAAGACAATATCCATCCTCATGTGATCAGACTGTGGAGTCAGTTTCTGGATGAGGAAGACATTTATGCCTTTGACTGGCCCTCATGTTTCCCAGAGCTGAATCCTTTTGAGATCCGGTGGTTTGTTCTGTATCAGGCATCCAACAAAGTCAAGTAACATTACAAACTATGCAGGAGCTCACCGATGCCCTGATAACCCAGAATACCGCCCATTGTCTCATCAGGAGCATGCCCAGACATTGTCAGGAGTGCTACAGACACGTGGGGTCATACTTTTATTTTTCACGTCACTGTAAATACTTCTATACCATCCTTTGTTATTACTCTGTACGTCAAAAGATATCATAAGCAGAGAATGGGAAGATAAACAGCAAAACAAATAATTATTAAAACAAATCCAATGGAAATATTTATTTTTTATTTATTTAATTTTTAGTTCTTCAAACTCGAATTGTCTTCTTTCTTTTCTCACTTTATGCAGAGAAGTTTTGCTACAAGAAGCAGACGTTCCACGGGTAAGTCCTTACTGATACAACGCTGTTACAATGCCTTATACCAATGTTCCCAGCCGGCAGCTCTCTGCTGGCGTCAGAACTGCAACTCCTAGAATGGCATAAATAGCCATAGATTGGGCAAAACTGCCCGACACATCCACTGGTAAAACTCCAGAATAGTAATTTACAGGACTGACCGGAATGAAACAATGATACTGATAGATGATGATGAATGGGTGAAGCTGCAGAAGAGACGATGTAGGACGGGGCGTTGCTTTGCCCGCTGTCAAGTTCTTCAAAAGTTGAACCATTTCGTCTCCAGATATGTTACTCCAGTTCCTGTAGTCCTTGACTGGGGTAACACTTCTGAAGGGGCACACGTACACGCACACCACTCATCAGATATGCCAAGTTCATTAAGTGTTGTGCGCCTCTTAATGAAAAGCATTCATGAATAAGATTTGCCGATTTATTTAAGACTGGGGCCTGAAAAAGCACTCACAAAATGATTAAAATCATTTTCCTAGTCATTTCTATTGATAGAATATTTATGCGCCAAAAGTGGCATAATTCTTGATGAATTTGCCCGTCAGGCTTCCACAAGCACAGTAGTGCCTTAGTTTTGCAACTTTTGGTGGATCCAGCCAGGAGTGGAGTAAAAATGCTAAAATTCGCAACATTTTTGTGCTACTTTGAATTGCGACCAAAATTTTGCAGCGTTTCAAAGTGTTGAACACTAGAAAACTGTTGAAAACAACTTGATGAGTCGGGCCCTATATCTCCAGCAGTGGCAGTAAATAAATGGAGCAATGAATGGAGTAATGAAGCTTGTGCAAGACTATATCCCTCCATTCAAATGGAAGAGAAAAAAACACAGAGGCGCTCTATGTGTGAACCAGCTTGGAGGTCCAGAAATCCAGCGTTCTGGAATTGCTCACCTGGGATACTTGTGCTAACCATGTGTGAAGCCCAGCTGTGCTTGGTATCACAAATCCTAGAAGGGTGTATTGATGGATTCCTCCTCAAGAGGCCCCCATAACCATTCACACATCTCCACCTTCCACCTCAGACCACGAGAGGGAGCCCGCTAGCGATATAAAAGGGAAGGTGGAGCTAGGCAGCAGTTAGTTGGAGTCAGAGTCTAGTTCAGTCTGGTTTAGCCGTGACTCCAGTACAGCCTGAGAGGAGTTACCTCAGAGGACAAAAGCCTGTTCCAGCTCCTGCAATTGCTAGCCTGCAGTGGAGCTTATCCAGATCAAGACTCCATGTAGCTCAGAGAGGTGAGCTTCAGGTGTGCCAGCGCCATAAGATCGGTGAAGCGCGGCAAGCTGCCATTAGTGTGAGTAGCCTAGAGAGGGCCCGAGTAGGCCGAAAGAGAGTAGAGAGTTAGTTCATAGGGGGCAGAGGAGCTTAACTAGCTCACCCCGAAGAAGCAGTTACCGGACACCGGGTCCAAAGCTTACCGGGATCTCCATGACCCAGAAAGATAAACCGGAATCCCTGGAGAACTACAAGTCCCATGCTGATTCGTACCAGAGCCAGGAGACCCATAGGCCCCGTAGGTCGGGAGCGTGCACTCCAAGAGAAGGCCCTACCACAAGGACAGCCAGCGCAGGACAGAGACAAAGTTAGGCCTTGCTCCAGGCAGGTCAGAAACTTACTACGCAGAGTCAAGAAGCAGGAGGCCCAAAACCCGCTCATTGGGGAGGATCCGGACATACACCCTTCACCCTACAGTGCTCCGGGGAGTGCCTGAATTTCCATCAGTAAAAGGTACTGAAGTGACTATTGTGTCCGTCCCTGTTCTTGCTCCGACTCGGCTGAGTCTCCTTGTCCTGCATACCCCGTCCGTACCCTGCTCTGAGGCCTAGCTCCACCTGTGGGGAGCCATACCATCCAGCTGCCTTATCACTGGCCTCAGTGGACTGCGCAGCGCTGGTGAATATTATCAGAAACCATAGGTGGCGTCACGAACTTTTATAAACTTGATATCTATCAACGCCTTTTTAAAGAGAGACCCCAGAATACGGGCCCGGAAGCCGACCACCGCGACCTCCTTAAGGCTAAAGGCCCGGGTAACCGAGTCATCCCCCATGCCCTGGGCTAGTCACATGCACAACACTGCATGAAATGTGAACTGAAAACACTCAAAGCTGCGGCACCGACCTCCTGTCCCAATTGCCAGAGAACGAAGCAAAGGATAATCCAGGAAGGAGGAAGAAATGCAGTTTCTCCAGGCGCTGCCACAAAGGATGACGAGCCAGATGGTAAGTAAGATTTTTCTATTGTTTTGTAATGGTAACAAGACTACACATTTCTGGGATGATTCAATTCAAATGGGACACTCTAGAGCCCCATGTTTTAAACTGTGGAGGTCCCAGTGTGGGATACCCAGTGGTCAGCAAGTATTTACTTTTTCGGTGAAAGGTGATAACTTGCAACCTTTGTAGCATATCTTTAAATGATTATTCTCATTTCTTCTTCAGAAGCGCGCTGCTCCCCTGTCTTCCTACGTCCTGCTCGGCAGGGCAAAGTGCGCTCCAGACTGACTGACATTTTGGAGAAGCATCATAGATGCGCAATTGGCCCAAACTTAGTTCCCATGCCGCTATATGAAGCATCGGAGGATCACAGAAGTACTCAAGCTGGTTGGATTCACTCATCTGGCCAACTTCAGAGCAGCACTTGTAAGCTCTACAGCAAAGAGCTTGTAACTGTTGCGCTTCTCGCCTTGGAGAATGACCACCGAAATGAAATGGAAAAGACAGAAAATCATCTTTCCAGGTAATGCACTAATGTATGTTTTTCTTTATATTAAGCCATGTTTCCACATATTCAATATAATAAAATGTCATTCTCCCTCTATGAATGTTCATGTGCAGGAAAAAAACTGAGTAAAACTCTCTTCTTTATTAATTCCGGCATCTTTTTGACTTGCTACATATGAAAATAGTAGAAGATAAATATATAAGACTAATGCAGAAGACGACAGCCCAATGGGAACAGATATTGTGCCTTTATAGAAACAAATGTGGGGCCTTTGCAGTTGTCACCAAATTGATGCAATGTATCCTTATTAATAAAACAAAGATGTCTCTGCCGGGTTCTCAAAATACTATTTATTGATTTATATAGCTCTGTTTCTAACAATCCAAGCAATGCAATAACTGCAAATATACAGCGAGTGAAATAAGTATTGAACGTTTCACCAATGTTCTACATAAATATGTTTTGAATGGTGCTATTGACATGAAATTCTCGCCAGATTTCAGTAAAAACCCATCCAATCCACACAGGCAAAGAAATGAAACCATAAATGTCCATAAATGAAATCATGTGTAATAATGAAGATGACACAGGGAAAAAGTATTGAACAAGCTTCCTGAAATGTATTTAATACTTCATACAAAAGCCTTTGGTGGTGATGACAGCTTTAAGACGCCTCCCGTATGGAGAAACTAGTCGCATGCATTGCTCAGGAGTGATTTTGGCCAATTCTTCTACACAAGCACTCTTCAAATCCTGAAGGTTCGGTGGGCTCCTTCTATGAATTTTGAACTTTAGTTCCTTCTATAAATTATGCAATTTTTACCAAATGTGGCAATACACCATATGTGGTTGTACACTAGAGTTTGAGCACACGGCAGGGATCAGTTGAGTAGAAGCGCCACTTGGGTTTTAGAATGCAGATTCTGTTTGAATAGATTGAGGGTGCCATTAGCCGAGCCCCTGAGGTGTCAGATCAGCAGAAACCCCCACAAGTGACCCCATATTGGAAACTTTACTGCTTAAGGAATTCATCAAGGGGTGTAGTGAGTATTTTGAACCTACAGATGCCTCACAGAATATTATAACATTGGAATGTGGAAATTTCACATTTTAGTTGTTAAAATGTAATTTTTTTTTATTAGCTACAAATGTGTCAGTTCCATGAGGGTTAGTAGGTGAAACTGGACCCCAAAATTTATTCTGCAATTTCTCCCGAATATGGTGATGCTCTATATGTTGTCAGAAACTACTGTTTAGCCTCACGTCATGGCTGAGAAGGAAGGAGCGCTATTTGGATTTGAACCACAGATTTTGCTAGAACAATTTTCGGGCAACATTTGCAGAGCCGTTAAGGTGCCAGAACAGCAGAAAACCTCCAAAAGAGACCCCATTGCAGAATTTGGACCTCTCAATGAATTCATCTACGGCTCAAGTGACTATTTTGTAACATCCACGCCATAGTTTTTTGGGGGGAGAATTGCAACTATGCCAGCTCAGTGCCCACACATTGTGCCCAGTTGGTGTTTCTGGGGAAAACCCGTAAAATGTTAAGTGCGCTCTTCCCGCTACAATAATGCCAAAAATGTAGCCTCTTACTGTAGTTTAGGCACAGTGGGGCTCAGAATGAGGGGGTATTTGGGAGCGTATATTTCACTGTATTTTATTTGAGGGGTGGGAGCCATGTTGCTTTTCCAGAGTCTTTCTTCTACCAGTAACATGGGAACCCTCTACATTTCCAGTGACAGATGGCAGATCTGAGTGGGGGCAGGTTTTGTGCAGGAAAAGTTAGGGTTTTTTTGGTAACATTTTGGAGTACAAAATATTTTTTGATCACTTTCAGTATGGTGGGATCACATTCTTGTGTTCTACGCTGAGCATTTATAACACGGTTTCTGAGTAAATCTCACAAAAATGCGATTCAAACGAAATCCCCAGAGGAACCATCCATCATAATGAGGCAGATGGAGACACTTTGGATTCTGTTTGCCGTCTATTCCGGTGGTATCCATCTTTTTTGGCGTGCACAAAACTGTGGTCGCCCACACTTGTGCGCTAAAAAGATGCATAAAATAATGTGACACCACTGTAACAGACACCAGAGTCCAAAGTGCCTCCATCTGCCTCTTTATAGTGCGTGGTTCCATTGGGAGTTTTGTCTGAATCGTGTTTTGTCTGAATCGCGTTTTCTCTGATTTACATAGAAACTCCAATGTAAGCGCTCAACAGAGAGTGCAGGATAAATGTGAATCGAGCCATATTCCAATTTTTGGGATGTAGAATGAACAAATAGACAGTAGTACAAGAACAGTTTTTATTTTTATTTTTGCGCTGCTCATCGTGCGGTATAAATTAATCTACGGGTCAGTGCAATTACAGCGATACCAGATTTATATAGTTTTTTATGTTTTGCTGCTGTCACGCAGTAAAAATGATTGTTTATAAAAAAATTTTTTTTTTTGTCGCCATATTGTGAGAGCTATAAATTCTTTATCTTTTGACGAACAGAGCTGTATGAGGGCTTATTTTTCACAACGAGTTGAAGATTTTTTTGGTACCATTTTGGTTTACATAACAATTTTTGATTGCTTTTTACTAAGATTTTTCAGACACAGAATGAATAAAAAACAGCAATTCAGCTATTGTTTTTATACTGGACATTCTTTTGCACCGTTCACCATGCGGTAAAAGTGATAACA
The DNA here is from genome assembly GCF_046119375.1 of Phyllobates terribilis. Lineage (NCBI taxonomy): Eukaryota > Metazoa > Chordata > Amphibia > Anura > Dendrobatidae > Phyllobates > Phyllobates terribilis. The sequence continues at coordinate 3,671,916 of NW_027362935.1, forward strand.
CTGATTTATTCTTCTGGCCTGTATGACTGTATGATTACAGTGATATCAGATTCATATGACCCCCTGATTCATTTGCTGTTTTGGGGTAACTTTGTTTCTCCTATTTTCCCTTGTCCATCTCTTCTTAAGGGTATTATATAGACCTGTTTACCTATCAAAATATATTTGTTTAATTCACCTATTGGACATCTATGGCATACAGTATATGTTCCATATGCATTTCATGTCCCTTTTGATCAGGGATATTCACTCAGTATACATATTTTTGTACGGTTTGTACCTTTCTCTACGTGACCCCAGGTGTTCATGTCACTTATATTGATTGTCTATCATTATTGCTGGGGGATATTTTTAGCACACTTTTTATTGCTATATTTTTTAATAATTTGTGGAATATTTATTATCCCCCACACATTTTTTGGTACACCAGTGCACTTATTTTGCACGTATTCTTTGTTAGTGCTTATGGCATTTATGTTCAATATTATTGCTGTTATTATTGTAACAGGTTAACCCTTTTTATTTTTCACTTTTTTATGTATCTCTTAGTACACTAGTGCACTTGCTCCGCACTTATTCACCCACAGTGCTTATGGTATTATGTCTAACATCATTGCTGTCATTAGTAATAGGTTATTTCATCCATCCTCTCTCTTGTAGCTTCTAATTCCATCTGAGTTATATACCAGGTTCAAGCGTTTATTAGGATTACTATGTATTATGTATTACGTTTTCCACCTCCTTTACACACGATGTGATATGAGTCCTGTCCAATAGCGATCCGGGCTCGCCCATTTTTTGTACACCTAGCGGTATTTGCTAGCCGCACACTTTACTTACTTCCTTTCCTTGGGCTTGTGCGCATGCGCATTCATGGCACTCAGTGGCTTCCGGCCTTGCGCACTCGGAACAGTGTGCGTGCCACGTATGCGTTCCAAGCGCACAATCCTGAAGTCACCTTTTACATCTATGAGTTACTGAGGAATGCTTCATGTGCCGCCTTCCACCCATGGCAATAATTGGATATAAGGCTAAAAACTTTGATTAATGGCTGTATATATAAGGAACACTGTCCCCTCCCTAGTTAACGCCCCTTGGAAGATGCACTGGCGAAACGGCGTTGTCGGGGGTGCATACACATGTAGATCTGACTACTAACAGTAAGTTCTAAGTGACAACTCCTTTCAAATCAGTACTACCGGGATTCAAAGCCTCCAAGCATTGCACTGTGCACTTTACGACGGGCTAGTCCCTATAATCTGTGTTTTATTTGATTCATGTTTACTGTTTTATGCCAATAGACTTCTCCATGGAAAACCTTGATTTATTAGGTTTCTTTTCTCCAGCACAATGCACCTTAGGCGTGGGGTTATATATCTGCATGGTTTAATTAGTGATCACCTGGAGTCATAGCTTATTTTCAAATAGCATTAGGCTCATCTGTATGTGGATTGGTTAACGGTTTCCCTTCCCTGCTATGTTTATATGTTGTTTTATTGATTTTAGCATTATCAAATTAATAGAATAGAGTGTGTTCTTAAACCACTGGTAAAGATTACACCCAGCTACATTCAGGACACAACAGACCTACTGAATAAACTAGCAGCAATAGGTCCTCTACCAGAAGGATCCATCCTGGCCACCATGGATGAGGAATCTTTGTATTCTAACATCCCACATCAGGCCTGCAAAATCTTCATAGAAAATACAGGAATTGTTGCTGATTCTGTGGTCAAACTTACAGAATTCATCCTCACCCACAATTACATTGAATTTGATAACAACATATATCTACAGGAAACTGGTACAGCGATGGGAAGTAAAATGGATCCACAGTACGCAAATCTTTTCATGGCCAAGCTTGAAAGTGACTTTTTGTCCTCATGCCCCATCAGGCCTCTGGCCTACTATCGTTTCATTGACGATATTTTAATCATCTGGACGGGGTCTGAGCAACAGCTGAAGACGTTCCATGAACACTTTAATCGATTTCATCCCACCATCAACCTAACACTCAACTACTCCTGTACTGAAATTAACTTTTTGGACACCATCATCAAGCTACAGAACAATGAAATAGAGACATCTTTGTACAGGAAACCAATTGACCGTCCTACATACCTTAAATTGTTTACAGACAAGCCGTCAGATACAATCGGATATGTTCCAACCCTATGGATAGAGACAAACACCTTCTTGGTCTCAGACCTTTTTGAATCAGGGCTACCATCCAAGAACAATTGAGAACCAGATTACAAGAGCCACCAGAATACCAAGGAATCACCTCCTACATTACAAAACCAAACAAGAAAGCAACCGGGTGCCTCTAGTAGTCATCAACAATTCAAATCTGGAGGCGCTAAGTAGAGCTACACGGAAACTACAACCCTTACTACAAAAAGATGCCCGATTACAATCCATATTTCCAGACCCCCCACTTCTGTGATTCAGGCAGCCCCCAAATCTAAGAAGCATCATTGTCAGAAGCTTTCTGTCATCTCCTCCAGCTACAGGTACCTTTCCTTGCAACCAGAAAAAATGTAAAACCTATCCGTTTATAATGACCACAGACAAGATGATGATACCCAACTCACATCAGGACTATAAGATCCCAGGTACGTTCAGCTGTATCACATCTAACGTAGTGTACTTAATTATATGTACCAAATGTCCAGCTGGGGGTCTTTATGTAGGGAAGACAGGGCAAAAACTTAGGACAAGAATGAATCCTCATCGCCACACAATAAAAGAAAAAAGAATAGATCTACCTGTAGCCAAGCATTTTTGTTCCCCTTATCATAGCATAAAAGACATGAAATTACTGGTATTAAAAGGTCATTTCAAATCTCAAAGAGAAAGAAGAATCTCAGAATATAAACTAATGGTGACCTTTAACACTTTCAGAGCAGGAATGAATGTGTCGCATGGATTTATGTCATTTTACATCAACTAAGGATTGTGACCCTCAGACTTGTGAGGCCATCATAACACTAGACCTAGTCACAGGACAATAAAACCTTCACACTCCTTATCTATTAACTGCTAAAATATTTATAGCCAGAACTGTTTATCTCTCCCATAATAACTCTGCTTTCCGTCACCTGTCGCATCTATTGCATTATTTCTGTGTCTTATTGTGTATAAATATGTGACTCTTCAGATTTTGTGGTATACTAGCCTGATGAAGAGACCTGAGTAGTCTCAAAAGCTTGCAATTTGTTACTATCTTTTCAGTTAGCCATTAAAAGGAATCAACCACTGAAGACTCTCAAATCAAAGCATTATCAAATAAATTTCTGATGTTTTATTTCTGCGCATATTTCTATTCTGTGTCTATAATTTGATTTTAATATTGCAGCTGTGGGATTATATTTATTGTTGAAGTGGTATGCAGTGACTTACCTGGGACACTTGTGTTAATTGCTATATTCTAACTGAGACAAAACCGTGTATGAATAAAGGATATTTATTACACACAAGTCTACAGTTAATATACTACTAATCACCACACTAACACAGTGCACACTAATAACAATAGCAGACAGTACTAATATACGATTAATTCCCAATTACCTAATTATACTTCCCACCCACTTGAGCTAAAAACATACATAGATTAATACTTATATCCCACCCGTCTATCACTACACTATCCCTATGGAGAAAAAGGGGTTACAAGCAGTGATCAGTAGACACTCAGCCAGATATCATCATCATGGTGTCCATCGAGTTTTACCTGAAGTGTCTTTTGTAGAGATGAGCGTTGTTTTACTCGAACTGTTCGCCAATCTCAAATTCGAGCTGTTTTGGGCGGTGTTCGAGCCGTTCGGCAAACACGAACGATTTGAGAAAAATTCGGCTGTTCGAGGTTATGTTCGATAACTGTTCGTGCACCAAAATCATAACTGGATTTTTTCTCAGTAATGATGAAAATTAATGTTAATACGCAGTTTGAGTGTACAGCGGGGTGGGGGGAGGGGCAGGGGATGGATCTCTGCAGGAATAATGAAGATCTCCATCTTTTTTTCTCTTTCCCGCATTTACAGTGGGGAGGTGCAATCTGTCAGCCTATCAGCAGCGCACACACGGAGCAAAGTGCTTTTTTCACACAAGCAAGGGCATGTGTCATTGGCAGTGTATGTCACATGTCCTTGCCCTATAAGACCAAGCCATTTTCCCCGTCGCCACCATTTTCTCACTGCTGCAGCTGCGTGTTAGACGGCACCGCTGTTGCTGTGTGCGCTATACCTTGTTAATTTCAAGCCAATTTTCGCACAAATCTACAGATAGCTTGGGAGTAGGGAATAGTTGTGATTGCAGTCCTTTTAAGGACTAGGTTACAGCATTTCCTACGACTTTTATCAGGCTGGTCTGTGCTCTTAAATAGATAGATTGTGGGAGTAAAGACTAATTGTAATTGCAGTCCTTTTCAGGACTAGGTTACATCAGTTCCTATCAGTTTTTGCCAGGCAGGTCTGTGCCAGTGCTGTGCAAGTTTTTTTCACAGCATTTGGCTGAATCTAGCAAAGCTAATCCTTTTTGGCCTATTGCAGAGTGTGTTAGTCAGTGGAGTAGCCTATCTGTGTTGCAAGATATACCACCTGTGTATAGAATACCAATTTTTTTACTGCACCTAGTGAAGTAAAATCTTTTGGACATAGCATCATTCTATTAGTCCATCTATACTGACCTCCATCAGGTTGCAAATTGAATATAATTTTTTTCTGCATCTAGCTCTGAAAAAATATTGGGCTTCTAGCTGTGTGTAGGACTTGTTGTATTAGTCCATCTATACTGACCTCCATCAGGTTGCAAACTGAATATATTTTTTTCTGCATCTACCTCTGAAAAAATATTGGGCTTCTAGCTGTGTGTGGGACTTGTTCTATTAATCCATCTATACAGACCTCCATCAGGTTGCAAACTGAATATATTTTTTTCTGCATCTACCTCTGAAAAAATATTGGGCTTCTAGCTGTGTGTGGGACTTGTTGTATTAGTCCATCTATACTGACCTCCATCAGGTTGCAAATTAAAAATAATTTTTATCTGCATCTACAGTACCTCTGAAAAAATATTTGGGCTTCTAGCTGTGTGTGGGACTTGTTCTATTAGTCCATCTATACTGACCTCCATCAGGTTGCAAATTGAATATAATTTTTATCTGCATCTAGCTCTGAAAAAATATTTGGCCTTCTAGCAGTGTGTGGAACTTTCTCTATTAGTCCATCTATACTGACCTCCATCAGGTTGCAAATTAAAAATAATTTTTATCTGCATATACCTCTGAAAAAATATTTGGGCTTCTAGCTGTGTGTGGGACTTGTTCTATTAATTCATCTATACAGACCTCCATCAGGTTGCAAACTGAATATATTTTTTTCTTCATCTACCTCTGAAAAAATATTGGGCTTCTAGCAGTGTGTGGGACTTTCTCTATTAGTCCATCTATACTGACCTCCATCAGGTTGCAAATTCAAAATAATTTTTTGTCTGCATCTAGCTCTGAAAAAATATTGGGCTTCTAGCTGTGTGTGGGACTTGTTGTATTAGTCCATCTATACTGACCTCCATCAGGTTTCAAATTAAAAATAATTTTTATCTGCATCTACAGTACCTCTGAAAAAATATTGGGCTTCTAGCTGTGTGTGGGACTTGTTGTATTAGTCCATCTATACTGACCTCCATCAGGTTGCAAATTGAATATAATTTTTATCTGCATCTAGCTCTGAAAAAATATTTGGCCTTCTAGCAGTGTGTGGGACTTTCTCTATTAGTCCATCTATACTGACCTCCATCAGGTTGCAAATTAAAAATAATTTTTATCTGCATCTACCTCTGAAAAAATATTTGGGCTTCTAGCAGTGTGTGGGACTCATTGTATTAGGCCATCTATACCAAGCTCCACCAGCTTTGAAATTAATAATAATTTTTAGCTGCATCTAGCCCTGAAAATAATTTTTCCCAATAGTGGTAGCAATAGAAATATGGGGCGCGCGCCTGGCTAACAAAAATATACGCTTCAAAACACAAAACACCAGCCTAGCGCACTGCATTAATAAGATGGCATCATCGTCTCTCCCAGTGCTAGGCCTACTACGCAGGCTAGTATTCCTGTGCCTAAAACACAATGTATGGGTCCGCGCTAGCCACTATGCTGAGGGGTATAAAGCTGTTGCTAACGCTTTATAACAATTCAATTGGCAGATTTTCACAGAGCTCTTCCACAACGCCCACCCATCGGGCAACAGTTGCCCACCCTCCCTATGGGATCTAGTGGCGAATAGTTGATGCCATTAATCAGAGCGTCAGTTGCCCCGTCAACGTGGCAAGCATACGGTAAGGCATGGGAAGAGTGGACACGACTAGTAGCAGGCAGACGGGTTGACCAATGTGAACAAGCCAGATCACAAGTCACCATAGAATTTCTCCACCAGCTAATGATGAGGGGCATATCAGGGGCGTCAGCGCAGCGGTGTCTGACCGGAGTAGCATTTCACTTCCAACTACTGAATTGGGGAGATGTGACAAAGATTCATCATCAGACAACCCATAAAAGGGTGGAAAAGGGGTCAGCCAAGTCAGGAATGTAGACGTCCCGTCCCGTGTCACTAAAACTGATTTCTCACATCTTATCCCTAACACCATTAACATGACACTCACAATTTGAAGCAACACTAATGTCTACTGCATTTGTGATCGCCTTCTTCGGGGCGCTATGTATAAGCGAATTAGTCCCTCAATCCAAAATTACCACCAGTGGACGCTTATTACACCAGGAAGTAGTCATAGCCAATAATGCAATACGTGTACGCATACACCAATCGAAAACGGTTCCAGCGGGCAGGGGTACTTGGGTACTTCTACAACCCACAAACGGTACACTGAGTCGGGTAACAATAGTAAAAACATATCTAACCATCAGATCACAAAGTAATTTCTTCGTATCACACATTGATGGAACGCCATTATCAAGATACCTGTTCCAAGCTATATTTAATAAATGCATAACATCGGCAGGGAACCACCCCAAAGATTACGGGACACACTCATTCCGCATAGGTGCGGCCACGGAAGCAGCAAGAGCAGGAATGTCAGAAACGGAAGTTCAGAGGATAGGGAGATGGCGATCCACGTGTTTGGCGAGATACATAAGACCGGACTTGTTATCCTAACGTGGTTTGTTTCTTTTACAGGTGACGCTAAGCCAACAGTGTGAGTGATAGGCCACTCGTATATATATTGGGCACAAAAAAGGGCGAAAGTCCGCCCAGGCGGGAGGAAATTAGAGTTTCATAACACATATTTCAACTGGAGAGGTATTAGAGGCCTGCTATGGCCACAGGTACTAATGGAGGTAATCAAGGTAGGGAGAGAGGCAAGAGGTCCGGTCATCTTAGTTATACAGGCCGGGGGAAACAACCTAGGTCATCACAAGAGCGCATAACTAATGGCAATAATGAAACTAGACACTGAGCGCTTCAGAGAATTTTTCACAAAATTAGCTATAGTATGGTCAGAGATTGTGCCGATAGCGGTATGGCAAGGTGCGCGAGACATCACGGCCATCGAATGGACAAGGCGGGTAATAAATATTCGGATGGCAAAATTTAGAAGAGACAGAGGCGGTGTAGTGATACGACACCGACAACTGGAAGGAGATAAAGCAGGCCTCATACGGCCCGACGGTGTTTACTTAATAGATATTGGACTGGACATATTCCTGTCAGGACTCCAGGACGGAGTGGAACAAGCGTTAAGAGTGATGGGTGGGGGTCAGAGTCCTGCATACGAGTACGCTGGATCCTCCGTGGCCTGGAAATAGAAAGGACATGTTGGAGAGTTACACTTGTTGGCCAACTTGCCGGAGTGGGGACCCAGGGCATGCTGCAACAAGCTGAATTATTTTAGAAATAAAATGCCTTTCTAATGGAATGAGTATAAAGAGTTAATAAAGCTGTGACCGATCCTCACCCATCCAGTTGTAAGAGTTACATTATTGGGTTGTCCATGAAAGGGGGGCGGTAGGGGGGCTGAGCATCTGGGTTTGGTTGGGGGTCCCCACAGTCTGCCTAGGCTAGATTAATTTAAAAATTCTTATTAGATACACAGGCGGTGCAGCTTGCTTCGCAGCTGGGCTACTACGCCCAAAGTATTGCCTAGGCTAGATGCAGTTAAAAATTCTACGCTGACTAGCAGACACTGAAGATTTGGAGCAGACCTCTGAGTAAACAGCTCTTCAGACTCAACCATCTGTGTTACCCCAAGCCATAGTGTATGTAGTTTCTTACCGTTAAAAGGGGGGGGGTGCGACCCAACCCACCTGGAATTTACGATGCCAACGTCACGTAAGACACAGCAAGGGGACTCCCAAAATTGTGGCACAGACACCACTTAACCCTAGAACGCATACCTGTGGCCTTGCAGGCCCGCCCAGTTAATTGTTTTCTATTTTCTGCAAGATTGCTTTAGTTAGAATTTTGAAACTCTAGGTATTCTTCATGTATATAGTTGTTTGTCATTTGAGTTTGAGTTATTCCATATTATTTGCACACGGGCCTAAAGGGCCCCAGGTATGTGAAAGTGTAGATTTTTATGGTCATGCGTTCTAGGGTTAAGTGGCATCAATTGCCCCACTGTTGCTTAAAACGGTTGGTGAGGTGATTTTACCAAATCCCCAAGCTTTTAGTCTCCCAAGGATGACACAGGGGTAGAAATGTCCTTGCGAATCCATGATTTGATCATCTTTATGAACGTGAGTCTGTCTACATTCTCAGTGGACAGCCGCGTGCGCTTATCTGTCAGCACACCACCAGCAGCGCTGAACACACGTTCAGAGAGAACGCTGGCTGCATGGCATGACAAGATCTCCAAGGCGTGAGTGCCGAGCTCCGGCGATTTTTCAAGATAGGAATACCAAAATGAGCAAGGGTCCAGTGACACAGTCATGGCTTCGATGTTCACTTGGAGATTCTCCTGTACCATCCTCTCTAGGCATTGACTATGTGTCAGACTTCTTGTCTCCTGTGGCCTTGCAAAGGATGGTCTAAAAAAGTGGTGAAACGATTCCACAAAATTGCTGTTACCAGCAGATACTGTGTTACTGTTACTGTTTGAGTGATGAAGACTCGACAGTCCCACCGTTGGCAAGTTAGAACTGTGAGATTCACTACGTGCACCACTGGTGTTTTGTGGAAAAGCACATGTAAGATTCTGCAACAGATACTCCTGCATTCGTCAATACCTTTTTATGGCAGGAATTATTTCGGCAAATATACTTTTGTACCGGGGATCTAAGAGTGTGGCAACCCAGTAGTCGGGATTACTTCGAATTCTGACAATCCGGGGGTCATGTTGCAGGTAGTGCAGCAAGAAGGCACTCATGTGTCTTGCGCATCCAGAAGGACCAAGTCCTTGTTGTGTTGGTAGCGAGGTAAGAATCATGCTTCCTTCCTCTGCCCTCTCCCTCCAACCTCGCACAACAGAAATGTGATCAAGGTCTCCCTCATCTGATGAGTCTTCCATGCCCATTGCCAGTTCGTCCTCCACTTCTTCCTCGGCTCCTGCACCTTCCTCAACAGTTTGGCTGCTACCATGCGCCCTGGTTAATCCCTCTCCCCCACCCTCCCATGCCTGCCGCCTTGGTGCTGCCAACCGTCTGGACCTTGGAGATGTTATCCCTTCCGCATACGACTCCTCCTCTACTTCCTCCACCTCCTCTTGTCCCACCACCTGACTCCGAATTCTGTTTAACATGTGCTCCAGCATGTAAATCACCGTAATAGTCATGCTGATAATGGCATCGTCAGCACTAAACGTCTTCGTCGCCATTTCAAGACTGTGCAGAAGGGTGCATAGGTCCCTGATCTGAGACCACTCCTCCAGCGTGATTTGCCCCACCTCTGGATCTCGTTGGCCCAGGCTATACGTCAGAACGTATTGCACCAGGGCTTGTCGGTGCTGCCACAGTCGCTGCAACATGTGCAGAGTTGAATTCCACCGTGTCGGCACATCACATTTCAGCCGGTGAACTGGCAGGCCCAACGACTTCTGTAGAGATGTAAGTCGTTGAACTGCGGGATGCGAACGGCGGAAGTGAGCACACAGCGACCGTGCACTCTGCAGAAGGCCATCTAGTCCGGGATAGTGGGCTAAAAATTGCTGGACAACCAGGTTCAACACGTGAGCCATACAAGGCACGTGTGTGACATTGCCCCGGCGAAGTGCCGCACCCAGGTTTGCAGCATTGTCGCACATGGCCTTCCCTGGTTGCAGGTCCAGTGGAGACAACCTTTCATGAAACTGGGTCTCCAGAGCTGACCAAAACTCCTCAGCTGTGTGACTCACATTTCCCAGACATTTCAAAGTAAACACTGATGCATTGAGCCCTGCTGCCAGCATAGTAAGGAGGTGTGCAGGATTCCTTCTGCGCAGTTAGAAAGCAGGTGGCATTACCAGACAGGCTTTGGGTGCAGGTGGAGGACCGAGAGGAGGTTGAGGAGGCAGAAGCAGTGGAGGAAGTTCGAGATAAAGAGGATTAACACACAACTCGTGGGGACGGAAAGACTTGGACAGCAGCCCCTTGTCCTGCTGTCACCATAGTTACCCAGTGCCCAGTCAGCGACATGTAACGCCCCTGTCCATGCCTTCTCGTCCAAGTGTCTGTGGTGAAGTGCACCCTGTCACACACAGAGTTTCTCAAAGAAGCGGTGATGTTGTGTGCGACATGCTAGTGGAGCGCAGGCACACCTTTCTTTGAGAAGTAGTGCCGACTGGGCATCTGGTACTGGGGCACTGTGACGGACATAAGGTCTTGAAAATCCTCTGTGTCCTCCAGGTGGAAAGGCAGCATTTCTGTAGCCAAGAGCTTGCAGATGGTGAAATTCAACCTCTTAGCTTTCTCATGGCTAGGAGGAAATGGTCTTTTACTTTTCCACATCTGAGGGACCGAGGGCTGGCTGTTGTGCTTAGACGGTGTTGAGTAGGGTGTCCCCGGCAACTGCCGGTCTGTGAGGAAGTTGCAGGCGGACATGTTAGGTTGCCTTGATCCAAAGGTGGTGCTCTCGATGTCGGAGAGCGCTCATCACTAGCAGGTGTTTCCACTTCCCAATGAACTGACGACCTGCCAATCACACTGGCTGTTGCGGGTAAAGAGGTGGCAGGTCTGCATCCAAAAACATGTGTGACTGCTGTCCCCCCAGTCACAGAGGATGAAGAGGCTGCGGATGCACAAGATGGGGCAGACGGTGGTTGGCCCAGCCGGCTAGGCCGCATTGTAGCACAGTGAGCTTCCCACTGCAACTTATGCTTCATATTCATGTGACGGTACATGCATGAAGTACTCAAACTATGTATTTTTTGGCCTCTACTTAGCTTTTGCTGACAAATATTACAGATAACACGAGTTGGGTCATCCTTATCGATCTGAATAAATGCCCAGGCTATGCAAGGCTTAGAGCCCATGTGACCTGAAGAGCCACTACGACTTGTGGTCAGAGGCAGAGTTGTGGTTGAGGATGCAGTTGTTGACGTGCTTCCAGTACTCCGTCTCTGTTCAGGAAGGCGCAACCTAACCTCGTCGTCAATAGCATCTGTGATGCCCCGCTGCGCTTGGTATCACAGATCCTACAAGAGTGCATTGATGGAATCCTCCACAAGAGGCCCCCATAAACATTCACACATCTCCACCTTCCACCTCAGACCAGCAGAGGGAGCCCGTTAGGGATATAAATATGGAAGGTGGAGCTAGGCAGTTCAGTTCCTCTGAAGAGTTCCTGCAGTAGAGAAGCCTAAGAGAGGTCAGTCTGCAGTGGAGCTCAGTCTAGTCTAGAGAACGCAGTTAATAGTTCAGCAGTGGAGCACGAGGCTCCTGCTTGCTAGATTCAGGGAGCCCAGATAGAGCTTAAGGTGTGCCGGTGCCGTAAGATCAGTGAAGCACGGCAAGCTGCCGTTAGTGTGTATAGCCTAGTGAGGGCCCGAGTAGGCCGAAGGCGAGTGGCGAGTTAGTACATAAGGGGCAGAGGAGCTTAACCAGCTCACCCCGAAGCATTTACCGGACACAGGATCCGAGCTTACCGGTACCTCTATGACCCAGTAAGGCATAACCGGAATCCCTGGAGAACTACAAGTCCCAGGATCGCTAAGGTGCTGATATGTAACAGAGCCAGGAGACGCTTAGGCCCCGCATACTGGGAGCGTGAACTCCAAGAGAAGGCCCTACCACAAGGTCAGCCAGCGCAGGACAGAGACAAAGTTAGGCCTAGCTCCAGGCATGTCAGAAACTTACTACGCAGAGGCAAGAAACAGGAGGCCCTACACCCGCTCATTGGGGAGGATCCTGATATGCACCCTTCACCCTACAGTGCTCCGGGATGTGCCTGAATTTCCACCAGTAAAAGGTACTGAAGTGACTACCGTGTCCGTTCCCGTTCTTGCTCTGACCCAGCTGGGTCTCGCCTGTCCTGCATTCCCCCTGCATACGCTGCCCTGAGACCTAGCTCCACCTGTGGGGAGCTATACCATCGAGCTGCCTTATCACCGGCCTCAGTGGACTGCTGCAGCGCTGGTGCTTGTCACCAGATACCACAGGTGGCGTCATGAACGCTTATAAAATTAACAATTATCCACCCTTTTAAAGAGAGACCCCAGGGTACGGGCCAGGGAGCCGACCATCGCGACATCCCCAAGGCCAGGCAAATGCCCGGGTACCGAGTCATCCCCATCCCCAGGGCTAGTCACATCCTCCTCCACCTCCTCTGCTGACCTTATCGACTGTCTGACTGTGGGTTGACAGTAAGTGGGATCTCCAACCTCGTCATCATCACCCTGTGTGTTATCACACCCGTCGCCCTCAGAGCCAACCTCTTCCTGCCCTGACCGAAAAGTCAAGTTGTCGCTCCAATCAGGTATTTGAGTCTCATCATCGTCTTCATCATTGTCTCCACCAACAGGAGTTACAGTTTGGGAACAAGGGTCTACATTATGCTCAGAACCTTCTTCATCTGGTCCTGGATCCAACTTATAAAGATTCTGGGCATCGGATCAGATCATTTCCTCATCTGGATTAACAGAAGCTCTGGAGCAGACCTCCGTTTCCCAGGCTATAGTATGAGTAAACAGCTGGGCAGACTCAGCCATCTGTGTTACCCCATACTCAGACTGGCAGCTGGAGACTTGGGAGCTGTGAGGAAGCAAGTGCGATTGGGGTGACACCTCTAAGGACTGGAGTATTTGTGATGTTGAAATTGAGGTGATGGAGAGCCCACTTGAAGGAGCACTTGATATCCGTTGAAGCACCTGCTGTTTTTGTGCCTCATCTAGAATTTGTAGCGATGGGCGTGTCCGTAAGAATGGGATCGTATCACATTGTCCACGAAAAGAAGTCGACATCTTAGTTTGGCTGGAAGATGGTCTTTCTTCTGCAGATGTTACTCCCCCCCCCCACCGTGGGGGGCCTCGACCCACCGGCGGACAGGCACCTGTATTGGGATAGGGGGGCTGGCCGTCAGGGTCCACCGCGGCTCTGGCACAAACCCGGCGACACAGAGGTGGCACAGGCAGGAACGGACTGGCCGTGTCGGCTTCTCACTTTTTGGATTTTAGAAGGGCATGACATGCCTATATCTGTGTCTCCCCCTCCTTTTACTCCTCCACCTCTTTTCTTTTCGCATGACTATATGTACTTGTCACTTTTCCATGTGTTAGTTGTGTCTTCTGAGCAGTTTGTCAGCTTTTGGACACCTTTGAAGGTGTTTTCTATGTGTTTCTATGTGTTTTTGTTTGCCTGCCATTGGTTTTAACGGTGTTCGAAGGTGTTCGACGAACAGTTCGACGAACAGTTCGGCGAACACACGGGTGTTCGACGAACCGAACCGAACTCGAACACTACGGGGGTGGCTCAACACTACATAGGACCCCTTGTTCGAAAGGAGCTTCTGAACTCTCTAGTCCATTGAATTTGTCAGGTTTTGGATGGTTTCTGCTTCAATTGTTTTGCATGAGGACAGAATACCCTCCCAGAGCTGTTGCTTAGATGTGAACTGCCTCCCGCCATCATAGACATGCCTTTTGATGATGCTCCAGAGGTTCTGAATGGGGTAGAGGTCAGGGGAGCATGGGGGTCACACCATAAGTTTGTCCCCTTTTATGCCCATATCAGCCAGAGATGCAGATGTTTTATGTGCAGCATGAGATGGTGCATTATCATGCAAAAAAATGATCTTGCTGTGAAATACATGGTTCTTCTTCTTGAACCATGGCAGGAAGTGCTGTTTGAGAAAATCCACATACATTATGGAGTTCATCTTTAGCGCCTTCAGGGATCCTAAAGGGGCCGACAATCTCTCTCCCCATGATTCCAGCCCAAAACATTACTCCACCTCCTCCTTGTTGGCGCTGTAGCCGTGTTTGCGTGGGGTGTCCATCAACCAGCCATCCTCCACTCCATCCATCTGGACCATCGAGTGCTGCACGGCACTCATCCGTGAACAAAACAGTTTTGAAATCAGTCTTCATGTAATGTTTGGCCCACTGGAGCCGTTTCTGCTTGTGTGAAGTGGATAGAGGAGGTCGACAGGATGGCATATGCACAGCTGCAAACCTCTGAAGGACCCTGCATCTTGTTGTTCGGGGGACGTTGGAGGCACCAGCAGCTTCTAAAACTTGTCTGCTGCTATGACAAGGCTTTTTTGCCGCTGCTCTTTTAACCTGACGTAATTGCCTGTAGGAAAGAGTCCTCAATTTGCCCTTATCAGCACGCACGCGTGTGTACTGTGAATCAGCTACATACTTCTTGATTGCCAAGACACTTCATCCTGATCATCGCACAATGTTGATTGTAGTCATGCCTTGACCTAAACACTCCACAATTTGTTGCTTCTCAGCAGCCGACACATCCTTTTTCTTTCCCATTTTGGCAGAAAATGTAGGCTGCTTAATAATGTGAGACAGCCTTCTTAAGTAGTCTTGCCTTTCATTGGACACACCTGCCAAACTAATTAGCACAGGTGTCTGCAATTGCTTACAGTGATATAAAGAGCCCTGACACACATCACCATCAATGAGTTTAACTGACAAACAAACAAATTCTTCCCTTATCACTCCTAAACACTTTTTGCATAATAATTTGGAACACAGTGTACATGTGCTTTTCCACAAAACACCAGTGGTTCACGTAGTGAATCTTACAGTTCTAACTTGCCAACCGTGGTCTGTATGGAGTTGTTCAATAAAGGGCCCAAAATTAAGATAACATAGATGGGAGAGGTCTCTATGAATAGGAATTCCTAAGTATTTGATACCCTGTGAGGGCCAGGCAAAGGGAAAGTTGGACTGGATGGAATCCTATATGGATTTGGGGAGGGAGACATCGAGGGCCTCAGACTTCGCTGCATTGATTTTAAAATTTGACCATGTAACAAAGTGATCTATTTCAGCCATAACAGCATGGATGGATATATGTGATTGAGTGATATATACTAGTACATCATCAGCAAATAGAGAGCACTTGTACTCGGTGCCTCCCACCTCAATCCACCTAATATTGGGGTTATGGCGAATTGATGAGAGCAGGTGCTCCGTCACTAGGATGTATAAGAGAGGGGACAGAGGACATCCCTGCCTTGTCCCATTGGTGATTGTGAAAGGTGATGAAAATGTTCTGATGCACCCCCTGGGCCTTGGGACACCCGGAGCCGGACCCTTTTTGGTGGATGCTGGTGGTTGTAGTCTTCGTGGCGGTGACCCGGTTCCGTGGCTCAGGGTGGTCAAACCAGTGGCGGAACTATTTATGTGGTTTTGATGTTTAAATGTCCGACTACGCCAGAGTGAACCGCCGCTGCAGGGCAGACCGCTGAGGCTGGTGTTGTGGGTGCAGCAGAGCGTAGCATAACTCCCCACGGGAGGAGTATAGCCTCAGGGCAGTGTATGCGGAGGATGGGGGTGATGGTGCAGGGCAGCAGCAGTAATGACACGGAGTCAGTGATGCAGTCCAGGGCCTTTACTCACAGTTCTTATTATCCAGACCACGTCTGCAGGTAACGGCTGCCCACGTCGTACTGTGCTCACCAGGTGAGGGGCTCAGACAACTCCCAGATAACTTTGGAGCGCTTCACAGGACCCCCTTTGTGTGTCCTTTGTCTGGCCTTTCTTACCAACCCTTCTGTCCGGCTGCCTCGGGCCTCCTCTTGGTAAACTTGGCGCCAGTTTCCCTGACCCTATGTGCTGCCCTCCTAGCGGGTGTAGCGAGGGGCTGCGCCACATAAAATGTCACAGCCTCCGGATTCTAGCTGAGGGTCGTTTCCTGCCTCCACTAGTTTCGGGGACCGGTCTCCCCCTTTGGCCTGACCCCTCCATGCAGGTGGATTCGGGCGTGCGGTGGCGACTCGCCCGTCCGCACCCCTGGGATCCCTTCGCTCCTCGTTCCTGGAGCCTTCTCCGCTCCTCTTCCTTCCTTCTCCCTCTTCCAGGCCTGGGCCTCTGTTACTAGGCCCGCCTCCGGAGCAGAGCTCATGCAGAGCCCCTGCTCCCTGCCACTTCTGCTCAGACTTCTCTGCACTGAACTAACATGGTGCCCACCTTTTATACTCCCTTCTCAATGCACCCAGGAACTGCTTCCTCCCTGCTCCTGCACTACAGGGTTCCCCTTCTTCAGTGTTCCCTCCCCCCACTCCAGCCAGGGACAGGGACTGTCGTGCCCATCTCAGGGGCATATTGGTCGCCCTGCCCCACGGCAATGTGGTGTAATGCATGCAGGTGTCGGGTCCTGATCCACACTCCATCCTTACCTGAGAGTGAGATATCACACCTCTGGGTGAGGTGCAATACCTCTGTAGCAACCGAGCCCTCAGGGTGCTACAGTTCCATTTATCTTCAGCCTAGGTGACGTATTGCGATACAGGGCCGTGATTTTGGCTATAAAAGGGTCCCCTAGACCCCTACCCCAAGCTTTTTAAGAGAATCATATATGGCGTGCCAGGAGACTCTATGGAATGCTTTCTCAGCATCCAACGAGAGTATCTAATTACAAATTTTTAACTGCATCTAGCCCAGGAAATACTTTGTGCCTAGTAGCAGTGTCTGCTAGTCAGCGGATTATCCCGGCTGTTAAGCAAGCTACACCACCTGTAGTTTGGACACTTAATTTTTTCAAAGGAAATGCTTCGGGACCACGGGATACTCAGTGAAGAGCATCAGGAGGCACCCCAAGGCATAGGGGCTGGGACTGGCAGTAGGATGCCTTGTGGTGGACAGCCGAGCTCGATCTTATAAAAGCTTTTTAACTGCAGCAGCTTTAGTGGACGCTACTGGAGCTGGAATTACGCGGCTGCTGGCATGAGACTTGCCCTCCAATAGATCCTTGTAAATGGATTTAAAGTGTATTCATTCAAATTAGAGAGACAATTTAAATTAAAAAGCTTAGAGCTGCCTCCACCACAGGGGGGCTCGCTCGACCCACCAGCGGACAGGCACCAGTATTGGGAGAGGGGGGCTGGCCGTCAGGGTTCACCGCGGCTCTGGCACAAACCCGGCGACACGGAGGTGGCACGGGCAGGAGCGGACTGAACGTGTCGGCTTCTCACTTTTTGGATTTTAGAAGGGCATGACATGCCTATATCTGTGTCTCCCCCTCCTTTTACTCCTCCACCTCTTTTCTTTTCTCATGACTATATGTACTTGTCACTTTTCCATGTGTTAGTTGTGTCTTCTGAGCAGCTTGTCAGCTTTTGGACACCTTTGAAGGTGTTTTCTATGTGTTTCTATGTGTTTTTGTTTGCCTGCCATTGGTTTTAACGGTGTTCGAAGGTGTTCGACGAACAGTTCGACGAACAGTTCGGCGAACACACGGGTGTTCGACGAACCGAACCGAACTCGAACACTACGGGGGTGGCTCAACACTAGTCTTTTGCGATGTCTTTGTGTTCGTTTTTTTGCGGCGGTTTCACTGCGAAATCAGTTTATATATAAAATAGTAGCGGCTTCCAAGCAGAAGCTTCTAGAAGAAAAGACCAATCGCTTCTTTTAGCCGCTTCAAAGCTTTTGAAACCTGAAGAAGTTAAAAGAAGTGACAACAGAATGATCATATGCACAGCAAGTCCTTTTGACTTTTCAGTACATATGTTCATTCTTTTTGACGTTTGTACAGCTTTTTTTTTTTAGAATAGACATTTATCATCAATCCACCTGCTCTGAGCACAATGTTATGGAGTTCCCAGTATGCATACCATGCAAATAAGGTGAAAGACACGGAATCAATATAATTGGTATAACATTTTTTAATGTAATCATATATATATATATATATATATATATATATATATATATATATATATATATAAAAATAAGGTCATGTGACCTAAACGTTGGCCCATTGCACACAGACGTTTGCTGATGATTGTTGTAATAAACTTCTAACTTTCGGCTTATATTGGAGAGCCTGGTTTCCTCTCTATCTCTACTTTCCAGAGCGTCCTCAAAATCCCCTCACAGAAAAGAGAGAAGGGGGTTCATCCGAAAATCGTCATGTGCAGGAGCAGGTTTCTTCTTCAGAGTCTCAATAATATCACAGAAAGAAGACCGCTATTTCATTGATCCTCATCTGAGAACTCAGTACTGGTCCGATGTTTCCCAAAGCTGATGGTAAACTAAAGAAAAGACAGAACAGAAGTAAAGGTGAATTATTTTTTTTAGCATTTGAAATGAATGCAGATGTAATCTATATGTTCTCTCTTACCTGGGCTGACGTACAAGATGGACTCTTCTAGTGTCACTGCCAAACTCTTAACTTCTTCCTTGAACATTTAAGATGTTCCACTGAATTTTAGAAGGAAGCAGTGTTTGCGACACAGGGGGCACCGAAGGTTGGAGTTGAGCCAGGTAGAGATGCAACCCTGATGGAAACAATGATTGCATGGTAGCACTGTGACTTCCTCTCCGGTCTCATAATCCGTCATGCAGATGACACACGACTCCTCCTGAGATGTTACAGCTCTTGTTGGGAGGTTCCTAATTTGCTGAGCTCGCCAAGTCTGCTGCCTTTCCTGCAGATTATATTGTGCAGGTGGTGATGGTGGCCGCATCTGTGGCGGAGGCGTCATCACTCCCATTCCCTGCTGCTGAAAGATGATGTTGAACAGACGGTTTGCCTGCAGTAATTGTACAGGAGATCCACTTGCAGCTGGAGACTCCCTGAGTCTGCGGCTGGGCAGAACGGGAAATGGCCGTCTGAATTCAAACTCAGTGGCGGTGTCTGAGGATCCACTGTGATCCCTTCTGCTCTCTGATGTTTCTCTGGAGGGCTCTGCAGGGACTGGTCTAAGCGGAGAGCGGCTTCTTTCCCTGCTCTCTTGTCCTCTTTGCCGGAGAGGAGTTCTGGCTTCTCTGCCTCTCGCAGTGACAGCAGTGGCGTCTGTTCTGTGTCCACCAGTAGTAATTGGTCTTCTCTGATCCGTTTGAGAAGATCTCAATTGATGGACAATCATAGCTTGACCTATAAAGAAATACAATTTACTATAAATATGCAAATGTTTATAAAAATACACTTTCGAGCCAAACGGAGTGAACCTGCTGTTGCTTTGGGGTTTAGGGAGAGGAGAAAAAATTGATTAATGTTTGGGCTAAATAAACCTGCTCAGTGGATCCCCTCTCTACAGACATCACAGAGCAGGGGTGGAACCAGACTGCGACTAACACAGCCCCCAAGGACTATGAATGGGAAGGTGGAGGATGCACTGAGTGTACTGAAACCGCTTACCCCAGGGAAATCTCCTCCCAGAAAAGATCCTATAAGGTGGGAATATTCTCTCACTTACCCTGATTTTCGGGTCGGCTCATCCAAGTCTCGTTGTCAGCAATAAGCTGATGCAGCTCCCTGGAAGTCATGGTTCAGTTTCCCGGGGCTGAGATGGTAGAGTGATAGAAAATGAGAACTATGTTCTCTGATGGCACGGATGTTATGGTGCCAAAATATCAATAAGAAGCTGTAGAAGTAAAGCACTAGATGTATGAAACAAACTAGCTCGCACTTCCAAAACCAAGGTAGAGTCTCAGCGAAAACTTCAACTCTGAAAATGGCGCTGATGTCACCGAGTGCATAGATTGTATAACCTCACAGCATTCTATGTCACTGTGACATCACATGTGAGACCAACAACGCGCTGTCATGATGGCCGACTGTCCAATCTGTTATATACATATTATAAAATGTTATATTATTATATATTATAATACACATTGTAAAAAAATATTATATTATATTATTATTAACCATCTAACACTCTTAAGGTGTGTATATGTGTCTAAAGCATAGGAGATATATATATACATCTTATGTATATCAGATGCCTTGGAATAATAATCTCATACTTACCTTTCAGACCCCCAGTACTGCTGCTGTCAGTTTCCCCCGCTAACCTCCTGGCTTCTCCTTCCCGCAGGGGCCATTGGGTGACCACTGCAGCTAATCAGTTAATACATATTTCCCATTCATATGTTTAATGTGATGTAAAATGAACACTTTTAGAAAAGAAAACAGATAAATAAGATTTTCAGAATACGGCATGTACTAAGGTGGATACTCATGGTATGATATGCAGAGAGAGGAATACTGGGAGGACACAGAACATGTTAGTCCACCTGCTTAACCCTCAGGATAATTCTTATCAGGTCATATAGGGGTGTACATAGAAATCCACAGACCCCATAGCAAAGATCCGAAATGGGACCTCTTAATGGCCCCTGGCTGCCATTAAGTAACCCAGTGGTGGTCACAGAGACCCCCTGTCTAACTGCTTAGATACCATAGTTGCTGGTCACTATGGAATCTAAGGGGTTAAACTGATGTAATCACAGCTAACTTGAATTGCAGCAATTACAAGTGGCTGTCTGCTGTGTAAAACAGCCGGCACCCACTGGATATGGAGTGGGCTGAGCATGTGAGTTTGCCCCTTATAAACCATCATAACTTATGCTGTATATATACGATATAAGCAGGGGATGGGGCTATTCGGCACTAGGCTCCTCCTGTTCATGGGCTCCATAGCGGTCATGTGGCCTGCCAAAATTGGCTGTATGCTACTGAGGTCATACATATAATATGGAAAAAAAAAATCATACAAGGTAAAAAATTGAAATTCATATCAGAAATAGTCCAGTTCTTTAGTGCCCATTCACATTAAAGGAAAATCATCTGAATTGATTGAATTTTGTGGGACAGGTCCATAATCCTCCCATGAAAAGCACATGCATGCTCGGCTGAATCAGGCATACATGAGTATAGGAGCAGTGAGGGAGAGAAGAGAGGAAGGGAGAAGACGGTGATTGGTGAGTATTTTAATCTGCCTCCATCACATAGATATTTAGGATGGATTAGGGAAACGTTAGCTTGGAGCGCTTCTTTCTCCAATAAGTTTTATTGATTTTTATAAACAAAGAAAACTATACAAACAATGAACAGAGAACGCAAAAGTGTAGACAAATTATAGATGAAAGTTACCATAAAAGTAAGTGATGAAAATGTTCAGCATGTGAAAAAGTGGAAATAATAGGAGGGGTAGAGATGCGGAGAAGGTTGGGACTGCTTGTTTCTCATGTAGACAGATTTTGATAAGGCATATGGGGCTCTATTACCCTAATTGAGATCTCAAGTAGGGGAATGACACCTTTGCTCTCACCCAGGTTCACCTGTCATGCCAGGTGTTGGTGCAAAACAGAGGGAAAAGGGAAAGGGAGCCCAGACACTAGGGAAAGGGGGAAGTGGAGACCTCATAGTCTGGTCTAGCGTCACCCTGTCTCAACTACCATCCCTATAATGCCTCTTCAGCAATCGCCGCACGCGTGCCTTGCCCTACTTTCCCTGGCGTATGGCTATGGCTAGGGATGGAAGGAGATGAGCATTAGTTAACCTCCACTAAACACTATAGACAACAAGGGAAGACAAAACAGGGGGAAATTGCTTAGCTTTAGATGACTCCAAATATGCACATGGCCTCAAACTCCAGAGAGGACAAATAACTGCTCCTGCTAAGCCTCACAAGTAGAAATGAATATAGCCAGCGACTCCCTCTCAGACACACCAGGTATATATACACCCAGGCCAGAGAGATAATTAGCAAGAGAGAGGTAGCCACTCGGTTCTAAAGACAGCCTCTTATTTAAGAAGCTGTCTGCAATGCCAAATGTAGAGATCTCCTGTAACCCACTGCAGGGCGACTCTCTGTCACCTCTGACACACCCGTGACATCACCAGAGGGAAACAGTTGATAACATAATTGGGAGAATAGGGGAACAGGAGGTAGGATTGATGTATTCAGACTGAAGAGTCCACCTGGCGAAACCAAATTTAGCAAAAACATTTTCAAACTGCATCCATCTGTGAGATTAATTTGATAAGGATTGGATTACTGCTACGCAAGAGCTAGGTGTGAGAACCTGTCCAGTTCAGATTTATGTGAATGATAAAAATGGTAGAAATGTTTCTTAAAGGGAACTGTCACCCCCCTGCGAGATTTGAGATCTCTAATATGGGCATACAGGTTATAGAAAAATAAATCTATACATACCTGTATGGCCCATAGTAGAGTTCTGAATGCAGAGAAATGTAGTTTTATAAAATCTGTTTTCACATGCTTGGCGTCCCCCGGAAGGCAAGAAATCCCCACCTATATCTTTAGTTAGCCCAGAAATCCCCGCCTATCTGCTTATTTAGCATGTTCCCCCATCCCCTGCGCGTCACAGGGCCCTGTGACGTGCACTGGTGTAACTCATTTCCCGCGCATGCGCAATGCGACGCTCACATCAGGAGCATTTTGTTTCTCCCGGCCCCGTTTGTCTCTGCACTATTCCATAGTGTTCTAAATATGGACACACAGACCAAATACTGATGTCACACTGATCCAAAATGCTGATGACACTGGAACTATTATTGTCCACTTAAACGTTTAAACATGGACTTGTGAATGAAAAATATCAGATAATATAGCTGAGAGTTTCTCATTAATCATATACCAAGAAATCTGTCCTTTTCACTTCCTAGAAATCAGGTACTGGTTTTCTCCAGGCTAAGGCATCTGTGTTGGTTAGTGATGAGCGAGCATACTCGCAAGTACTCGGTACTCGCCTGAGCATCTCAGTACTCGAGATGCTCGAAGCTCGCCGAGTACTTCCGGGATGCTCGGGCGGATGCTGGGGTCCCCTCCCTGCATGTTTGCCGCTGTTTAGAGCGCCATTCAACATGCAGGAATTGTCTGCCACACACTGCAATGCTGCAGCCATGTTAGTTGTGGCATTACAGTGATTGGCTGGCCGCACAGCCTCATCAGGTCTATACCAGACCTAGCGCCGCCGTGCTGATCAGTCCACTCTGCAATCAGACAGTGTAGGGAGAGGTGCTGCTGAGCTAGGGAGAGATTTGGTTGTTTATTAGTTAGTGTAGGTATTCCACAAGATTCTCTACACATATTCATCTCAACTAACAGTCCTTCTGAGGACTAATCCAGCTGGAGAGATACCAGTGCTAGGCAGGCAGGCAGGGTATATAGCAGACTGCAGTGCATATAGCAAGAGGGTCCATTTCAGTTCTGTCTGCTGGTGCTTTTACAGATATTATATTTGTAGAAATAGCCCCACGTATCAGGGGCCAGGAATATTTTTTTTTATTTTTATCTGATTGTTTGCTTAAGGCTGTGTGCCCACGATGCGTTTTTTAAGTGTTTCCGCAGGGCAAAAATGCTGCAGAAATGCTTAAAAAACGCATGGTAGAAGGCCTGCCATGTTGCCTAATGATAATCTGCATGTGCTTTGCACATGCGGCGGAAATTTCCGCTGCGGATTATCATGGCGGAAAAAAACGCAGCACTACCAATTATTTTGCGGAAGCTCTGCATTTTCGCTGCCATTGACTTGCATTGGAACACTTGGATTCCGCATCACTGGATCTGTACATGCGGAATCCAAGCGTTTCAATGTGCGGATGGTACCCGGGTCTGGATGAGAGGAGACTCTCCTCCGGACCCGGGTACCATAGAAACTGTAAAAAAAAGAATAAAATAAAAAATAAATATGATACTTACCTTCTGATGGCCCCCGGTGTGCTTGTCTTCGCTTGCCGGCAGATCGCGGTGGACGGAAGGACCTGCGCTGACGTCATTTAGTCATGTGACGGCAGGTCCTTCAGTGTACCGCGAGCTGCCGGCAAGCCAGGACGGAACGAATAAAGACTGCGCGGGCCATCAGAAGGTAAGCATATATTTATTTTTTAATTTTTTACCATTCTTTAAGGTCACACTATATAAATCCATGACGTTTGCCTGGATTTATATAGTGTGACCAAGTTGTCAAGCACTTTCCAAGTGATGCTAAAATCGCTTGGAAAGCGCTTGTCTACCCACATGCGGAAATGCATGTGAAGAACGCTTCACATCCGGTTGTCCCTGGCAGGAAAAACGCATGCACAATCCGCATGCTTTTTTTCTGCCAGGGAGCTGCAGAAATGCTCAGGAAAAAATCCAGAGCATTTCTGCATCATGGGCACATAGCCTAAAAACCATGCCAGAGAACACAGTTTTTCTTCGCCATTTGCTTGTTGGCACTGCATAATACAGCCAGGTCCTTTCCATATTACAGCGCTAAAAATCCATCTATTGAAAACTGTGGTTTGCCCGTCACACGGATCACATATAATTGCCCTCAACAATGCAGTTACTGGGAAAGTCCACCTAACCACGGACACGTGGACAAGTGCTTGTGGGCAGGGACGATACATCTCTCTGACGGCACACTGGGTTAACATTGTGGAAGTTGGAACCCAGTCGGACCTTGGGACGGAACACATCCTGCCGATTCTGAGGATTGCGGGCCCTAGGTCAATCGGGGTTGCCCCCACAGTCTACAGCTCCTGCACCTCATCTTCCTCAGCCTCCTCCTCCTCTTCAGCCTCCATCTCCGAAATAACCACATCAGTCACAAGCTGGAAGCACTGCAGCACTGCCTCAGCCAAGCGGCAACAGGCTGTGCTGAAGCTAATATGCTTAGGTGACAAACCGCACAATGCTGAAGAGTTGTGGACAGCTCTGAAAGAACAGGCAGATCTGTGGCTGACACCGCTGAACCTACAGCCAGGCATGATCGTGTGTAACAATGGCAGGAACCTGGTGGCGGCTCTGAGGCGAGGCGAGCTCACACATATACCATGCCTCGCCCATGTGCTTAACCTCGTGGTTCAGCGGTTTCTCAAAACCTACCCGGAGTTGCCTCATCTGCTTGTCAAAGTACCCCGCCTGTGTGCCCATTTTAGAAAGTGAGCTACAGCTTCCGCCGCCCTAGCCATGCTTCAGCATCATTTGCTGGTGTGTGATGTCCCCACGCATTGGAATTTTACACTGCAGATGTTGGGAAGGATTTGTGAGCAGAAGGGGGCAGTTGTTGACTACCACCATCAACAAGGCCATCGGTATTCAGTTCAGACTCCACACATAAGAAATCAGGAGTGGACATGGATGTCAGACATATGTACCATCCTCCAAAACTTTGAGGACACCTCCAAGATGGTGAGTGGTGATGATGCCATAATAAGCGTCACAATCCCGCTTCTCTGTCTTCTGAAACGCTCACTGCTAACAATCAAAGAGGATGCATTGCAGGAGGAGCACGATGAGATGGAGCAAGAAACCATACAGAGTGATTCCTCACAGCCCAGCCTCATTTCATCCCAACGTGGATTGGGTGACAATGAGGAAGAGGAGGAGGAGGAGGAAGAACAGGAGCTAGTTTCATGCACTATAGACGGTGCTACCTGCACAAATGTCATACCATATGTTCAGCATGGATGGCCTGAGAACAGGGAGGAGGAGGAGGAGAGAATGGTCAGTTGTCCTCTTGGTGAGGACACGGAAGTCTTGCCTGTTAGCAGCCTGGCTCGCATGGCTGAGTTTATGTTACGCTGCCTTTCCCGTGACCCTTGCGTTCTCAAAATTTTGGGAGACAGTCATTACTGGTTGATGACACTTCTAGACCCACACTACAAGGAGAACTTTCTATCTCTTATTCCTGAGGCGGACAGGTCTACAAAGATGGGGCAGTACCAAAAAGCCCTTGTTACGGAACTATTAAAAAAATTCCCATCTGAAAACGCTGGTGGCAGAGGTCACAGTTCGTTGGACAACCAAGGAGTACAGGCAAGAGGGACACAAATCCAATCCAGCAGAGGCAGGGGAACACTGTCAAAGTTCTGGGAGAGTTTTCTTAGCCCCTCCCATCGCACAGGCCCTGAGGCACGGGGTACTCTCACAAGGAGTGCAAAGTTTGGGAAGATGCTGAGGGAGTACCTTGCCGACCATACCAACATCCTCCGTGATTCCTCTGTGCCTTATAATTATTGGGTATCCAAGCTAGAGACGTGGAATGAACTGTCTCTCTACACCTTGGAGGTCCTGGCCTGCCCTGCCGCTAGCGTTTTGCCAGGGCTGGATTGGGCCAGACTTGTCAACACCACTGAATGATAGCAGTGTAACATAAACTCAAATCCAGTTTCTTTTTTGTGAAGTGTATTCCCATGCACCTTTTCACACCCACACATGGGTATATGTTTCCTGATTTTGGCTATTTGCTCTTGTCCTCCTCCTTCTCCTCATCCTCATCCTCCACCACCATATCACCAGGGTGACATGGTCTGTGATGCAACACCCACATATTTTTTTTAAAGGGTGTTTATGATGCCAGTAAAAAAAAAAATTTATACAGTATGTTCATGTATACCCCCAGGGGTAAATGTTTGTCAGCCCATCCACTTAGTGCATGGGCGTTACAAGTATAGGAGACCCGCTCCTTTCTAATGGTAAACATTTTTTTATGAGGTCCTCCTCCACGTCTTTTCCAAGGTGCATTGGAATGCCTCCCAATTTTTGGCAACACTATAGGAGACCCACTTCCCAATAATGGGAACATTTTTTTCATGAGGTCCTTTGTCTCTTCCAAGGTGCTTTGGAGTGCCTCCCAATTTTTGGCAGGCCTTGCATTCACTACATAGGCCAACACTATGGGAGACCCACTTCCCAATAATGGGAACATTTTTTCATGAGGTCCTTTGTCTCTTCCAAGGGGCTTTGGAGTGCCTCCCAATTTTTGGCAGGCCTTGCATTCACTACATAGGCCAACTCTATGGGAGACCCACTTCCCAATAATGGGAACATTTTTTCATGAGTGACCTGGGAGTCAGAAATGCTTCCAGGGGTCTTCCCCATGCTGTTCCCATGTCATTTGAGCTCTGTTCCCATTGATTTGGGCAATTTTTAAGCCCTGTGCAGACCGCCGGGGGGAGCCGCCTGAAAAATGATCGAGTTTCCCATAGACTTACATTGGGCTCGTTGCTCGGGTCGAGCACCTGAGTATTCCACTGTGCTCGACCCGAGCAACGAGCACCCGAGCATTTTAGTGCCCGCCCAACACTAGTGTTGATGTGTTGATGGGCATGGGGGACATGGGAGACATAAATGGACTACTATCTAAGGTGTATAGGCACAAGGCAGTTTAGGAGTTAAGGTTAAAGGTGTTACAAGATATTACATGAAATGTTACATTTTTTGCTGATCACTAATGGTTCACATGAACCTAAAATCTTCAGTCTTAACTTTTTCTTAAGGCATTATTGTAAAGTCTATGAGAAGATATGATGGGTTCAAAGAACTTCTGGAATTTTAACAAATGCAGAAGACAATTTTTGAGATGGGGATGAATAAATAAATAACACATCACCAATTATAAGAAGAGATCCTACTTTTTGGGGGTCGTGTTTTACTATAATCAATTGTCTATTGCATCTGGAATGGAAGTTGTGCCTTGATTTTGTCAGAGATAATCTGGGGAGGCAAACCATGGGGGGTCACACAAACCTCCACTTTTGGTACCCTGACTGCTGTTAGGTGCTGTGATTAAATCCTTGGAGCCATTGTCAGACAATACACCGGTGCAGTTGTCCTGGGTTTCTCCTGGTACAGGACAATATCCATCCTCATGTGATCAGACTGTGGAGACAGTTTCTGGATGAGGAAGACATTTATGCCTTTGACTGGCCCTCATGTTTCCCAGAGCTGAATCCTTTTGAGATCCGGTGGTTTGTTCTGTATCAGGCATCCAACAAAGTCAAGTAACATTACAAACTATGCAGGAGCTCACCGATGCCCTGATAACCCAGAATACCGCCCGTTGTCTCATCAGGAGCATGCCCAGACATTGTCAGGAGTGCTACAGACACGTGGGGTCATACTTTTATTTTTCACGTCACTGTAAATACTTCTATACCATCCTTTGTTATTACTCTGTACGTCAAAAGATATCATAAGCAGAGAATGGGAAGATAAACAGCAAAACAAATAATTATTAAAACAAATCCAATGGAAATATTTATTTTTTATTTATTTAATTTTTAGTTCTTCAAACTCGAATTGTCTTCTTTCTTTTCTCACTATATGCAGAGAAGTTTTGCTACAAGAAGCAGACGTTCCACGGGTAAGTCCTTACTGATACAACGCTGTTACAATGCCTTATACCAATGTTCCCAGCCGGCAGCTCTCTGCTGGCGTCTGAACTGCAACTCCTAGAATGGCATAAATAGCCATAGATTGGGCAAAACTGGCCGACACATCCACTGGTAAAACTCCAGAATAGTAATTTACAGGACTGACCGGAATGAAACAAGGATACTGATAGATGATGATGAATGGGTGAAGCTGCAGAAGAGACGATGTAGGACGGGGCGTTGCTCTGCCCGCTGTCAAGTTCTTCAAAAGTTGAACCATTTCGCCTCCAGATATGTTACTCCAGTTCCTGTAGTCCTTGACTGGAGTAACACTTCTGAAGGGGCACACGTACACGCACACCACTCATCAGATATGCCAAGTTCATTAAGTGTTGTGCGCCTCTTAATGAAAAGCATTCATGAATAAGATTTGCCGATTTCTTTAAGACTGGGGCCTGAAAAAGCACTCACAAAATGATTAAAATCATTTTCCTAGTCATTTCTATGGATAGAATATTTATGCACCTAAAGTGGCATAATTCTTGATGAATTTGCCCGTCAGGCTTCCACAAGCACAGTAGTGCCTTAGTTTTGCAACTTTTGGTGGATCCAGCCAGGAGTGGAGTAAAAATGCTAAAATTCGCAACATTTTTGTGCTACTTTGAATTTTGCAGCGTTTCAAAGTGTTGAACACTAGAAAACTGTTGAAAACAACTTGATGAGTCGGGCCCTATATCTCCAGCAGTGGCAGTAAATAAATGGAGTAATGAATGGAGTAATGAAGCTTGTGCAAGACTATATCCCTCCATTCAAATGGAAGAGAAAAAAACACAGAGGCGCTCTATGTGTGAACCAGCTTGGAGGTCCAGAAATCCAGCGTTCTGGAATTGCTCACCTGGGATACTTGTGCTGACCATGCACAACACTGCATGAAATGTGAACTGAAAACACTCAAAGCTGCAGCACCGACCTCCTGTCCCAATTGCCAGAGAAGGAAGCAAAGGATAATCCAGGAAGGAGGAAGAAATGCAGTTTCTCCAGGCGCTGCCACAAAGGATGACGAGACAGATGGTAAGTAAGATTTTTCTATTGTTTTGTAATGGTAACAAGACTACACATTTCTGGGATGATTCAATTCAAATGGGACACTATAGAGCCCCATGTTTTAAACTGTGGAGGTCCCAGTGTGGGATACCCAGTGGTCAGCAAGTATTTACTTTTTGGGTCGAAAGGTGATAACTTGCAACCTTTGTAGCATATTTTTAAATGATTATTCTCATTTCTTCTTCAGAAGCGCGCTGCTCCCCTGTCTTCCTACTTTCTGCTCGGCAGGGCAAAGTGCGCTCCGGACTGACTGACATTTTGGAGAAGCATCATAGATGCGCAATTGGCCCAAACTTAGTTCCCATGCCGCTATATGAAGCATCGGAGGATCACAGAAGTACTCAAGCTGGTTGGATTCACTCATCTGGCCAACTTCAGAGCAGCACTTGTAAGCTCTACAGCAAAGAGCTTGTAACTGTTGCGCTTCTCGCCTTGGAGAATGACCACCGAAATGAAATGGAAAAGACAGAAAATCATCTTACCAGGTAATGCACTAATGTATGTTTTTCTTTATATTGAGCCATGTTTCCACATATTCAATATAATAAAATCTCATTCTCCCTCTATGAATGTTCATGTGCAGGAAAAAAACTGAGTAAAACTCTCTTCTTTATTAATTCCGGCATCTTTTTGACTTGCTACATATGAAAATAGTAGAAGGTAAATATATAAGTGACGCGCCCCTGGGCCTGCTATGTCGCGCAGCGTCTCGCGCACGGGGGCTTACCCGGAACCGGATCAGATGAGGGTTGTAGTCTCCGAGTGGCGGGGACCCGGTCCGTGCCCAGGGAGTCAAACTCCGTGTGTGGCAGTCTTGATAGGTGTTATTTGAGTGTCGACTACGCCACCCGTTGATTTGCAGCTATGGAGCTGCCGCTGCAGGGCAGACCGCTGAGGCCAGTGTAGAATTGTGCAGCGTGATAGTATAACCCCCAACGGGAGGGGTATGGCCTCAGGGCAGCCGACGTGGAAGATGGGGGTAGCAGGAACCACTCAGAGACGGTGCGGTGTAATTCAGGGTCTTTACTGGTAACAACGATAGACCCTCCCGGAGTACTTGCTAGCGAACGGGGCCTGGTCAGTCCTTGAGCAGATGGGATCTCCCCTGGCCAGGCGGAGTTGTAGGCCTCCCAAACTGACTGTACTCTTCTGGCTACCTTGCTAGAAGCGGATATAAGTAGCCCACGTCCCTGAGTGTGCCGTGTGGTGCTCACCCGTATGGCCGGTGACTCGGGGCCTTCTAATGGCTTCCGCTCCACGATGGCGGTGCTGGTCCCACGCGTGTGACCTTGCCTTCGGGTTTCTGGGCCTGAGGACCTGAAATCCCCTGCCGGTCGGCTTCTGCTGCTGGGTAACAGTTAGTCCCCACAGCCTCGAACGCCGGGTCCGGTAAGAAAGCTTCTCAGTCAGGGCGAGCTCTGCAGCTGCCAGCCCCTGACTCGTAGTAGTATTGCTCCCACTGAGCTTCTGCTGTTTCTTCCTATGACTGTTTCTCGTCTCTACTCTCCTTGACTCCTAACCCTGCCTCAGCCCCGGGTTTATATAGGGGAAGTTCTTCCCCTCCCAAGACTGGGCAGGAGGTGTGGCATGCACAGGATCCCTGACCAAAGGACCTCCCACCTGCTCTCAGACATAACATTACATTACTGTGGAAACCAGACCCCTGGGGTGCCACATTCCCCCCTAGTGAAATTTAGTACTCCGGGACTAAACATATTTTTTTGTAAAACATAACAAGTAAAAACAGAAACAGTACAATAAAGAAAACACATAAAGATGGTTACGGCGTGTCCGCAACCGGGTGCAGTCTTTGAAGGAAACAAAGGTGTCCATTTCACCAAAACAGGGAGACGTAACCAGGTAGGGGTCTGTCCTGCCCCGAGTCCTTAACAGTCTTTTAGTCCATCCTGGGTTACGCTCCACTAACTGTACAAAGGATTCCGGGTAAATCCACCAAGGACTCCTATAAATTACTAGAAACACATAATTATTTACAGGATATGGCCGCTCTCAGTCCGCCAGTGGGGATAAGGATTGGCTGCTCACAGTCCTCAGCCTGGTAAGGGATAGGGACACACGGGGAACAATTCACTAATCCCAACGGGGACCATATTTTAATTAGCAGCAGTCCTTGTACCCTAACGGGTAACTATGTACAGCTCTTTATTCACGCTACTTCCCTTCAGTAGCTATGTCCTCTTTGTGCTCCCTCCTGAGGGTAGTCCTCAGACCCGTCCGGGTCCTCTTGGCTTTCCTCGTATTGGTAGTACTGCAGCTCCTCCTCGGTTAGCTGGGTTAGTATCTCTGCGACAGTCCTCCTCCCAGGTGGCCAGGACTTTACCTCCCTTTGGGCTGCCCCGGTTAATTGGGCCACCAGGATGCTCACGTTTTGCTCCTCTGTGAGGGGGTACACCTGGAAGAGGCTATCCAGCTTTTCTCTAAAGTCATGCAGGGTATGTGACTCCCCTGAGTACTGGGGTAGCCAGGCTGCCCCCGGGATATAGGGCATGGTGAAAGGCATGACCGCAACAGCGGTGGCGCTGGCGGGGGTTGAAGCGGTGAAGCTCTCCTCCGTATCCGACATCCTTCTCCCCCCTAGTGGACCGTGGCCTACCTTGCGATGATCCTCTTCCGTAGGCCGCGGCTCCGCAGTGGATCGTCAGGGTTGAGGACCTTCCGTCGCGCTCCTGTGACGTCGGCGTCTGCTGGGCTCCTTCCAGGACCTTACGCAACGTCCGGACGTGAGGCGGGGCTTCAGTTCTCGCGCGCTTTCGGAGTCCACGCCCCTCTTCATCCCGCAATGCGTCTTCAAGATGGCGTCCAACGGCGGGAAAACTCCACGGATGGCGGGAAGAAGGCAGAAGATGGTGCCGGATGGCGGGAAAACTTCGCGGATGGCGGGAAGAAGACAGAAGATGGCGCCGGATGGCGGGAATCTTCACCACTGGTAAGTTTTAACAGTCTTTTTCAGGCAGGCAGTACCCGGTGGTTGCGGGCACGAAATCCTGCCGACTGCGCCAAAAGTTGACGCACCCCTGGGCCTGTGTCACGCAGCGTTGCGCACGCGGGAGCTTACCCGGAGCCGGATCTGTTGAGGGTTGTAGTCTCGTGGCGGTGACCCGGTCCGTGCCCAGGGAGTCAGACTAAGTGGCACTGTATCAGCGGTAGATGTAGGACGACTACGCCACCCGTTGAATGCAGCTATGGAGCTGCCGCTGCAGGGCAGACCGCTGAGGCCGGTGGTATGATAGTGCAGCGTGATAGTATAACCCCCAACGGGAGGGGTATGGCCTCAGGGCAGCCGACGTGGAAGATGGGGGTAGCAGGAACCACTCAGAGACGGTGCGGTGTAATTCAGGGTCTTTACTGGTAACGATAGACCCTCCCGGAGTACTTGCTAGTGAACGGGGCCTGGTCAGTCCTTGAGCAGATGGGATCTCCCCTGGCCAGGCGGAGTTGTAGGCCTCCCAAACTGACTGTACTCTTCTGGCTACCTTGCTAGAAGCGGATATAAGTAGCCCACGTCCCTGAGTGTGCCGTGTGGTGCTCACCCGTATGGCCGGTGACTCGGGGCCTTCTAATGGCTTCCGCTCCACGATGGCGGTGCTGGTCCCACGCGTGTGACCTTGCCTTTGGGTTTCTGGGCCTGAGGACCTGAAATCCCCTGCCGGTCGGCTTCTGCTGCTGGGTAAGAGTTAGTCCCCACAGCCTCGAACGCCGGGTCCGGTAAGAAAGCTTCTCAGTCAGGGCGAGCTCTGCAGCTGCCAGCCCCTGACTCGTAGTAGTATTGCTCCCACTGAGCTTCTGCTGTTTCTTCCTATGACTGTTTCTCGTCTCTACTCTCCTTGACTCCTAACCCTGCCTCAGCCCCGGGTTTATATAGGGGAAGTTCTTCCCCTCCCAAGACTGGGCAGGAGGTGTGGCATGCACAGGATCCCTGACCAAAGGACCTCCCACCTGCTCTCAGACATAACATTACATTACTGTGGAAACCAGACCCCTGGGGTGCCACATAAGACTAATGCAGAAGACGACAGTCCAATGGGAACAGATATTGTGCCTTTATAGAAACAAATGTGGGGCCTTTGCAGTTGTCACCAAATTGATGCAATGTATCCTTATTAATAAAACAAAGATGTCTCTGCCGGGTTCTCAAAATACTATTTATTGACTTATATAGCTCTGTTTCTAACAATCCAAGCAATACAATAACTGCAAATATACAGCAAGTGAAAAAAGTATTGAACGTTTCACCAATGCTCTACATAAATATGTTTTGAATGGTGCTATTGACATGAAATTCTCACGAGATTTCAGTAAAAACCCATCCAATCCACACAGGCAAAGAAATGAAACCATAAATGTCCATAAATGAAATCATGTGTAATAATGAAGATGACACAGGGAAAAAGTATTGAACAAGCTTCCTGAAATGTATTTAATACTTTATACAAAAGCCTTTGGTGGTGATGACAGCTTTAAGACGCCTCCCGTATGGAGAAACTAGTCGCATACATTGCTCAGGAGTGATTTTGGCCAATTCTTCTACACAAACACTCTTCAAATCCTGAAGGTTCGGTGGGCTCCTTCTATGAATTTTAAACTTTAGCTCCTTCTATAAATTATGCAATTTTTACCAAATGTGGCAATACACCATATGTGGTTGTACACTAGAGTTTGAGCACACGGCAGGGATCGGATGAGTAGAAGCGCAACTTGGGTTTTAGAATGCAGATTCTGTTTGAATAGATTGAGGGTGCCATTAGCCGAGCCCCTGAGGTGTCAGATCAGCAGAAACCCCCACAAGTGACCCCATATTGGAAACTTTACTGCTTAAGGAATTCATCAAGGGGTGTAGTGAGTATTTTGAACCTACAGATGCCTCACAGAATATTATAACATTGGAATGTCGAAATTTCACATTTTAGTTGTTAAAATTTAATTTTTTTTTATTAGCTACAAATGTGTCAGTTCCATGAGGGTTAGTAGGTGAAATTGGACCCCAAAATTTATTCTGCAATTTCTTCCGAATATGGTGATGCTCTATATGTTGTCAGAAACTACTGTTTAGCCTCACGTCATGGCTGAGAAGGAAGGAGCGCTATTTGGATTTGAACCACAGATTTTGCTACAATAATTTTCGGGCAACATTTGCAGAGCCGTTAAGGTGCCAGAACAGCAGAAAACCTCCACAAGTGACCCCATTGCAGAATTTGGACCTCTCAATGAATTCATCTACGGCTCAAGTGACTATTTTGTAACATCCACGCCATAGTTTTTTGGGGGGAGAATTGCAAATATGCCAGCTCAGTGCCCACACATTGTGCCCAGTTTGTGTTTCTGGGGAAAACCCGTAAAATGTTAAGTGCACTCTTCCCGCTACAATAATGCCAAAAATGTAGGCACAGTGGGGCTCAGAAGGAGGCGGTATTTTGGAGCGTATATTTCACTGTATTTTATTTGAGGGGTGGGAGCCATGTTGCTTTTCCAGAGTCTTTGTTCTACTAGTAACATGGGAACCCTCTACATTTGCAGTGACAGATGGCAGATCTGAGTGGGGGCTGGTTTTGTGTGGGAAAAGTTAGGGTTTTTTTGGTAACATTTTGGAGTACAAAATATTTTTTGATCACTTTCAGTATGGTGGGCTCACATTCTTGTGTTCTACACTGAGCATTTATAACAGGGTTTCAGAGTAAATCTCACAAAAATGCAATTCAAACGAAATCCCCAGAGGAACCATCCATCATAATGAGGCAGATGGAGACACTTTGGACTCTGTTTGCCGTGTATTCCGGTGGTATCCATCTTTTTTGGCGTGCACAAAACTGTGGTCGCCCACACTTGTGCGCTACAAAGATGCATAAAATAATGTGACACCACTGTAACAGACACCAGAGTCCAAAGTGCCTCCATCTGCCTCTTTATAGTGAGTGGTTACATTGGGAGTTTTGTCTGAATCGTGTCTTGTCTGAATTGCGTTTTCTCTGATTTACATAGAAATTCCAATGTAAGAGCTCAACAGAGAGTGCAGGATAAATGTGAATCGAGCCATATTCCAATTTTTGGGATGTAGAATGAACAAATAGACAGTAGTACAAGAACAGTTTTTATTTTTATTTTTGCGCCGCTCATCGTGCGGTATAAATTAATCTACGGGTCAGTGCAATTACAGCGATACCAGATTTATATAGTTTTTTATGTTTTGCTGCTGTCATGCAGTAAAAATGATTGTTTATAAAAAAATAGTTTTTTTTTTGTCGCCATATTGTGAGAGCTATAATTTCTTTATCTTTTGACGAACAGAGCTGTATGAGGGCTTATTTTTCACAACGAGTTGAAGATTTTTTTGGTACCATTTTGGTTTACATAACAATTTTTGATTGCTTTTTACTAAGATTTTTCAGACACAGAATGAATAAAAAACAGCAATTCAGCTATTGTTTTTATACTGGACATTCTTTTGCACGGTTCACCATGCGGTAAAAGTGATAAGACTGATTTATTCTTCTGGCCTGTATGACTGTATGATTACAGTGATATCAGATTCATATGACCCCCTGATTCATTTGCTGTTTTGGGGTAACTTTGTTTCTCCTATTATCCTTTGTCCATCTCTTCTTAAGGGTATTATATAGACCTGTTTACCTATCAAAATATATTTGTTTAATTCACCTTATGGACATCTATGGCATACAGTATATGTTCCATATGCATTTCATGTCCCTTTTGATCAGGGATATTCACTCAGTATACATATTTTTGTACTGTTTGTACCTTTCTCTACGTGACCCCAGGTGTTCATGTCACTTATATTGATTGTCTATCATTATTGCTTGGGGATATTTTAGCACACTTTTTATTATTATATTTTTTAATAATTTGTGGAATATTTATTATCCCCCACACATTTTTTGGTACACCACTGCACTTATTTTGCACGTATTCATTGTTAGTGCTTATGACATTTATGTTCAATATTATTGCTATTATTATTGTAACAGGTTAACCCTTTTTATTATTCACTTTTTTATGTATCTCTTAGTACACTAGTGCACTTGCTCCGCACTTATTCACCCACAGTGCTTATGGTATTATGTCTAACATCATTGCTGTCATTAGTAATAGGTTATTTCATCCATCCTCTCTCTTGTAGCTTCTAATTCCATCTGACTTATATACCAGGTTCAGGCATTTATTAGGATTACTATGTATTATGTATTACGTTTTCCACCTGCTTTACACACGATGTGATATGAGTCCTGTCCAGTAGCGATCCGGGCTCCCCCGTCTTTTGTACACCTAGCGGTATTTTCTTGCCGCACACTTTACTTACTTCCTTTCCTTGGGCTTGTGCGCATGCGCATTCATGGCACTCAGTGTCTTCCGGCCTTGCGCACTCGGAACAGTGTGCGTGCCACGTATGCGTTCCAAGCGCACAATCCTGAAGTCACCATTTACATCTATGAGTTACTGAGGAATGCTTCATGTGCCGCCTTCCACCCATGGCAATAATTGGATATAAGGCTAAAAACTTTGATTAATGGCTGTATATATAAGGAACACTGTCCCCTCCCTAGTTAACGCCCCTTGGAAGAAGCACTGGCGAAACGGCATTGTCGGGGGTCCATCCACATGTAGATCTGCCTACTAACAGTAAGTTCTAAGTGACAACTCCTTTCAAATCAGTACTACCGGGATTCAAAGCCTCCAAGCATTGCACTGTGCACTTTACGACGGGCTAGTCCCTATAATCTGTGTTTTATTTGATTCATGTTTACTGTTTTATGCCAATAGACTTCTCCATGGAAAACCTTGATTTATTAGGTTTCTTTTCTCCAGCACAATGCACCTTAGACGTGGGGTTATATATCTGCGTGGTTTAATTAGTGATCACATGGAGTCATAACTTATTTTCAAATAGCATTAGGCTCATCTATATGTGGATTGGTTAACGGTTTCCCTTCCCTGCTATGTTTATATGTTGTTTTATTGATTTTAGCATTATCAAATTAATAGAATAGAGTGTGTTCTTAAACCACTGGTAAAGATTACACCCAGCTACATTCAGGACACAACAGACCTACTGAATAAACTAGCAGCAATAGGTCCTCTACCAGAAGGATCCATCCTGGCCACCATGGATGAGGAATCTTTGTATTCTAACATCCCACATCAGGCCTGCAAAATCTTCATAGAAAATACAGGAATTGTTGCTGATTCTGTGGTCAAACTTACAGAATTCATCCTCACCCACAATTACATTGAATTTGATAACAACATATATCTACAGGAAACTGGTACAACGATGGGAAGTAAAATGGATCCACAGTACGCAAATCTTTTCATGGCCAAGTTTGAAAGTGACTTTTTGTCCTCATGCCCCATCAGGCCTCTGGCCTACTATCGTTTCATTGACGATATTTTAATCATCTGGACGGGGTCTGAGCAACAGCTGAAGACTTTCCATGAACACTTTAATCGATTTCATCCCACCATCAACCTAACACTCAACTACTCCTGTACTGAAATTAACTTTTTGGAGACCATCATCAAGCTACAGAACAATGAAATAGAGACATCCTTGTACAGGAAACCAATCGACCGTCCTACATACCTTAAATTGTTTACAGACAAGCCGTCAGATACAATCGGATATGTTCCAACCCTATGGATAGAGACAAACACCTTCTTGGTCTCAGACCTTTTTGAATCAGGGCTACCATCCAAGAACAATTGAGAACCAGATTACAAGAGCCACCAGAATACCAAGGAATCACCTCCTACATTACAAAACCAAACAAGAAAGCAACCGGGTGCCTCTAGTAGTCATCAACAATTCAAATCTGGAGGCGCTAAGTAGAGCTACACGGAAACTACAACCCTTACTACAAAAAGATGCCCGATTACAATCCATATTTCCAGACCCCCCACTTCTGTGATTCAGGCAGCCCCCAAATCTAAGAAGCATCATTGTCAGAAGCTTTCTGTCATCTCCTCCAGCTACAGGTACCTTTCCTTGCAAACAGAAAAAATGTAAAACCTGTCCGTTTATAATGACCACAGACAAGATGATGATACCCAACTCACATCAGGACTATAAGATCCCAGGTACGTTCAGCTGTATCACATCTAACGTAGTGTACTTAATTATATGTACCAAATGTCCAGCTGGGGGTCTTTATGTAGGGAAGACAGGGCAAAAACTTAGGACAAGAATGAATCATCATCGCCACACAATAAAAGAAAAAAGAATAGATCTACCTGTAGCCAAGCATTTTTGTTCCCCTTATCATAGCATAAAAGACATG
Organism: Phyllobates terribilis; assembly: GCF_046119375.1. Taxonomy (NCBI): domain Eukaryota; kingdom Metazoa; phylum Chordata; class Amphibia; order Anura; family Dendrobatidae; genus Phyllobates; species Phyllobates terribilis. Next base: position 3,710,835 of record NW_027362935.1, read on the forward strand.
AAATTACTAGTATTAAAAGGTCATTTCAAATCTCAAAGAGAAAGAAAAATCTCAGAATATAAGCTAATGGTGACCTTTAACACTTTCAGAGCAGGAATGAATGTGTCGCATGGATTTATGTCATTTTACATCAACTAAGGAATGTGCCCCTCAGACTTGTGAGGCCATCATAACACTGGACCTAGTCACAGGACAATAAAACCTTCACACTCCTTATCTATTAACTGCTAAAATATTTATAGCCAGAACTGTTTATCTCTCCCATAATAACTCTGCTTTCCGTCACCTGTCGCATCTATTGCATTATTTCTGTGTCTTATTGTGAATAAATATGTGACTCTTCAGATTTTGTGGTATACTAGCCTGATGAAGAGACCTGAGTAGTCTCAAAAGCTTGCAATTTGTTACTATCTTTTCAGTTAGCCATTAAAAGGAATCAACCACTGAAGACTCTCAAATCAAAGCATTATCAAATACATTTCTGATGTTTTATTTCTGCGCATATTTCTATTCTGTGTCTATAATTTGATTTTAATATTGCAGCTGTGGGATTATATTTATTGTTGAAGTGGTATGCAGTGACTTACCTGGGACACTTGTGTTAATTGCTATATTCTAAGTGAGACAAAACCGTGTATGAATAAAGGATATTTATTACACACAAGTCTACAGTTCATATACTACTAATCACCACACTAACACAGTGCACACTAATAACAATAGCAGACAGTACTAATATACGATTAATTCCCAATTACCTAATTATACTTCCCACCAACTTGAGCTAAAAACATACATAGATTAATACTTATATCCCACCCGTCTATCACTACACTATCCCTATGGAGAAAAAGGGGTTACAAGCAGTGATCAGTAGACCCTCAGCCAGATATCATCATCATGGTGTCCATCGAGTTTTACCTGAAGTGTCTTTTGCGATGTCTTTGTGTTTGTTTTTTTGCGGCGGTTTCACTGCAAAATCAGTTTATATATAAAATAGTGGCGACTTCCAAGCAGAAGCTTCTAGAAGAAAAGACCAATTGCTTCTTTTAGCCGCTTCACAGCTTTTGAAGCCTGAAGAAGTTAAAAGAAGTGACAACAGACGGATCATATGCACAGCAAGTCCTTTTGACATTTCAGTACATATGTTCATTCTTTTTGACGTTTGTACAGCTTTTTTTTTTTTAGAATAGACATTTATCATCAATCCACCTGCTCTGAGCACAATGTTATGGAGTTCCCAGTATGCAAACCATGCAAATAAGGTGAAAGACACGGAATCAGTATAATTGGTATAACATTTTTTAATGTAATCATATATATATATATATAACATTGGCCCATTGCACACAGACGTTTGCTGATGATTGTTGTAATAAACTTCTAACTTTCGGCTTATATTGGAGAGCCTGGTTTCCTCTCTATCTACTTTCCAGAGCATCTTCAAAATCCCCTCACAGAAAAGAGAGAAGGGGGTTCATCCGAAAATCGTCATGTGCAGGAGCAGTTTCTTCTTCAGCGTCTCAATAATATCACAGAAAGAAGACCGCTATTTCATTGATCATCATCTGAGAACTCAGTACTGGTACGATGTTTCCCAAAGCTGATGGTAAACTAAAGAAAAGACAGAACAGAAGTAAAGGTGAATTATTTTTTTTACCAATTGTAATGAATGCAGATGTAATCTATATGTTCTCTCTTACCTGGGCTGACGTACAAGATGGACTCTTCTAGTGTCACTGCCAAACTCTTAACTTCTTCCATGAAGATTTAAGATGTTCCACTGAATTTTAGAAGGAAGCAGTGTTTGCGACACAGGGGGCACCGAAGGTTGGAGTTGAGCCAGGTAGAGATGCAACCCTGATGGAAACAATGATTGCATGGTAGCACTGTGACTCCCTCTCCGGTCTCATAATCCGTCATGCAGATGACACACGACTCCTCCTGAGATGTTACAGCTCTTGTTGGGAGGTTCCTAATTTGCTGAGCTCGCCAAGTCTGCTGCCTTTCCTGCAGATTATATTGTGCAGGTGGTGATGGTGGCCGCATCTGTGGCGGAGGCGTCATCACTCCCATTCCCTGCTGCTGAAAGATGATGTTGAACAGACGGTTTGCCTGCAGTAATTGTACAGGAGATCCACTTGCAGCTGGAGACTCCCTGAGTCTGCGGCTGGGCAGAACGGGAAATGGCCGTCTGAATTCAAACTCAGTGGCGGTGTCTGAGGATCCACTGTCATCCCTTCTGCTCTCTGATGTTTCTCTGGAGGGCTCTGCAGGGACTGGTCTAAGCGGAGAGCGGCTTCTTTCCCTGCTCTCTTGTCCTCTTTGCCGGAGAGGAGTTCTGGCTTCTCTGCGTCTCGCAGTGACAGCAGTGGCGTCTGTTCTGTGTCCACCAGTAGTAATTGGTCTTCTCTGATCCCTTTGAGAAGATCTCAATTGATGGACAATCATAGCCTGACCTATAAAGAAGCAAAATGTACTATAAATATGCAAAAGTTTATAAAAAACACTTTTGAACCAAAGAGAAATAACCTGCTGTTGCTTTGGGGTTTAGGGAGAGGAGAAAAAATTGATTAATGTTTGGGCTAAATAAACCTGCTCAGTGGATCCCCTCTCTACAGACATCACAGAGCAGGGGTGGAACCAGACTGCGACTAACACAGCCCCCAAGGACTATGAATGGGAAGGTGGAGGATGCACTGAGTGTACAGAAACCGCTTACCCCAGGGAAATCTCCTCCCAGAAAAGATCCTATAAGGTGGGAATAATCTCTCACTTACACTGATTTTCTGGTCGGCTCAGCCAAGTCTCGTTGTCAGCAATAAGCTGATGCAGCTCCCTGGAAGTCATGGTTCAGTTTCCCGGGGCTAAGATGGTAGAGTGATAGAAAATGAGAACTAAGTTCTCTGATGGCACGGATGTTATGGTGCCAAAATATCAATAAGAAGCTGTAGAAGTAAAGCACTAGATGTATGAAACAAACTAGCTCGCACTTCCAAAACCAAGGTAGAGTCTCAGCGAAAACTTCAACTCTGAAAATGGCGCTGATGTCACCGAGTGCAGAGATTGTATAACCTCACAGCATTCTATGTCACTGTGACATCACATGTGAGACCAACAACGCGCTGTCATGATGGCTGACTGTCCAATCTGTTATATACATATTATAAAATGTTATATTATTATATATTATAATAGACATTGTGAAAAAAATATTATATTATATTATTATTAACCATCTAACACTCTTAAGGTGTGTATATGTGTCTAAAGCATAGGAGATATATATATACATCTTATGAATATCAGATGCCTTGGAATAATAATCTCATACTTACCTTTCAGACCCCCAGTACTGCTGCAGTCAGTGTCCCCGCCGACCTCTTGGCTTCTCCTTCCCGCAGGGGCCATTGTGTGACCACTGCAGCTAATCAGTTAATAGAAATTTTCCATACTTATGTTTCATGTTGATGTAAAATAAACACTTTTAGAAAAGAAAACAGATAAATAAGATTTTCAGAATACGGCATGTACTAAGGTGGATACTCATGGTATGATATGCAGAGAGAGGAATACTGGGAGGGCACAGAACATGTTAGTCCACCTGCTTAACCCTCAGGATAATTCTTATCAGGTCATAGAGGGGTGTACATAGAAATCCACAGACCCCATAGCAAAGATCCGAAATGGGACCTCTTATTGGCCCCTGGCGGCCATTAAGCAACCCAGTGGTGGTCACAGAGACCCCCTGTCTAGCTGCTTAGTTACCATAATTGCTGGTCACTATGGAAGCTAAGGGGTTAAACAGCTGCAATCAGAGCTAGCTTGAATTGCAGCAATTACGAGTGGCTGTCTGCTGTGTAAAACAGCCCGCACCCACTGGGTATGGAGTGGGCTGAGCATGTGAGTTTGCCCCTTATAAGCCATCATAACTTATAATTAGTGTTGAGCCACCCCCGTAGTGTTCGGGTTCACTTCGGTTCGTCGAACACCGTTAAAACCAATGGCAGGCAAACAAAAACACATAGAAACACATAGAAAACACCTTCAAAGGTGTCCAAAAGCTGACAAACTGCTCAGAAGACGCTCTCTTTAAAAAAGCCGGCCGGCAATTCAGCAGCGGCATACACCGGTACCCGACAATTTAGACAAGAAGGAATAGAGCCTCACACATAGATTAGATAGATAGAAACATGTCAATCACATATATATGAAGTACAGTGACAGTGTTGCTTACTGTACTTGTCATTTAGTGTAAAGGATTTATTTAAAAAAATAATAGTGTTTTCATGCACCGTCTCTTTAAAAAAGCCGGCCGGCAATTCAGCATCTGTACCCGACAATTTAGAACAGAAAGATAGAGCATCACACATAGATTAGATAGATAGAAACATGTCAGTCACATATATAAGAAGTACAGTGACAGTGTTGATTACTGTACTTGTCATTTAGTGTTAAAATAAAGGATTTATTTAAAAAAAAATTGGCGTGGGGGTCCCCATAATTTTAGGCTCTAGCGGAGGTTAAGCAGACGGCTGGGGCAGATGTTTGAAGCCTGGGAAGGGAGTAATACCCATGGAGCTTCCCAGGCCACTAATATCAGCCCCCAGCTGAATACCTAGCCTTTACTAGCTATTTAAATGGGGGACCCCCCCAAAAAAAATGATGTGGGGTCCCCCCTATTTTAATAGCTAGCAAAGGCTAGGCAGACAGCTGGGGGCTGATATTAATAGCCCAGGAAGGGTGCCATGAATATTGGCCCCCTCCCAGGCTAGAAACACCAGCCGTCAGCCGCCCCAGAAATGGCGCATCCATAGGATGCGCCAACTCTGGCACTTAGCCTCGCTCTTCCACGCTGCCCTGGTGCGGTGGCAGGGGGTAATAGGGCTGGGGTTGATGTCAGCTTATAATGCCAGCTGACATCAAGCCTAGGTTAGTAATGGAGAGGCGTCTATAAGACACCTCCATTACTAACCCCATAGTCAAAGTTAAAAAAAAACCCACAAACACCCAGAATAAAGTCCTTTAATTGAAATAAACACACAATTCTTTATTGTTCTAAATTAAACTCTACTTACCATCACGCCCATTCCAGCTGAAGCCAACGATCTCCTGCAGTAAAAGAAAAATAATAAAGCAACCTCATCCTTACCTTTCCATGGTTCCCACGACAGCTTCAGCTCTGCTACATCGAGATGACAGGCTGGAGCGCAGCAGAACGCTGCCATCCAGCCTGTCATCCCGCAGACACTGAGAAGTGCAGGAATGCTTCCGCTCCTCAGTGTCTCTCTGTGACGGCATCCAGATGAGCCGAGGTCATGTCCAATGAACTCAGCTCACCTCATGCACGTCACTGACAGCGTGGGAAAATTCTCCGCGCCAAGACCACGACCAATCACCGATTTGGGCGCCACATTTAAATATCGGCCGCGACCAATCAGCACAGCGTTGTTTAAATGTGGATCCAAGATCGGTGATTGGTCGCGGCCGATATTTAAATTTGGCGCACAAATCTGTGATTGGTCGCGGGCAGCGTCCGCGACCAATCAGCACAGTAGTGTTTAACTTTGGTGGCAAGATCAGTGATTGGTCGCGGTCAAGACGGCGACCAATCACCGATTTGTGCAGCACATTTAAATAGCGGCCGCGACCAATTGGATGTCAGCGCCGCTCCCCGGTCCTCCCTTAACACTCTAGCCGCATGGATGTCAGCGGCGCTGCCTGTGCAGATTCTTCCGCTGCGAAAACCCGGGACATGAGCGGGCGCTCGCAGCAGAAGTATCCCGACCCGCAGCGCCGCTCCCCGGTCCTCCCTTCACACCCTAGCCGCTGATGTCCCCACAGTATCCGCATGGTGTTACAAAGGTCCGGACATTTGTGTTAAAAATCGCTGATTGGTCGCTGGCGCTGCCCGCGACCAATCACCGATTTGGGCGCCAAATTTAAATATCAGCCGCGACCCATCACCGATTTGGGCGCCAAATTTAAATATCCTCCGCGACCAATCACCCATCTTGGCTCCACATTTAAACACCGCTGTACTGATTGGTCGCGGACGCTATTTAAATGTGGCGCCAAAATCGTGATTGGTCGCGCCCAGCGTCGGCGACCAATCAGCACAGCGGTGTTTAAATGTGGAGCCAAGATTGGTGATTGGTTGCGGCCGATATTTAAATTTGGCGCCCAAATCGGTAATTGGTCGCGGGCAGCGCCAGCGACCAATCAGCGATTTTTAAATCAAATGTCCGGATCTTTGTAACACCATGCGGATACTGTGGGGACATCAGCGGCTGGGGTGTCAAGGGAGGACCGGGGAGCGGCGCTGCGGGTCGGGATACTTCTGCTGCGAGCAGTCGCTCATCTCCCGGCTTCTCGCAACGGAAGTATCCGACCAGGCAGCGGCGCTCCCCGGTCCTCACCAATACGATTAGCTGATTGGTCGCGCTCTCCGCACGCGACCAATCAGTGATCTTGGCGCTAAAGTTAAAAACCGCTCTGCTGATTGGTCGCGGACGCTGCCCGCGACCAATCACCGATTTGGGCGCCACATTTAAATAGCGGCCGCGACCAATCAGCGAGCTTGGCGCCAAATTTAAACAACGCTCTGCTGATTGGTCGCGGATGCCAGACGCGTCCAATCAGTGAGATTGGCGCCAAATTTAAACAACGCTCTGCTGATTGGTCGCGGATTCCAACCGCGACCAATCAGCGAGATTGGCGCCGGCATCCGCGACTAATCAGCATTATTGGCGCCAAATTTAAACCCTGCTCGGCTGATTGATCGCGGTCGCCGTCCGCGACCAATCAGTAGTATTGGCGCCAAATTTAAACCCTGCTCGGCTGATTGGTCACAGTTGCCGGCCGCGACCAATCAGCAGTATTGGCGCCAAATTTAAACCCCGCTCTGCTGATTGGTCACAGTTGACTTCCGCGACCAATCAGCGATTTTGACGCCAAATTTAAACACCGCTCTGCTGATTGGTCGCGGCCGGCGATTGCGACCAATCAGCATTATTGGCGCCAAATTTAAACCCCGCTCTGCTGATTGGTCGCGACCGCCGGCCGCGACTAATCAACATTGTTGCCGCCAAATTTAAACACCGCTCTGCTGAATGGTCGAGGTCGTGACCAATCACCATTATTGGCGCCAAATTTAAACACCGCTTTGCTGATTGGTCGCGACCACAACCTATCAGCATTATTGGCGCAAAATTTAAACCCCGCTCTGCTGATTAGTCGCGACCACCGGCCGTGACCAATCAGTGATATAGTCGCCAAATTTCAACACCGCTTTGCTGATTGGTCGCGGTTGCTGGCCGCGACCAGTCAGCGATTTTGGCGCCAAATTTAAACACTGATTTAAATAATTAAAAAAAAAAATACATGGGGCTTCGCCCTATTTTTGTGTCCAGCCAGGTACAACTAGGCAGCTGGGGGCTGGAATCTGCAGCGCAGGGAGGCCCAAGCTTTCTGGGTCCCCCCAGCTGCAAATTGCAGTCTGCAGCCACCCCGGAAAATGGCGCGTTCATAGAAGCGCCATCTTCTGGCGCTGTACCCAACTCATCCAGGGCCCTGGTGCGGTGGCTCACTGGGTAATAAAGGGGTTAGGGCCAGCTTGGCATTATCAGCTGGCCCTAAGCCCGAAATTCATGGGGTCACGCCAATATTAGACATGACCACTATGAATTTCTAGTAAAGTATTTAAAAAAAACACAACAATCAGAAAAAAGTCCTTTAATTGAAATAAACACACAATTCTTTATTGTTCTAAATTAAACCATACTTACCGTCACGCCCATTCCAGCTGAAGCCAACGATCTCCTGCAATAAAAGTAAAATAATAAAGCAACCTCATCCTTACCTTTCCATGGTTCCCAGACAGCTTCAGCTCTGCTACATCGAGATGACAGGCTGGACCGCAGCAGAACGCTGCCATCCAGCCTGTCATCCCGCAGACACTGAGAAGCACAGGCATGCTTGCGCTCCTCAGTGTCTCGCTGTGACGGCATCCAGATGAGCCGAGGTCATGTCCAATGAACTCAGCTCACCTCATGTACGTCACTGACAGCGTGGAAGAATTCTCCTGCACTCACCGCTTCAGCGTGAGAATTCTCCCACGCTGTCAGTGACGTACATGAGGTCAGCTGAGTTCAATGGACATGAATGAGCTCACCTCATGCACGTCACTGACAGCGTGGGAAAATTCTCCTGCACTCAGCGCTTCAGCGTGAGAATTTTCCCACGCTGTCAGTGACGTGCATGAGGTGAGCTCATTCATGTCCAATGAACTCGGCTCACCTCATGCACTTCACTGACAGCGTGGGAAAATTCTCACGCTGAAGCGCTGAGTGCAGGAGAATTCTCCCACACTGTCAGTGACGTGCATGAGGTGAGCCGAGTTCATTGTCGGCTCATCTTTATGCCGTCACAGCGAGACACTGAGGAGCACAAGCATGCCTGCGCTTCTCAGTGTATGCGGGATGACAGGCTGGATGGCAGCGTTCTGCTGCGGTCCAGCCTGTCATCTCGATGTAGCGGAGCTGAAGCTGTCCTGGGAACCATGGAAAGGTAAGGATGATGTTGCTTTATTATTTTTCTTTTATTGCAGGAGATCGTTGGCTTCAGCTGGAATGGGCGTGGTGGTAAGTATGGTTTAATTTAGAACAATAAAGGATTGTGTCTTTATTTCAATTAAAGGACTTTATTCTGGGTGTTTGTGTTTTCTTTTAACTTTGACTATGGGGTTAGTAATGGGGGTGTCTTATAGACGCCTCTCCATTACTAACCTGGGCTTGATGTCAGCTGGCATTATAAGCTGACATCAACCCCAGCCCTATTACCCCACTGCCACCGCTACAGGGCAGTGGGAAGAGCGAGGCTAAGTGCCAGAATTGGCGCATCCTATGGATGCGCCATTTCTGGGGCGGCTGACGGCTGGTGTTTCTAGCCTGGGAGGGGGCCAATATTCATGGCACCCTTCCTGGGCTATTAATATCAGCCCCCATCTGTCTGCCTAGCCTTTGCTAGCTATTAAAATAGGGGGGACCCCACGTCATTTTTTTTGGGGGGTCCCCCATTTTAATAGCTAGTAAAGGCTAGGTATTCCGCTGGGGGCTGATATTAGTAGCCTGGGAAGCTCCATGGGTGTTACCACCTTCCCAGGCTTCAAACATCTGCCCCAGCCGTCTGCTTAACCTCCGCTAGAGACTAAAATTACGGGGAACCCCACGCCAATTTTTTTTTTAAATAAATCCTTTATTTTAACACTAAATGACAAGTACAGTAATCAACACTGTCACTGTACTTCATATATATGTGACTGACATGTTTCTATCTATCTAATCTATGTGTGAAGCTCTATTCTGTCTGTTATAAATTGTCGGGTACAGATGCTGAATTGCCGGCCGGCTTTTTTAAAGAGACAGTGCATGAAAACACTATTATTTTTTTTTGATAAATCCTTTACACTAAATGACAAGTACAGTAAGCAACACTGTCACTGTACTTCATATATATGTGGCTGACATGTTTCTATCTATCTAATCTATGTGTGAAGCTCTATTCTTTCGGTTCTAAATTGTCGGGTACCGGTGTATGCCGCTGATGAATTGCCGGCTTTTCATGTTTCACTGTTGGCACTGTTCCCATCGATTTGGGCAATCACTGTAATGCCACAACCACCATGGCTGTGGCATTACAGTGAGTGGCAGACAATCCCTGCATGATTGGTGCTCTAAATAGCGCCAGACATGCAGGACAAGCTTTTGGTGCACGAACAGTTATCGAACATAACCTCGAACAGCCGAATTTTTTGCAAATCGTTCGGGTTCGTCGAACAACTCGAACACCGCCCAAAACAGCTCGAATTTGAGATTGGCGAACAGTTCTAGTCGAACACCGCTCATCTCTACTTATAATGTACATATACGGTATAAGCATTCGGCACTAGGCTCCTCCTGTTCATGGGCCCCATAGCGGTCATGTGGTCCAGCTCTTTAGTGCCCATTCACATTAAAGGAAAATCATCTGAATTGACTGAATTTTGTGGGACAGGCCCATTATCCTCCCATGGAAAGCACATGCATGCTCGGCTGAATCAGGCATACATGAGTATAGGAGCAGTGAGGGAGAGAAGAGAGGAAGGGAGAAGACGGTGATTGGTGAGTATTTTAATCTGCCTCCATCACATAGATATTTAGGATGGATTAGGGAAACGTTATCTTGGGGCGCTTCTTTCTCCAATAAGTTTTTATTGATTTTTATAAACAAAGAAAAATATTCAAACAATGAACAGAAAATGTATAGACAAATTATAGATGAAAGTTACCATAAAAGTGAGTGATGAAAACATCCAGCATGTGAAAAAGTGGAAATAATAGGAGGGGTAGAGATGCGGAGAAGATAGGGATAGGACATTACAGCATAATAATAGGGACCACTAGGGGGGGGGGCCACAGGGACCAGTCCTGATGAACCATGACTCTTGAATAGATATTGGTAGTGAGAACACTTTCATGGTGAAAATGGGAATTCAGTATCTTATAGAAGGTTTACAAAACTTTTTCAGACGTATCCTCAATAAAGAGGTAATGGTGGAAGGGTGAAAGAGGGGAAGGAAGAGATAGGTGCATGAGAGGGAGTCAGATCATATACAAGAGGTAGGATTTGTTAAAGTAGAGGTGGTGTGGAAAATGGAGTGTGGTTGCCATAGTGTGCCCAATGTGACGATGTCTCAAATTTGCAATAAGTTTATTGTCAAATCTCATCGGACATTTATTCACATTAGTGTACACCCCTATAAGACTATACATTAATAAGGAAAAGAGGAGAGGAGGGGAATAAAGTTTGTGAATAAAATGTAACTTTTATTGTTTTGTATAAAATATGATTATATATTAAAGTATCATACACCCAGATAAGGGTATATTTTTGATCACTGCTGTATAAATGTTATGGTATACCGTATTTTTCGGACCATAAGACTCACTTTTTTCCCCCCAAATTTGGGAGGAAAATGGGGGGTGCGTCTTATGGTCCGAACACAACTTACCGGTGGTGGTGGAGCGGGATCGCAGGGCAGCGGCGGTAGAAGAGGTGAGGCGGGCCGGTATTTGGCTGGGGGCTGGGCCTGGCCGGGTACCGGGGCTGGTGTATTTCTGTGAGCGAAGTTTGCAGAGCAGAGTGAGCGGCTTCCGGTGGCCGGGGCCATGTTCCTGAAGCTGTGCTCTACAGTAAAATGGCCACACCCCAGGTACCAGGCCACCAGCACCCCAGGTACTAGGCACCAGTCCACCAGCACCCCAGGTACCAGGCCACCAGCACCCTGGCCCCCAGCACCAGGCACCAGCACCAGGCCCCCAGCAACCCAGATACCAGGGCACCAGGCCCCCAGGTACCAGGGAACCAAGCCCCCAGCGCCAGGCCCCCAGCCACCAGGTACCAGCATGCCTCCACTTCCGCTGGCTTCCTGAACGACCCTGCCTTCTGTGACTCCAGCTCCACCGCCCCCCCAGGTAAGATACCTATTCAGACTATAAGATGGACCCCCATCTTATAAAAAAAAAATTTTTTTTCCTATTTTCCACCCTAAAATTTGGGGTGCGTCTTATGGCCCGGTGCGTCTTATAGTCCGAAAAATACGGTAAATAAAACAGCTGTGACCCAATAAACTCACGGTTGTTGTGACAAGATGTAAATAAATAAATCAATGTAAATTGTCATTTGTACATTGGCAAAATTGGCAATCTTGTATTGATCACAAGCGGAAAGGTCACCATATAATTTTTAAGGTTTATTGCCATTTAGTTTATAAAATGAAATGTCAGCAAAAGATTATAGAAAAGCGATGACGGCATGAAGAGATATTTCTATATCTGTGGAGTAGATACAGTTATATGAAAAAGTTTGGGCACCCCTATTAATCTTAAGCTTAATGTTTTATAAAAATTGGTGTTTTTGCAACAGCTATTTCAGTTTGATATATGTAATAACTGTTGGACACAGTAATGTTTCTGCCTTGAAATGAGGTTTATTGTACTAACAGAAAATGTGCAATCTGCATTCAAACAAAATTTGACAGGTGCATAAGTATGGGCTCCTCACCAGAAAAGTGACATTAATATTTAGTAGATCCTCCTTTTGCAAAAATAACAGCCTCTAGTCGCTTCCTGTAGCTTTTAATGAGTTCCTGGATCCTGGATGAAGATATTTTTGACCATTCCTCTTTACAAAACAATTCAGGTTCAGTAAAGTTTGATGGTCGCCGAGCATGGACAGCCCTCTTCAAATGATCCCACAGATGTTCAATGATATTCAGGTCTGGGGACTGGGATGGCCATTCCAGAACATTGTAATTATTCCTCTGCATGAATGCATGAGTAGATTTGGAGCAGTGTTTTGGATCATTGTCTTGCTGAAAGATCCATCCCCTGCGTATCTTCAACTTTATCACTGATTCTTGAACATTATTGTCAAGAATCTGCTGATACTGAGTGGAATCCATGCGTCCCTCAACTTTAACAAGATTCCCGGTGCCGGCATTGGCCACACAGCCCCAAAGCATGATGGAACCTCCACCAAATTTTACTGTGGGTAGCAAGTGTTTTTCTTGGAATGCTGTGTTTTTTTGCCGCCATGCATAACGCCTTTTTGTATGACCAAACAACTCAATCTTGGTTTCATCAGTCCACAGGACCTTCTTCCAAAAAGAAATTGGCTTCTCCAAATGTGCTTTTGCATACCTCAGCCGACTCTGTTTGTGCAGAAACGGCTTCTTTCGCATCACTCTCCCATACAGCTTCTCCTTGTGCAAAGTATAGTTGACCGATGCACAGTGACACCATCTGCAGCAAGTTGATGCTGCAGCTCTCTGGAGGTGGTCTGACGATTGTCCTTGACTGATCTCACCATTCTTCTTCTCTGCCTTTCTGATGCTTTTCTTGGCCTGCCACTTCTGGCCTTAACAAGAACTGTCCCTGTGTTCTTCTATTTCCTTACTATGTTCCTCACAGTGGAAACTGACAGGTTAAATCTCTGAGACAGCTTTTTGTATCCTTCCCCTGAACAACTATGTTGAATAATCTTTGTTTTCAGATCATTTGACAGTTGTTTTGAGGAGCCCATGATGCCACTCTTCAGAGGAGATTCAAACAGGAGAACAACTTGCAAGTGGCCACTTTAAGTAGCTTTTCTCATGATTGCATACACCTGGCTATGAAGTTCAAAACTCAATGAGGTTACAAAACCCAAAAAAGTGCTTTAGTAAGTCAGTAAAAAGTAGGTAGGAGTATTTAAAACAAGAAAATGATAAGGGTGCCCATACTTATGCACCTGTCAAATTTTGTTTGAATCCAGATTGCACATTTTCTGTTAGTACAATAAACCTCATTTCAAGGCAGAAACATTACTGTGTCCAACAGTTATTACATATATCAAACTGAAATAGCTGTTGCAAAAACACCAATTTTAAGAAAACATTAAGCTTAAGATTAATAGGGGTGCCCAAACTTTTTCATATAACTGTAATTAAGTCATCAGCTAACATGTTTTAAAGTTACCAACGCTAAGACCAGAAATGTCTGAATTGGGACGAACGGACTCTGCCAGGTGCTCCATAATTAACGCAAAAATTATTGGGGTTGACCTGGCTGGTTCCATTCGAGCTTTTCAAGTTGGATGATAAGGAACTGGAAGAAAGAACCATGGCGTTGGGGTTGGAATATAGGGACGTTATAAACGATTTGATAAAGCCAGTTAAACCAAATTTGATGAGTACTTTGTCTAAGTAGCCCAGTAAACCGTATCAAAGGCCTTTTCGGCATTAGGGATAGGAATACTGCCTTTATCATGGGGGTCTGCTGCATCCTGTTAGTGCATTGGTATTCTGACCTGGTGTTGGTAAGGCTGTTTCTTTTTCTGTGATAGAACATGATGTAACCATTTAGTGAACAATTTAGAAAAAAATATTCAGATCCCAGTTTAGAAAGGCTATTGGCCTAAAGTTCCCAGGGGTGACTAGAGGGTTACCTGGTTTCTCTGATGCTGCTAGTAGAGGTAGCTTTTCCTCTGCAGCATCGAAAGAGTGCACGGAGGCTGGAGCTGGTGTAATCCAGTAATATGGCCAGCTTCAGAGCAGCGCTCACAAGCTCTATAGCAGATCTTGCCTAGGTGGCCAGTACTTTGGGCAATGAGCTGTAAACTATAGAATTAAAAATCCCAATAATAAAGTTGCATGTTTGAATAAGTACTTTACAATTTTATGAGGGAGTCCCGTTAAATAGAGAAGTGGGTTGCTTCTTGGTATGACCGGACAATACTCATTAGTTAAAAGATGGCTCAACCCGCAAATTATATCTATTATATTGGGGGACTCCTGGCTTTAACGTAACAGGCTAAGTCAGGGGATAAAAGGATCAGATGGTTGGAATATAATTGCCCAATACTTTAGTTCTGTGGGAAGATAACCCGCTGCCACATGATTCTGCAGGGACTTACTCTACTCAAGTCATGAAGAGCACAGGAACTCACGGCCTAGCCAAATGTTCCTGCTTTTGGGGGTGTCAGGATCAGTGTGTTAAGCCAACAGTTATCTAAGGTGCATGGAAGGAGTCAGTAATATCGGGGATTGTTAAGCTTTAAGTATAGATAGAATTCCTCCTTAATGACCGCTGTATAATAATTTAACTGTTGCCTCTTTATGGTAGCGCATTTGAAAAATATGTGCTGCAAAATGATAGCACACAAGCTGCTATTAACAGTGCTGGGCATAAAGCCCAATAGAATTGGTCTCCGATCAGTTAACCCCGTAGATGACTATGTGTGGGCTAATAGTTTGCCTGTCAGTGTAAAGTATTCTGAAGCATTATAGAAGCGATCAAATGATCACCTCCCGTTTGCACGACATTAAGCTACAAGCTAGACGACCAGCTATGGATGGTCCATTGAACTCACTACGCCGCTCTTAAAGGCTTCTTGATGCAGAGCAAAACTGCACTAGAGGCTGGAATGGAGACCTATTCTCTTCAACAATGAGTCTCGCTTTTGTCGTAGACACAATGATAGCTGTAGATTTGTCTGGAAACCATGTGGGTGATGGCATGAAGATGTCCTACTGTCACGAGTGTGTCAGGGTTGACTAACAGTCTTGCGGTGTCCAACGGTAGAAGGTTACTGCGTTTGGCTTTACTAACGTCTCCATGATCTTTTTACTATACCTTTCTCTTTAGGACCCAGCAGTGACCCTCACCTTGCTTGGGGATTATACCTTTCCCTTTAGGACCCTTCTTTATCCTCACCTTTCTGCTGTTAGTCAGCATTTCCTTTTTGTTTCCTCAAATACACTCAGATTCTCAGAGTGTTGCTGGTGATAGCATGTTATACCTATTCAGGCTTTGGATTCTAGTGGTCGACTAGAATTACCTTGGAGTTTCTTCATGGATTGTTGCCATGCTTTCTCCTGTGTCATCTTGGAGCTAAGTGTATTCCCGTGTTAGTATCCCCTGTGTGTTCTTTAGTCTTTAGTGGGGCCGACTTAGTGCTCATCCCTCCCGCTCCCTTCCTAGGGCCTAGCCTTAGGGTCTGCTAGGGCTAGGTATCCTGCTCGGCGAACCTATTTAGGGTCGATAGGGCAGTTAGGGTTTGTCATTAGTTCTGTTTAGGGGTCTCCACTCTCCCCTTCCCTAGATTTAGGGCTTCTTTCCCTTTCCCGTCATTATACGCTGGGTTCTCCCCATTCCCAGCGTGACACCTATTACTGGGAATATGGTGTGCGGTGGGATAATGTATGATAGGTGGACCATTCTAGACTTCACTCCAGGTGCACTAACATTTCATCATTATATCGATTTGGTGGTGGAACCAGTGATACGACCATTTCTCCAAAGTGTGCAAGTGGCCGATTTTCAACACAACAATGCGAGGCCATATATTGCTCAAGCTATTGGAAGCAGCCTGCCTGGCCTCAACATGCTATAATGGCCTGCAGCATTTCCAGACTTGTTTCCCTTCGAACACATCTGGGATATAATTGTCAGCAGTTGCAATAAGAGCTGTCAGTAGTCGATCCTACAATTTCCATAATTCCATAACTTTTCCTTCTTGATGTTGCATTTTCAGTTTTGAGAAGTGCAACAGTGAGTATTTATAAGTGCGTATGTAGTATATAGTGTAGACAATAGTGTGTATTTATAAGTGTGTATGTAGTATATAGTGTAGACAATAGTGTGTATTTATAAGTGTGTATGTAGAATATAGTGTAGACAACAGTGTGTATTTATAAGTGTGTATGTAGTATATAGTGTAGACAATAGTGTGTATTTATAAGTGTGTATGTAGAATATAGTGTAGACAATAGTGTGTATTTATAAGTGTGTATGTAGTATATAGTGTAGACAATAGTGTGTATTTATAAGTGTGTATGTAGTATATAGTGTAGATAATAGTGTGTATTTATAAGTGTGTATGTAGAATATAGTGTAGACAGTAGTGTGGATTTATAAGTGTGTATGTAGTATATAGTGTAGACAATAGTGAGTATTTGTAAGTGTGTATGTAGTATATAGTGTAAACAATAGTGTGTATATATAAGTGTTTATGTAGTATATAGTGTAGACAATAGTGTGTATTTATAAGTGTGTATGTAGTATATAGTGTAGATAATAGTGTGTATTTATAAGTGTGTATGTAGTATATATTGTACACAATAGTGTGTACATGTAAGTGTGTATGTAGTATATAGTGTATACAATAGTGTGTGTATATAAGTGTGTATGTAGTATATAGTGTAGACAATAGTGTGTGTATATAAGTGTGTATGTAGTATATAGTGTAGACAATAGTGTGTGTATATAAGTGTGTATGTAGTATATAGTGTACACAATAGTGTGTGTATATAAGTGTGTATGTAGTATATAGTGTACACAATAGTGAGTATATATGTGCGTATGTGGTATATAGTGTACACAATAGTGTGTAAATATAAGTGTGTATGCAGTATATTGTGTAGACAATAGTGTGTGTATATAAGTGTGCATGTAATATATATTGTTCATAATAGTGTGTACATATAAGTGTGTATGTAGTATATAGTGTAGACAATAGTGGGTGTATATAAGTGTGTATGTAGTATATAGTGTACACAATAGTGAGTATATATGTGCGTATGTGGTATATAGTGTAGACAATAGTGTATAAATATAAGTGTGTATGCAGTATATTGTGTAGACAATAGTGTGTGTATATAAGTGTGCATGTAATATATATTGTTCATAATAGTGTGTACATATAAGTGTGTATGTAATATATATTGTTCATAATAGTGTGTACAGTCATAAAAAGTAAACATAAGTCCATCAAGATCAATATCACCTAAGACGTTGATCCAGCGGAAGACGAAAACCCCAAGAGGCAGATGCTAATTGCCCCATATTATGGAGAAAATTCCTTCCTGACTCAACATACGGCAACCAGTCGTGTCGAAAGGTTTTGAGAATGACACAAATTTAGCTTTTCACAAAGTGCTGTTTCAGTGAGTTTTTTTTTTATTTTTTAGTCAGATGTTTCAATTATCAGCATTTCATAAGTTTTTATTTTTTATTGACAAAAACATCAAGTTTATGCGAAAACTCAATAGTTAGTGTTGTCCCTTATTTTTCAAAACTTCTGTCCTTCACCCTGGCAACTGGATAAAAGCTTGTGGGCCAAATCCTGACTGATGGCCCATTCTTGTCTAATCAGTGCTCAGAGTTTATCACATTTTCTGTGTTTTTGTTTGTCCTCCCGCTTTTTGAGTATTCACCACAGGTTCTCAATGAGATTGAGATCTGGAGTGTTTCCTAGCCATGGACCCAAAATTGTACTGTTTTGTTCACCAAACCTCTTAGTTATCACTTTGGCCTTGTGACATGGTCTCCATCATGCTGGAAAAATCGTTGTTCACCAAATTGCTCTTGGGTTATTGGGAGAAATTGCTCTTGGAGGATGTTTAGATCCCATTCTTTATTTATAGCAGTGTTCTCAGGCAAAATTGTGAGTAAGCCCACTCCCTTAGGTGAAAGGCAATTCCACACATGAATGGTCTCAGGATGTTTTTCAATTGGCATAACACAGAACGTATGGTAACATTCAACCCCTTTTCTTCACCAAACAATCATTCTTCTGGATGTCCCAAACAGTCTGAAGGGGACTTCATCAAAGAAAATAACTTTACTCCAGTCTTATGTAGTGCAATTCCTGTACTTCCTGCAGAATGTCAGTCATACTGGATGCTTTATTTTTTACACCGTGGATTCTTTGCTGCCCTTATTGACACCAGGCCTACCTCTAAAATGCTTCACCTCACTGTACGTATAGAAGCACTGACAGCTGACTGCTACCTTTCCTGAGCAAGCTCTGCACTAGTGTTAAACCAATCTCATAGCTGAATCCTCTTTAGGAAGGAGTCCTGGCACTTGCTGGAAAATTTTCAATGCCGTGAAGCCTTTCTCTCAGCTGAGGAACCTCTGTCTTTGAAGTTTTTGACGAATGTTCTTGATAAGTGATTGATTTTCAGTTTTGAGAAGTGTAACAGTGAGTATTTATAAGTGTGTATGTAGTATATAGTGTAGACAATAGTGTGAATTTATAAGTGTGTATGTAGTATAAAGTGTAGACAATAGTGTGTACATATAAATGTGTATGTAGTATATAATTTTACGATAAGCATGTCCTTGCCTGTAAAGCCGTTCTAATACAAAGGAATGATGACTGCACCTATTTCCTTGGAGGTAACCATGGTTTACAGAAAAAGACAATGATTTCAAGCACCAGCACCATGTGTTGCGGCTGTCTAACAGCCATGAGACATGCAGCCGCGGAGACGCAAACATATTTGACGAGCACGCCGAGAATACTTGGTCAGTTCTCGAGACGTTCGCGCATCTCTAGTCGCTATAGTTGTGTTTGTCTGTTGAGAATTATATCTATTGATAACTTAGTTTTAAGCATTTCTTCTTTGATTGTCTTTCATGCATTATTATATACCATGTATGGAATTATGGAGGACTTACTACTAGATGTATTGGAGTATTGTGGGATCTCTTCACAAACCACTTAGTGCAACTAAGTCCCAGGACTTACTAATAACTCGCTGTCAGGGTATGTGCACATGGCAACTTTTAGACATCGGCATATCTGCATAGTTTAAGCTGTAGGAAAATACTTGAGGAAAACTCTGGTGATGTTTTCCCTGAAACGTCTTTTGTGACATCACAAAATACATTAAAAACATATACAGAAGTGTTCAAAATAATAGCAGTCCAATATGACTAACCAGATTAATCACTGTTTTTTATATAAATTATATTACCACATGTCAAACAATTTACCAGTTGGTGCAGTAGATTCTAAGAAAACCACTAGACTCCGCATTCATGATCTGTATGTTTTTGAGTCTGTGCATTTGAATAATTAATTGAAAGGGGGGTTTGTTCAAAATAATAGCAGTGTGGAGTTCAATTAGTGAAGTCAATCATTCTGTGAAGAAACAGGTGTGAATCAGATGGCCCTTATTTAAGGGTGAAGCCAGCACATGTTGTACATGCATTTCTCCTTGAAAGCCTGAGAAATATGGGTCGTTCGAGACATTGTTCAGAAGAACAGTGTGCTTTGATTAAAAAGTTGATTGGAAAGGGTAAAACTTATAAAGAAGTGCAGACAATGATCAGCTGTTCAGCTAAAATGCTTTAAAATGGAACACAAAACCAGAGAGACGTGGAAGAAAACGGAAGACTACTATTCAAATGGATTAAAGAATAGCCAGAATGGCAAAGGTTCAGCCAATGATCAGCTCCAGGATGATCAAAAACAGTCTCAAGTTACCTGAGAATACTGTGACAGTTAGAAGATGCCTGTGTGAAGCTAATCTCTTAGCAAGAAGTCCCCGCAAAGTCCCACTGTTAAAAAGCGGGTACAATTTGCCAAAGAACACATCAACTGGCCTAAAGAGAAACACTTTGTGGACTGCTGAATGTAAAATTGTTCTTTTGGGGTCCAAGGGCCGCAGACAGTTCGTTAGACGACCCCCAAACTCGGCATTCAAGCCACAGTACACTCTGAAGACATTGAAACATGGTGGTGCAAGCATCATGATATGGGCACGTTTCTCTTTCTATGGTGTCAGACCTACAGTACAGACCAAAAGTTTGGATGCACCTTATCATTTAAATATTTTTCTGCATTTTCATAACTATGAAAATTGTACATTCACACTGAAGGCATCAAAACTATGAATTAACACATGTGGAATTATATACTTTACAAAAAAGTATGAAACAACTGATAATATGACTTATATTATAGGTTCTTCAAGGTAGCCACTTTTTGCTTTGATGACTGCTTTGCACACTCTTGGCATTCTCTTGATGAGCTTCAAGAGGTAGTCACCGGAAATGGTCTTGCAACAATCTTGAAGAAGTTCCCAGAGATTCTTAGCACTTGTTGGCCCTTTTGCCTTCACTCTGCGGTCCAGCTCACCCCAAACCATCTCGATTGGTGTAACGGGTCTGGGAGGTGGAACCTCTGAGCAACTATACAAGGGGGCAGTCCTTGTAAGGAAGCGGGTGGCTCCCAGGGAAGGCGGGCAGGTAGTCATGGCTAGTGACGGGGACAGTCTCTGGGTAGAGGGGCAGGAGGTCACGGCAAGTGACGGGGACAGTCTCTGGGTAGAAGGGCAGGAGGTCACGGCAAGTGATGGGAACAGTCTCTTGACAGGCGGGTGGTCACGGCAAGTGACGGCAGAGCCTCCAGGTAGGCTAGCAGGCAGGTAGCAGATGGACGCTCCCAGGTGAGCGGGCAAGAGTCTCTGGACAGGCAGGTGGTCACGGCTCCGTGACGGCAGAGCCTCCAGGTAGGCTAGCAGGCAGGTAGCAGGTGAGCGCTCCCAGGTGAGCGGGCAAGAGTCTCTGGACAGGCAGGTGGTCACAGCACGTGACGGCGGAGCCTCCAGGTAGGCTAACAGGCAGGTAGCAGGTGAGCACTCCCAGGTGAGCGGGCAAGAGTCTCTGGATAGGCAGGTGGTCACAGCACGTGACGGCGGAGCCTCCAGGTAGGCTAGCAGACAGGTAGTAGGTGAGCGCTCCCAGGTGAGCGGGCAGACTGATCCATAGACAGACTGGCAGGGCTGGTAGGCAGACTGTCGGACCGCAGATAGATAAGTAACAGGCAGGAATCTGGCAGGTGACTGGCAGGTGACTGGCAGGTAACTGGCAGGTAACTGGTAACGGGACCTGAGGGCTGAAGCAGAGTTGAAAGGCTTTGCAACAACATTGCTCGGGCACCTCCATTTTGGAGGAGGTGCCTTACATATGGTGAGGTCCTCCGGCCATTGGCCGGGGACTCCTTAGGACGGCGCGCGTGGTCCCTTTAAGAGAGGGGGAGCGCGCGCGTGCGCGCCCTAAGCACAGAGGACGGGAAGCAGCGCGCGCTGCCAGCAGAGCGGGAGGAAGCCGCCGGGCACGGAGCGGAGAGGTGAGGGGAACGGCGTCCCTGCCTAGCAGGAGGCAGGGACGCCGACGCTACAATTGGGTTCAGGTCTGGTGACTGTGGAGGTCAGGTCATCTGGCGTAGCACCCCATCACTCTCCTTCTTGGTCAAATAGCCCTTACACAGCCTGGAGGTGTGTTTGGGGTCATTTTCCTGTTGAAAAATAAATGATTTTCCAACTACACGCAAACCGTAGCATGTCGCTGCAAGATGCTGTGGTAGCCATGCTAGTTCAGTATGCCTTCAATTTTGAATAAATCCCCAACAGTGTTACCAGAAAAGCACCCCCACACCATCACACCTCCTCCTCCATGTTTCACCGTGGGAACCAGGCATGTAGAGTTCATCCGTTCACCTTTTCTGCGTCGCACAAAGACACGGTGGTTGGAACCAAAGATCTCAAATTTGGACTCATCAGACCAAAGCACAGATTTCCACTGGTCTAATGTCTATTCCTTGTGTTCTTTAGCCCAAACAAATCTCTTCTGCTTGTTGCCTGTCCTTAGCAGTGGTTTCCTAGCAGCTATTTTACCATAAAGGCCTGCTGCACAAAGTCTCCTCTTAACAGTTGTTGAAGAGATGTGTCTGCTGCTAGAACTCTGTGTGGCATTGACCTGGTCTCTAATCTGAGCTGCTGTTAACCTGCGATTTCTGAGGCTGGTGACTCGGATAAACTTATCCTCAGAAGCAGAGGTGACTCTTGGTCTTCCTTTCCTGGGGCGGTCCTCATGTGAGCCAGTTTCTTTGTAGCGCTTGATGGTTTTTGCAACTGCACTTGGGGACACTTTCAAAGTTTGCCCAATTTTTTGGACTGACTGACCTTCATTTCTTAAAGTAATGATGGCCACTCGTTTTTCTTTACTTAGCTGCTTTTTTCTTGCCATAATACAAATTCTAACAGTCTATTCAGTAGGACTATCAGCTGTGCATCCACCAGACTTCTGCACAACACAACTGATGGTCCCAACCCCATTTACAAGGCAAGAAATCCCACTTATTAAACCTGACAGGGCACTCCTGTTTTACCGCATAACAGGGATCATGGACCAGTTGGCATATATTAAAATTATTGATGAGCGAGCATGCTCGCTACTGCTCGGTACTCACCCGAGCATCTCACTGCTCGAGATGTCGGAGCTCGCCCAGTATTTCCGGGATTGCACGGCAGGAGCTCGGGTCCCCTCCCTGCATGTTTGGCGCTCTTTAGAGAGCCAATGAACATGCAGGGATTGTCTGCCACACACTGTAATGCTGGTCCTGTTGGTTGTGGCATTACAGTGATTGGCTGGCCGCACAGCGTCATCAAGTCTATATCAGACCTGCTCGTCACAGTCTACTCCGGAATCAGGCAGTGTAGGGAAAGGTGCTGCTGAGCTAGGGAGAGATTTGCTTGTTTCTTAGTTAGTGTAGGTATACCACCATATATTATACACATATCCATCTCAACTAACAGTCCTTCTGAGGACTAATCCAGCTGCATAGATATCAGTGCTAGGCAGGCAGGCAGTGTATGTGGCAGACTGCAGTGCATATAGCAAGAGAGTCCATTCCAGTTCTGTCTGCTGCTGGTGCTTTTACAGATATTTCTAGAAAAAGTCCCAGGTATCAGGGGCCAGGAATATTTTTTTTTTTTTATCTTAATCCTCATTATTTGTTTAAAAAGCAATCCAGAGAACACCGTTTTTCTGCTCCATTTGCCTGTTGGCACTGCAGAATACAGCCAGATCCTTTCCAAATTACAGAGCTAAAAATCCATCTATTTAAAACTGTGGTTTGTCCGTCACATGGATCATATATAAGTGCGCTCAAAATTCTGCCATTTCTGGCCTCCATTTAAATTTTGTTGCAGTGTGTTAGTGAAGTTATTGACACCAGTTCGCTGTTAAAAATAGTTACCTACAGGCCAGCTATTTAAAACTGTGGTTTGTCTGTCACACGGATCACATATAAGTGCGCTCAAAATTCTGCCATTTCTGGCCTCCATTTAAATTTTGTTGCAGTGTGTTAGCGAAGTTATTGACACCAGTTCATTGTTAAAAATAGTTACCTACAGGCCAGCTATTTAAAACTATGGTTTTCCGTCACACGTATCACATATCACTGCGGTTCAATTCCAGCCATTTGTAGTGAACGTGGAAAATATTGTCCTCCATTTAAAATGGGCAAGGCGCATGGCAAGGGACGGGGAAGTGGACGTGATGATGATGATGGTGCATGCAGAGGACGAGGCCGTAAGCTAGCTGAAATTGTGCCACAACAAACACCCACATCTTCTCGCTCGACATTCCTGTCCCAATTAATAGGGGACCGCAGAACACCACTATTGAACACAGAGCAGTGTGAAAAGGTTATTGATTGGATAGCAGATAATGCTTCCAGTCACTTAGCCACCACCATCACCCTGTCTTCCACACGGTCAAGTCTCAGTAGCCGTGAGTCTGGACTGCATATTCCTTACCCTGATCCTCTTCCTCCCACCATGCCGAATGCCTGGAGACAACTGATCCCACACTTGGACACTCCAAACAGCTGTTCACTTTTCCATTTATAGATTTGGGCCTCTCGCCTGGTCCACTTGAAGTGGGGCAAAAGGAGATCGCATGTAGCGATGCCCAAATATTTGAGCAGCCAAGGTCACACGAAAGCGGGGGTGGGAAGAAAGAGGAGGACCAGGGTGCGGAAGTGGAAGACGAGTTGGTGGATGATATAGTAACTGACCCAACGTGGCCGGGGGACATACAGAGTGAGGACAGCAGCACACAGGGGGAGGGAGGCACAACAGGGGGAGGGAGGCACACAGCAGGGGAAGGGAGCACACAGGGGGAGGGAGGCACAACAGGCAGGAAGAAGCAGTGTGGTGGCCGCAGACAGAAGGGGGGCAACCATTCTCCGTAACACCAACACGACGGAAGTTGCCAGTACAACTGTTAGGTCTTCCCGAGTCTGGTTGTTTTTTAAAGACTCTGCCGATAACCCCAAAAAGGCCATTTGCACCACCTGCCAGGCCAGCATCAACAGGGGGAGCAAAACTACCAGCCTGACCACCACCATCATGATCAGGCAAACTGCAGCAAAGCACCCGACTTTGTGGGCTGAGCCCCAGGGTCCAGGAACTGTGTCTGTGGGTGGCACCACTGCTTCTTCCACTGTTGTGCATGCAAGCCAATCCCCTGTCCAATGCGCATGCGAAGATGCCTCCTGCCCTGCACCTGTCGTTGCACTCTCAACTAGCACCATCAGCAAGCATGTCCACGTCCTTGTCCCAGCGCAGTGTTCAGTTATCCCTAACCCAGTCCTTGGAACGCAAGCGCAAATACAAAGACACAGTCATTGCCACACAGGCCAAACTACTAAATTCTCACATTTCGCGACTGCTTGCGCTCGAAATGTTGCCTTTTTGGCTCGTGGAGACGGAAACATTACGCAACCTGATGGCGGCGGCCGTCCCTCGGTACTCGGTCCCCAGCCGCCACTATTTCTCCCGGTGTGCAGTCACCGCATTACACTAGCACGTGTCCCACAACATTAGCCGTGGCCTCAACAATGCAGTTACTGGGAAAGTCCACCTAAACACGGACACGTGAACAAGTGCTTGTGGACAGGGATGGTACATCTCGCTGACGACACACCTGGGTTAACATAGTGGAAGCCGGGAACCAGTCGGACTTTGGAACAGAACACATCCTCCTTTCGCCAAGGATTGTGAGCCCTAGGTCAATGAGGGTTGCCCCCACAGTCTACCGTTCCTGCACCTCATCCTCCTCCTCTTCAGCCTCCATCTCCGAAATGACCACATCAGTCACAAGCTGGGAGCACTGCAGCACTGCCTCAGCCAAGCGGCAACAGGCTGTGCTGAAGCTAATATCCTTAGGTGACAAACCGCACAATGCTGAAGAGTTATGGACAGCTCTGAAATAGCAAGCAGATCTGTGGCTGACACCGCTGAACCTACAGCCATGCATGGTCATGTGTGACAATGGCTGGAACCTGGTGGCGGCTCTGAGGTGAGGCGAGCTCACAAATGTACTATGCCTGGCCCATGTCCTTAACCTCGTGGTTCAGCTGTTTCTCAAAACCTACTCGGAGCTGCCGGATCTGCTTGTCAAAGTACGCCGCCTGTGTACCCATGTTAGAAAGTCACCTACAGCTTCCTCCGCCCTTGCTGTGTTTCAGCAGAGTTTGCAGCTTCCGGCTCACCGAATGGTGTGTGATGTCCCAACGCATTGGAACTCTACATTGCAGATGTTGGGAAGGATCTGTGAGCAGACGAGGAAAGTTGTTGACTACCAGCATAAACAAAGCCATCGGTATTCAGTTCAGACTCCACACATAAGACCTCAGGAGTGGACATGGATGTCAGACATGTGTACCATCCTCCAAAACTTTGAGGACTCCACCAAGATGGTGAGCGACGATGACGCCATAATTAGCATCATCATCCCGCTTCTCTGTCTTCTGAAACGCTCTGCTCACAATCAAAGAGGATGCATTGCAGGCGGAGCATGATGAGATGGAGCAAGGAACCATACAGGGTGATTACACACAGCTCAGCCTCATCTCATCCCAACGTGGATTGGGTGACAATGAGGAAGAGGAGGAGGAAGAACAGGAGCTAGTGTCATGCGCTATAGACGGTACTACACTGTGTTCCAAATTATTATGCAAATAATATTTCCTCAGGTTTTCCCAAATTACCTATATGAATTGCAGTCATTCTAATTTTCCAGTCAAATAACTATTAGAGTACAATTGAAAGGTTTTTGTACAAACTGCCTATGATAACAGTATATTTAAAAAAAAATAAAAAAACTCAAACTGCACTCAAAATGCATGTTCCAAATTATTATGCACAGCAGAGTTTTCAACCTTTTCATTTTAATAAAGAACAAAAAAATGGTCATTTTTGAAATTATAAACATTAGCAGGTTATTACAAACTGAAATCAAACAGTTTTCAACTCAAAACTTTATTCTAGGTGATGTTACATTTGCACATAGGACCCCTTGTTCGAAAGGAGCTTCTGAACTCTCTCGTCCATTGAATTTGTCAGGTTTTGGATGGTTTCTGCTTCAATTGTTTTGCATGAGGACAGAATACCCTCCCAGAGCTGTTGCTTAGATGTGAACTGCCTCCCGCCATCATAGACACTCCTTTTGATGATGCTCCAGAGGTCCTCAATGGGGTTGAGGTCAGGGGAGCATGGGTGCCACACCATAAGTTTGTCCCCTTTTATGCCCATAGCAGCCAGAGATGCAGATGTGTTATGTGCAGCATGAGACGGGGCATTATCATGCATGAAAATGATCTTGCTGCAGAATGCACGGTTCTTCTTCTTGAACCATGGAAGGAAGTGCTGTTTGAGAAACTCAACATACATTATGGAGCTCATCTTTACCCCTTCAGGGATCCTAAAAGGGCCGACAATCTCTCTCCCCATGATTCCAGCCCAAAACATTACTCCACCTCCTCCTTGTTAGCGCCGTAGCCGTGTTTGCATGGGGTGTCCATCAACCAGCCATCCTCCACTCCATCCATCTGGACCATCGAGATCATTTTATGCAAAATTTTGGGCGATAGTCATTACTGGTTGGTGACACTTCTAGACCCACGCTACAAGGAGAACTTTCTATCTCTTATTCCCGAAGCAAACAGGTCTACTAAAACGGGGCAGTACCAGAAGGCCCTTGTTGAGGAATTATTAAAAAAATTTCCATCTAAAAACGCTGGTGGCAGAGGTCACAGTTCATTGGACAACCAAGGAGTACAGGTGAGAGAGACATAACTCCAATCCAGCAGAGGCAGGGGAACATTGTCAAAGTTCTGGGAGAGTTTTCTCAGACCCTCCCATCTTACAGGCCCTGAGGCGCGGGTTACTCTCACAAGGAGCGCAAAGTTTGGGAAGATGCTGAGGGAGTACCTTGCCGACCGTACCAACGTCCTCTATGATTCCTCTGTGCCTTATAATTATTGGGTATCCAAGCTGGACGCGTGACATGAACGGGCTGTCTACGCCTTGGAGGTCCTGGCCTGCCCTGCTGCTAGCGTTTTGTCAGAGCGGGCTTTTAGTGCCGCTAGTGGAATTATAACTGATAAGCGCATCCGCCTGTCAACTGAAAATGCTGACAGGCTGACTCTTATAAAAATGAACAAGGGCTGGATTGGGCCAGACTTCTCAACACCACCGAATGATAGCAGCATAACATAAACTCAAATCCAGTGGTTTTTTTTGGAAGGTCTATTCCCATGCACCTCTTCAC
Organism: Phyllobates terribilis; assembly: GCF_046119375.1. Classification (NCBI taxonomy): domain Eukaryota; kingdom Metazoa; phylum Chordata; class Amphibia; order Anura; family Dendrobatidae; genus Phyllobates; species Phyllobates terribilis. Next base: position 3,738,608 of record NW_027362935.1, read on the forward strand.
ACCCACACATGGGTATACGCTTACTGATTTTGTCTATTTGCTCTCCTTCTCCTCATCCTCCATCACCATATCATTCACCACCATATCTACCATATTACCTCCTCTACATGTCTTGCAAAGGGCATTGGAGTTCCTCCAAATTTTTGGCAGCTTTTGCATTCACTGCATAGGCAAACACTATGGAAGAGCCACTTCCTAATAATGGGAACATTTTTTCATGAGGCCCTCTACGTCTCTTCCAAGGGGCATTGGAGTGCCTCCAAATTTTTGGCAGCCGTTGTCCTTACTGCATACCCTATAACTGTATAGCACAACCGCTCCTTTGTAATGGGAACATGTCCTTACTGTGGCCCTGCTCTATGTGTCTTTAAATTGGTAGTGGGGATTTTCCTAAGTTTTGTCAGGCCTTCCAGTCACAGCATCGGCATTACCACTATAGGAGACACGCTCCTTTATAATGGGAACATTTTTTTTACTGAGACCCTCCTCTATGTCTCTTCAAAGGGGTATTGGGTTACGTGCGTCCAAATGTTTGTCAGCCCTTGCGGTCACTGCATATGCAATAATAGTATAAGAGACCCACTCGTTAATAATGGGAAAAACAAAGCATAGCCGGCTGATGGCTCTCTAACAAAAGCGAGGACCGACTGCTGGCCCTTTAAGAATAGTAAGGACCGCCTGTTGCCCCTATAAAAATAGGCTTTGTGACTTTCAGAGTCCCTCCATCATAAATGAAACAGGATGTGTCTGATGATGTGTCACATACCACATGGCCAGTTAAGGTTGGAAAATGTTAAAATGACATTTCCCAGTGAATGCATTTGTCTTGGTTGAAAGCAAAAGTGCAAAAACGCATCAAAAACGCTATGTGTGAACATAGCCCAAGGTGTGGAGGAGCATTTTTGTTTTTGGTTATTTATTTTGCCTTATATACAAGTCTTTACCCTGCAAAGGATGTTCTTTAACATTTTTCCCAGTAAAATCAATTTTGGTTTTGTTTTTGTATGTTTTATTGTGAGTCCATAAAAGTGGCGTAATACTCTGACAACATTGTTCACAGCAGTGACCTGGGAGTCAGAAATGCTTCCAGGGGTCTTCTCCATGCTGTTCCCATGTCATTTGAGCACTGTTCCCATCGATTTCTACAATTTCTAGTCCCTCTGCAGACCGCCGGGGGGGCCGCTGGAAAAATGCTCGAGTTTCCCATAGACTTACATTGGGCTCGTTGCTCGGGTCGAGCACACGAGCATTCCAATTTGCTCGATCCGAGCAATGAGCACCCGAGAATTTTAGTGCTCGCCCATCACTAATTAAAATGTTTGAAGAGATCATGTTGCCTTACGCTGAAGAGGATATGGTCTCGAAATGGATGTTTCAACAAGACAACGACCCTAAACACACCAGTAAACGAGCAAAATCTTGGTTCCAGTCCAACAAAATTGAGGTTATGGAGTGGCCAGCCCAATCCCCGGATCTTAATCTGATAGAACACTTGTGGGGAGACATCAAAAATGCAGTTTCTGAGGCAAAGCCAACAAATGCCGAAAAATTGTGGGATGTAGTCAAAGTATCCTGGGCTGCTATAACAGTTGACAGGTGCCGGAAGTTGGTTGATTCTAAGTAACATAGATGTGAAGCAGTTCTAAAAAACTGTGGGTATACAACTAAATATTAGGTTAGTGATTCACAGGAATGTTAAATCCTCAAAAAAAAAGAGTACATATTGTACGTATTGTGCGTTTGTAAAGACAAATGTAGACACTGCTATTTTTAGAACAGCCCAATGTTCATTTTTTGTTATTAAAAAGTACTGTAAATGAGTAAAGTACTGTATTTTTTGGACTATAAGACGCACTGGACCATAAGATGCACCTAGGTTTTAGAGGAGGAAAATAGAAAAAAAATGTAAGCAAAAAATGTGGTCATGATGCACTGTTATGTGGGAGGGGGTCTGCTGCTGATACTGGTACTGGGTTAATGTCCCCCACTTCTGTTAATATCCTCGATCATGGTATGACCCCTCCTTCCTGGTATACTTGGCCCTCATCCCCATCCTGGTATACATGGCCCTCATCCCCATCCTGGTATGCGTGGCCCTCATCCCCATCCTGGTATGCCTGGCACCCCAAGCCCGCATCCTGGTATGCATGGCACCCCTTGATCCCCCATCCTGGCATGCATGACACCCGTTGATCCCCCATCCTGGCATTCATGGCATTCCCTAATCCCCCATCCTGGTATGCATGGCACCTCTTGATCCCCCACCCTGGTATGAATGGCACCACTTGATCTCCCATCCTGGCATGCATGGCACCCCTTGATCCCCCATCCTGGTATGCATGGTACCCCTTGCTCCTGGTATGCGTGGCACCCCTTGATCCTGGTATGCATGGCACCCCTTGATCCTGGTATACTTGGCATCCCTTGATCCTGGTATGCATGGCACCCCTTGATCCTGGTATGCATGGTACCCATTTATCCCCCATCAAGGTATACATGGCACCCCTTGATCCTGATATGCATGGCACCCCTATTCCTGGTTGTTGGTATATGCAACAGTTGTGGACTTCTTTGTTTGTGTTGAGGAGGACTTTATGCTGATTTGACAGTAGATGGCGATGTTGTTTCCTTGTTTACTGCATTGTAAAAAAGAAAAATGTCTCTCTTGTATTTTCTGTTTTGCAATTACTTCCTGATGCAGTATTGAGTGACTGTGCGTTTTTTCCTTTACCTCATGTTCTGAGAAGTAAAAGCTTGTTATCCCACGTAATCTGCTCTGTGAAGTTTCTACCGCAACTGTGGGGATCCAGAAGCTATGCAACAGGTTATGGGCTCAGGTACCGAGGACCCCAGACACCCAGGACACCGTAACTCTCAGCAAGACCCTGGTGAATGCAGAAGAATTCTTCAGTACAATTCTCTTCAAACAAGTAAGACAAGTTAAAGATGACAAGTAGCACAGAGCTAAAACTCACAGTAGCTAAGCTGAATAATGAGAATTATCAGTTATGGAAGTTCAAAGTAGAAATGTTATTGTCTAAAGATGATTTATGGGAAGGAATCACTACAGATAGACCTGATGAGGATAATCAGACATGGGATAAGAAAAATAGACAAGCAAGAGCTACCATCAGCCTGTTAGTGGATGATGCTCAATTAATCCACATAAGGGATGAAGATACAGCAAAGGGAATGTGGGAAGCACTAAGAAAGCTACATGAAAGACCCAGCTTAAATCACAAGTTATTTCTGCTAAGAAAGCTTTACAGTATGAGACTAAGTGCAGACAATGACATGCAGAAGCATATATTCTCTATTATGGAAGTGATATCACAGCTGAGATCAATTGGTGAAGATATTAAGGAAAGCCATGTAGCAGCAATATTATTGTGCAGTTTACTGGATTCATATACTGCTTTGATAAATGCACTAGAGACAAGACCTGAAACAGACATTACATTAGAGTTTGTGAAGACCAGACTCATAGATGCATATCAAAGAAGGAAAGAACAAACAAATGATTCTTCTACTGAAAAAGATAATGGAAATGCTCTTAAAGCTACAGAATCTAAAATACCCTATAATAAAGAGACAAGAGAATGTTTCAGATGTAAGAAAAAAGGACATTTAAAGAAAGACTGTACTATATGGAAAGCAGAACAACAGAAATTACACCATAAAGAGAATACACAGAAGGTGAAAAACACAATTTCTGATTCATGTGAAAATAATTGGAATGGCATATTTAAAGTGACTGATAAAAAATCATCGTTGGGTTGGTTTATTGACTCAGGAGCAACAAGTCACATGACAAGTAATAAAAAATTCTTTACTAAACTTAATTTAAATAAGAAGGAAGCCATTTATCTTGCAGATGGAAGCAAAATAACTGCAGAAGGTGTTGAACAAGGAATGCTAAACTGTTCTAACAAGTTTGGGCATGATTCAAAAATACTTGTACAGGATGTGTTACATGTTCCAGGATAAGAAGGAGGATTGTTATCTGTAAAACGTTTAACAGCTAAAGGACTTACTGTAAAATTCAAAGATGATGAGTGTACAATCCTAGCATGAAACAAGGTAATAACCAATGTGTAGGCAGATGAACAATTATATCATCTAGACACATTAACCCTCCGTCACATACAATATCGGTTCTAACGAGTTCACATACAATGTGACTGTCAGGCGCAGGCTAGAAAAATACCTATAATATCTAATGTTTGCAATTTCAGTGCTCTAAAAGTGATCAGTGACCTTCATAGTGATGTAATAAAAGAGACTACACATAATCAGGTACAAAAAAAAACCCATTTACTTAACATAAAACTAATAACACCGAAATACAAACATTTCAAAACTCCCGCCAAATAGTCCCCAGTTCGACTCTGTCAAAAAACTCTACAAAGAAAATTTATGGAAACAAACTTAATTTTAAGGTACATTAAGTACTATTAAACACATATTCAATCAGAATTAGATCATAGAATCATAGAATCATAGAATGGTAGAGTTGGAAGGGACCTCCTGGGTCATCTGGTCCAACCCCCTGCTCAAAGCAGGATTCACTAGATCATCTCAGACAGATGTCTGTCCAGCCTCTGTTTGAAGACGTCCATTGAAGGGGAACTCACCACCTCTCGTGGCAGCCTGTTCCACTCATTAATCACCCTAACTGTCAAAAAGTTTTTTCTAATATCTAATCTGTGTCTCCTCCCATTTAGTTTCATCCCATTGCTTCTAGTCTTTCCTTGTGCAAATGAGAATAAAGATGATCCTTCTACAATGTGACAGCCCTTGACATATTTGTAGACAGCTATTAAGTCTCCTCTCAGTCTTCTTTTTTGCAAGCTAAACATTCCCAAATCCTGCAACCGTTCCTCATAGGACATGGTTTGCAGACCAGTCACCATTCTGGTCGCTCTTCTCTGAACTTGCTCCAGTTTGTCTATGTCTTTTTTAAAATGTGGTGCCCAAAACTGTACACAGTATTCCAGATGAGGTCTGACCAAAGAGGAGTAAAGACCGATAATGACTTCACGTGATCTAGACTGTATGCTTCTGTTAATACATCCCAGAATTGTATTTGCCTTTTTTGCTGCTGCATCACACTGTTGACTCATGTTCAGTCTATGATCTATTAGTATACCTAAGTCTTTTTCACATGTACTGTTGCTTAGCTCTATTCCTCCCATTCTGTATATGCTTTTTTCATTTTTATTGCCCAGATGTAGTACTTTGCATTTTTCCCTGTTAAAAACCATTCTGTTGGTTGCTGCCCACTGCTCCAGTTTATTTAGGTCTTTTTGAATCCTCTCTCTCTCTTCTCTAGTATTAGCTATCCCTCCTAGCTTTGTGTCATCAGCAAATTTAATCAGTTTACCCTCAATTCCTTCATCTAAATCATTGATAAAGATGTTGAACAATACAGGTCCCAGGACGGAGCCCTGTGGTACCCCACTTGAGACATTCATCCAGCTGGATGTGAAGCCATTTACAACCACCCTTTGAGTCCGATCACTAAGCCAGTTATGAATCCACCTAACAGTTGCCTGGTCCATTGCATACTTGGTCATTTTTTCAATAAGGATGATGTGAGATACTTTGTCAAATGCTTTGCTGAAGTCAAGATATACTATATCTACAGCATTTCCCTGATCCACCCAGTCAGTGATTCTGTCATAGAAGGAAATTAAGTTAGTCTGACATGACTTGTTAGTTACAAACCCATGCTGACTCTGGTTAATCACTTCATTCTTATCCATGTACTTACATACATGTTGTTTAATAATTTGTTCAAAGATCTTTCCTGGTATAGAAGTCAGACTCACCGGCCTATAGTTCCCTGGGTCCACCTTCTTCCCCTTTTTGAAGATAGGAACAACATTTGCTCTTCTCCAGTCTTCTGGGACTTCTCCTGTTCTCCAAGAATTTTCAAAGATTATGGAGAGTGGTTCTAAAATTTCTTCTACAATCTCCTTCAGTACTCTGGGGTGTAATTCATCTGGACCTGGAGACTTGAACTCATTTATGTTAGCTAAATATTCCCTCACAATCTTTCTGTTTACTGATAACTTGGATTCCTCTATTCCTTTAAAAGGACAGTGAAGATCAGTTGATGTTACATTTTCTTTCTGAGAGGAAACAGATGCAAAATAGGAATTAAAACGTTCGGCCTTCTCAACATCCTCTCTTACCATTTCTCCATTTTCATCCTGTAAAAATCCTATAGCATCTTTGACTTTTCTTTTACTTTTGACATACCCCCAAAATCCTTTTTTTATTGCTTTTGACATCTCTTGCAAGCCTTAATTCATTGTCAGCTTTAGCTAACCTGATACGTGCCCTGCAGGATCTGCAGACTGCATTATAATCTTCTTTAGATATGCCTCCATCTTTCCATTTAATAAACATTTCTTTCTTTCTTTTTAGCATGTGTTTAAGTTCTGTGTTCATCCATCCTGGTTTCCTTAAATGCTTCCCATTCTTCCTACTTTTCGGGATTGTTAACGATTGTGCTTTGAGAATCTCATTTTTAAAAATTTCCCATCCTTCCTGGACATTTTTGTCCTTAAGGACATCCAGCCATTGGATCCCTCCTATTCCTGAAGTTTCCCCAGAAAAATTACACTTGCAGAGCAAAGAGCAAGAATTACACATCATTTTTGCATGTGTCAGGCAGATTGCATTATGACATTTGTGACATTCATAATTAGAAAGCCTTCTGATTCCGCTTTCCGTGGTGCAGGTGGTGCATCTCCTTCTTTTGGGAGGTGGTGCAGGTGGTGAATTTTCACTATCATCTTCTGGGCGGAATCTTTTGAGCTGAACTTGAAGGCGAGAGGGGATACCGATTGTTTTCATACTTCTCCTGCATAGCTCTCCAAGCACTAGTTCATGGGCCAATTTTTTCAGATAGAATCGTCTACGGAGTGGTTCAAGCTTGTTTTCAAGGTAAATGACTTGTGAATTTATACCACCCAAATTCAACATAGCAAAAAATATGACCATTGGCCAGCGTTTGGTGTTTCTGCTGATGTTGAAAGTTGAGCACATCTGATCAGCTGTATCAACACCCCCTTTGGTTGCATTATAAAATGTAATTATCTCCGGGTTTTTTTGTGGCTCAGTCCCAGGATCGATGGCATCATCATCATGAAGTGTTGATAGAAGAAGTACAATTTTTTTTGCTTGTGGTACATAGGAAACCAAAACCTTTCCATTATGGAATGCAAACATACTGCTCTACTGTTGTCTCCCTTTCACACTTACAAACTGTGTAGGCAATTCTTTTTTATTTTTTCTTACAGTTCCGACATATGAAAGCTTCTGCATTTTCAGATAATCAATCAGATCACAATTTGAAAACCAATTGTCAGCTGTTATATTGCGACCCGATCCAAATAAGGGCTCAGCCAGTCTTTTTACAACATCACTGGGTTTGTTGCTGACACAGTAAGGACCTTCTGGTTGTTTTCCTGCATAAACTTCCAGGTTGTAAGTGTAGGTCTTACTGGCATCAACAAGGGCATACATTTTTATTCCATATTTGTTAGGCTTTGATGGAATATATTGACGAAAGGCACATTTACCACGAAAACCAGGGAGCATTTCGTCACTAGTGAGATTCTCCCCAGGGCAATTGCTTTTTTTACAATTTTCAACAAATTTTTGGAATATATCACGAATTGGAGCAAGTCGGTCATGTGTTTTACGTTCGGTTCGGGTAGTTCTGTCGTCAAACCGAAGGCAACGAATTAGAAGCTTGAATCTGTTTATGGACATAACAAGGCCAAATTTTTCAACTCCATCCCCATCTTTACTCCAAAGTTCCTCCAAACATTGTCTATTTGCCCTATAAGCTCCTGCAAGGTATAATAATCCAAAAAAAGCACGCAGTTCTATTTCATCTGTGGCCTTGATGGTTCTGTTGCAGATGAACTTGTCCTTTATAATGTCTATATATTGGTTGGTATATGTGACAATAGAGTCCAGAATGTCATCTGTGAATAAACTATTCCAGCATTCAACTGCAGTTTTTGCATTACTTGCAGTTCCTATAACTGCAGGAAGGTGAGTAATAATGTTTTGAGGTTCCCTACGTTTTTTCTGGAGTGGCTTCTTGTTCCATTGTTTTTTTTTATCTTTTCCCATATAATAAGATTCTACATCTTCATCCTCATCACTGTCACCATCTTGCTCTGTTTCAGAATCCACTTCACATGCTTCCACCTCATCATGAGAATCAATCTCACTTTCCTCTCCTAAATCCTCATTCAGTGTGGGGTCTGCATCATCTAACAGCATGTTTGTTACTTCCTCAACATCAAGGTTTTTTGATAAATTGTACATTTTCCTCTCCATTTCAGCAGATAATCTGAAGCAAGAGAAGGAATATGTGTTAGGGAACTGCTATATATGCCTGAGCAGCACACTTTCTTTTTTAATCTGCCTTATTTCTATGAAATATCCTCACACTTTGTGCTATACATTCATGAAACAAACTAAATAAACAATTGTGATGAATAAAAACATAAAATACCAACCTTATTGAGTGTGACGTGTTCACATACAATGAGCCTGAGAGATTAGCGCAGTTATATCTGTCCTCCTGAAGCTCTGCAATCCAACTGTGGTATGAGGTTTCACAGAGCTGCTAGAGACAGGAGACTACCTGGAGGGAGGGAATTTCCTCACAATCTGGTGAGGAAGGAGAAATGAAAGTAAAAGAGATGTGCCTGTCAGGCCTATTGTATGTGACGGAGGGTTAAAGGAATAGATGCAGTTGTGTACACATGACCACAAGAATTGTATTCACATGTGGCATAGACGTCTAGGGCACAGATATCCTGAAAGTATAATGGAGCTACAAAGGAAAGAATTGACAAAGGATTTATTGATATCTGACTGCTCAATTACCGTAAGATGTGAATGTTATATAAAATCAAAAGCCACAAGGATATCTATTTCTAAAGAAAGTGAAACGAAAAGTACAAGACCACTTGATTTGGTGCATACTAACATATGTGGACCCATGAAAGTGACTACATCAGGAGGCAATAGATATATGGTGACTTTTATAGATGACTACTCAAGATACACAGTCACATACTTGAGCAAGAACAAAAGCGAAGTTTTCAATAAACTAGTAGACTACGTGACAAAGTCGAATAACGAATTTCAGAGGAAGCCAGTTGTCATTAGAAGTGATAATGGAGGTGAATTCACAGGACACCAAATAGAAAACTACTTAAGAAAAAATGGAGTAGCAGAAAGGAAAAACAGAACTCTGACTGAAATGATAAGGTGTATGCTGACAGATTCCAAATTATCAGAGAAATATTGTGGTGAAGCAGCAATGACAGCTACATTTCTACAGAACCAACTTTTCTAGAAAACTGAAAAAAAACCATATGAACTGTGGCAAGGTATGAAGCCAAGAGTAAATCATTTAAGAGTTTTTGGTTGTAAAGTTTTTGTATTCATTCCAACAGAAAAACGTTCCAAACTTCAAAATAGGTCCATGGAAGGAATATTTGTTAGATATAGTGAAAATTGCAAAGGCTATAGAATCCTAGATCCCAAAACAGACAGAGTTATGGTGAGTAACAGTGTGACATTCATTGAGGATTTAAATGAAGACACTATGATTTCACTGGAAACAAAAAATGAGAAAAACAGCATTGATATAGCTGAAGGAATATCTGATGAAAAAGAAGCTGAAATTAATAAAAAACAGAATACTGAAAGTGAAGAGAAACAACTACAAACAGACACAGAACAGAGATGTTCAATAAGAGAAAACAAAGGAAAACCACCATTACGCCTTTTATATAAGGCAAGTACAAGTAAAATTTATGAGCCTACCCCTTGGGAAGACATATCTCGACTTCCTGAAGAAGAAGCCAATAAATGGATAGAGGTAACAGAAATAGAAATAAAATCCATGCATGACTCAAAAACATGGACACTAACAGAATTACCAGAAGGAAGAAAAGCTATAGGATGTAAATGGGTTTTTAAAGTAAAGTACCAAACAGATGGCACAGCTGAACGATATCGAGCAAGACTCGTAGCTAAAGGTTATTCTCAAAAATATTGAGAAGACTATGATGGAACATTTGCTCCAGTTGTCAAACATACTACAATAAGAACTTTGTTTGCAGTTGCAGGAATGAAACAAGTGGAACTGAAACATCTGGATGTAAAGACAGCATTTTTGAATGGAAGTTTAACAGAAGATATTTACATGAAACAACCTCCAGGATTGAAAGGTGAAAGTAACCCAAACATGGATTGCAAATCACAGAAAAGTGTATACGGTTTAAAACAAGCTGCTGAGGCGTGGAATGATAAAATCATGGAGGAGCTCACAAATGAAAAATTTAAAAGAAGCAAAGCTGATCCTTGCCTGTACACAAAAAGACTAATGGAGAGATGGATCTATGTACTCATATATGTTGATGACATTTTAGTTTGTTTTGAAAAATAAAGGGATAAAGAGGACATACTAAAAATCCTGAATCAACATTTCGAGATCAAAGACTTGGGAAATGTGAAACAGTACTTAGGAATACAGATAGAAAGAGAAGAAGATGGAAGTTTCCTACTTAATCACAATCACATGATTCAAGACATAACCGAAACATTTGGATTGAAGGATGCGAAAACAGAAAAGTTTCCAATGGAAACTAATTATCTTAAAGAGATGAGTAGTGAGAAAAATGTGTTACCAAATAATGAAGAGTACAGAATGGCGATAGGAAAATTACTGTATCTAGCGACTGTTACAAACCAGACATTGCAGCAGCAGTAGGAATTCTGAGTAGAAAAGTGTCCAAGCCAAATAAAGCGTATTGGAATGCTGTAAAGAGAGTAATACGTTATTTGAAAGGAACCAGCAACGTTAAACTGAAACTGCCTACAAGTGATAAATGCATTTTAACTGGATACGTTGATGCAGATTGGGCTGCAGATCCAACTGACAGAAAATGTACCAGTGGCTATCTTTTCTTTCTCTCAGGTGGACCAATTAGTTGGACTAGTAAAAAACAATCAATAGTAACGCTGTCAACAACAGAAGCAGAATATGTTGCAGCTGAACATGCGAGTCAAGAAGTTCTATGGTTAAGACAATTGATAACAGACATAGGACAAGCACAGTTGGAACCAACAAAAATAAATGAGGACAATCAGGGATGTCTTGTTCTTGCTCAGATGGATAGAGTTAACCCAAAAACCAAGCACATTGATGTGAAGTATCATTTCTTGAGGGACCATCAGGAACAAGGAATCCTGAAATTAGAATATTGTCCAACTGAAGATATGACAGCAGACATTTTCACAAAGGCATTGAATGCTGAAAAACATCAGAGACTAATGAAGAAATTGGGTTTGACTGAATAAGTCCTTACTGTTGAGTAGAGATGAGCGGTGTTCGACTTTGGCCTATTGCAGAGTGTGTTAGTCAGTGGAGTAGCCTATCTGTGTTGCAAGCTACACCACCTGTGTATAAAATACCAATTTTTTTACTGCACCTAGTGAAGTAAAACCTTTTGGGCATAGCATCATTCTATTAGTCCATCTATACTGACCTCCATAAGGTTGCAAATTGAATATAATTTTTTTCTGCATCTAGCTCTGAAAAAATATTTGGGCTTCTAGCAGTGTGTGGGACTTGTTCTATTAGTCCATCTATACTGACCTCCATCAGGTTGCAAATTCAATATAATTTTTTTCTGCATCTAGCTCTGAAAAAATATTTGGGCTTCTAGCAGTGTGTGGGACTTGGTCTATTAGTCCATCTATACTGACCTCCATCAGGTTGCAAATTGAATATAATTTTTTTCTGCATCTAGCGCTGAAAAAATATTTGGGCTTCTAGCAGTGTGTGGGACTTGGTCTATTAGTCCATCTATACTGACCTCCATCAGGTTGCAAATTGAATATATTTTTTTTCTGCATCTACCTCTGAAAAAATATTTGGCCTTCTAGCTGTGTGTGGGACTTGGTCTATTAGTCCATCTATACTGACCTCCATCAGGTTGCAAATTAAAAATATTTTTTATCTGCATTTAGCTCTGAAAAAATATTTGGGCTTCTAGCAGTGTGTGGGACTTGGTCTATTAGTCCATCTATACTGACCTCCATCAGGTTGCAAATTGAATATAATTTTTTTCTGCATCTAACCCAGCCAATAGTTTTGGCCTAATACCACAGTTTGGCCACTCAGCTCTGCTTGGTACCCATCCATTGTTTTTTTGTGCAAACAACTCCAGAGTTGTGAATTAGTTAACCACCAAAATGAGTGGAAAAAGGCCTGCTGCTGGTGGAAAGGGGAATAGGCGTGTTGGGAAGGTGAAAAAAGGTTGTGTCCGTGGGGTAGATGTTAAAGCAACAGTAACATCTGCAGAAGAAAGACCATCTTCCAGCCAAACTAAAATGTCTACTTCTTTTAGCGGACAATGTGATAAGATCCCTTTCTTACGGCCACGCCAATCGCTACAAATTCCAGATGAGGCACAAAAACAGCAGGTGCTTCAACGGATATCAAGTGCTCCTTTAAGTGGGCTCTCCTCCACATCAACTTCAACATCACAAATACTCCAGTCCTCAGAGGTGTCACCCCAATCGCACTTGCTTCCTCACAGCTCCCAAATCTCCAGCTGCCCGACTGAGTATGAGGTAGAACAGATGGTTGAGTCTGCAGAGCTGTTTACTCATACTATAGCCTGGGAATCAGAGGTCGACTCCAGCGCTTCTGTGAATCCAGACGAGGAAATGATCTGCACTGATACCCAGAATCTTTATGAGTCGGATCCAGGACCAGACGCTGAAGGTTCTGACCATAATGTAGACCCTCATTCCCAAACTGTAACTCCTGTTGGTGGAGACAATGAGGAAGACGATGATGAGACTCAAATACCTGATTGGAGCGACAACTTTAGTTTTTTGTCAGGGCAGGAACAGGTTGGCTCTGAGGACGACGGATGTGATAACGCACAGGGTGATGATGATGAGGTTGGAGATCCCACTTACTGTCAACCCACAGTCAGCCAAGAGATGAGGTCAGCAGAGGAGGTGGAGGAGAATGCTAGTGACGACGAGGTATGGTTGCGCCTTCCTGGACAGAGACGTAGTACTGGAAGCACGTCAACAACTGCATCCTCAAACACAACTCTGCCTCTCACCACAAGTCGTGGTGGCTCTTCAGGTCGCATGGGTGCTAAGCCTTGCATAGCCTGGGCATTTTTTCAGATCGATAAAGATGACCCAACTCGTGTTATCTGTAACATTTGTCAGCAAAAGCTAAGTAGAGGCCAAAAAATACATAGCTTGAGTACTTCATGCATGAACCGGCAAATGGACATGAAGCATAAGTTGCAGTGGGAAGCTCACTGTGCTACAATGCGGCCTAGCCGGCCGGGCCAACCACTGTCTGCCACATCTTGTGCATCCGTGGCCTCTTCATCCTCTGTGACTGGGGGGACAGCAGTCACACCTGTTTTGGGACGCAGACCTGCCACCTCTTTACCCGCAACAGCCAGCGTGCTTGGCAGGTCATCATTTTCTTTGGAGGTGGTAACACCAGCTGGTGTTGAGCACTGTCCGACATCGATAGCACCACCTTTGGATCAAGGCAACCTAACTTATCCACCTGCATCTTCCTCACAGACCGGCAGTTTGCCGGGGACACCCTTATCAACGCCGTCTAAGCACAACAGCCAGCCCTCGGTCCCTCAGATGTGGACAAGTAAAAGACCATTTACTCCTAGCCATGAGAAAGCTAAGAGGTTGAATTTCACCATCTGCAAGCTCTTGGCTACAGAAATGCTGCCTTTCCGCCTGGTGGACACAGAGGATTTTCGAGACCTTTGTCCGTCGCAGTACCCCAGTACCAGATGCCCAGTCGGCACTACTTCTCAAAGAAAGGTGTGCCTGCGCTCCACCAGCATGTCGCACACAACATCACCGCTTCTTTGAGAAACTCTGTGTGTGACAGGGTGCATTTCACCACAGACACTTGGACGATTAGGCATGGACAGGGGCGTTACATGTCGCTGACTGGGCACTGGGTAACTATGGTGACAGCAGGACAAGGGGCTGCTGTCCAAGTCTTGCCGTCCCCAAGAGTTGTGCGTTAATCCTCTTTATATCAAAGTTCCTCCACTGCTTCTGCCTCCTCAACCTCCTCTCGGTCCTCCACCTGCACCCAAAGCCTGTCTGGTCATGCCACAAGCTTTCTAACTGCGCAGAAGGGACCCTGCACACCTCCTTACTATGCTGGCAGTAGGGCTCAACGTCATCAGGCGGTTTTTACTTTGAAATGTCTGGGAAATGTGAGTCACACAGCTGAGGAGTTGTGGTCAGCTCTGGAGAACCAATTTCATGAATGGTTGTCTCCACTGGACCTGAAACCAGGGAAGGTCATGTGCGACAATGCTGCAAACCTGGGTGCGGCCCTTCGCTGGGGAAATGTCACACACGTGCCTTGTATGGCTCACATGTTGAATTTGGTTGTCCAGCAATTTTTAGCCCACTATCCCGGACTAGATGGCCTTCTGCAGAGGGCACGGTCGCTGTGTGCTCACTTCTGCCGTTCGCATCCCGCAGCTCAGCGACTTACATCTCTACAGAAGTCGTTTGGCCTGCCACTTCACCGGCTAAAATGCGATGTGCCTACCCAGTGGAATTCAACTCTGCACATGTTGCAGCGACTGTGGCAGCACCGACAAGCCCTGATGCAATACGTTCTGACGTATAGCCTGGGCCAACGAGATCCAGAGGTGGGGCAAATCATGCTGGAGGAGTGGTCTCAGATCAGGGACCTATGCACCCTTCTGCACAGTTTTGAAATGGCGACGAAGATGTTTAGTGCTGACGATGCCATTATCAGCATGACTATTCCAGTGATTTACATGCTGGAGCACATGTTAAACAGAATTCGGAGTCAGGTGGTGGCACAAGAGGAGGTGGAGGAAGTAGAGGAGGAGGAGTTGTATGCGGAAAGGCTAACATCTGCAAGGTCCAAACGGTTGGCAGCACCAAGGCGGCAGGCATGTGAGGGTGGGGGAGATGGTTTTACCAGGGCGCATGGTAGCAGCCAAACTAGTGAGGAAGGTGCAGGAGCCCAGGAAGAAGTGGAGGACGAACTGATGGAAGACTCATCAGATGAGGGAGACCTTGATCACATTTCTGTTGTGCGAGGTTGGGGGGAGAGGACAGAGGAAGGAAGCATGATTGTTACCTCGCCACCAACACAACAGGGACTTGGTGCTCCTTGATGCGCAAGACACATGAGTGCCTTCTTGCTGCACTACCTGCAACATGACCCTCGAATTATGAGAATTAGAAATAATCCTGACTACTGGGTTGCCACACTGTTAGATCCCCCACACTCTTCGATCAACCTTTTCATTTTAATAAAGACCAAAAAAATGGTCATTTTTGAAATTATAAGAATTAGCAGGCTATTAGAAACTGAAATCAAACAGTTTTCAACTCAAAACTTTATTCTAGGTGATATTACATTTGCACATAGGACCCCTTGTTCGAAAGGAGCTTCTGAACTCTCTCGTCCATTGAATTTGTCAGGTTTTGGATGGTTTCTGCTTCAATTGTTTTGCATGAGGACAGAATACCCTCCCAGAGCTGTTGCTTAGATGTGAACTGCCTCCCGCCATCATAGGCACTCCTTTTGATGATGCTCCAGAGGTTCTGAATGGGGTAGAGGTCAGGGGAGCATGGGGGTCACACCATAAGTTTGTCCCCTTTTATGCCCATATCAGCCAGAGATGCAGATGTGTTATGTGCAGCATGAGACGGTGCATTATCATGCATGAAAATGATCTTGCTGTGGAATACACGGTTCTTCTTCTTGAACCATGGCAGGAAGTGCTGTTTGAGAAACTCCACATACATTATGGAGTTCATCTTTACCCCTTCAGGGATCCTAAAGGGGCCGACAATCTCTCTCCCCATGATTCCAGACCAAAACATTACTCCACCTCCTCCTTGTTGGTGCTGTAGCCGTGTTTGCGTGGGGTGTCCATCAACCAGCCATCGTCCACTCCATCCATCTGGACCATCGAGCATTGCACGGCACTCATCCGTGAACAAAACAGTTTTGAAATCAGTCTTCATGTATTGTTTGGCCCACTGGAGCCGTTTCTGCTTGTGTGCAGTGGATAGAGGAGGTCGACAGGATGGCGTACGCACAGCTGCAAACCTCTGAAGGACCCTGCATCTTGTTGTTCGGGGGACGTTGGAGGCACCAGCAGCTTCAAAAACTTGTCTGCTGCTATGACAAGGCTTTTTTGCCGCTGCTCTTTTAACCTGACGTAATTGCCTGTAGGAAAGAGTCCTCAATTTGCCATTATCATCACACACACGTGTGTACTGTGAATCAGCTACATACTTCTTGATTGCCAAGACACTTCATCCTGATCATCGCACAATGTTGATTGTAGTCATGCCTTGACCTAAACACTCCACAATTTGTTGCTTCTCAGCAGCCGACACATCCTTTTTCTTTCCCATTTTGGCAGAAAATCTAGGCTGCTTAATAATGTGGGACAGCCTTCTTAAGTAGTCTTGCCTTTCATTGGACACACCTGCCAAACTAATTAGCACAGGTGTCTGCAATTGCTTACAGTGATATAAAGAGCCCTGACACACATCACCATCAATGAGTTTAACTGACAAACAAACAAATTCTTCCCTTATCACTCCTAAACACTTTTTGCATAATAATTTGGAACACAGTGTACATGTGCTTTTCCACAAAACACCAGTGGTTCACGTAGTGAATCTTACAGTTCTAACTTGCCAACCGTGGTCTGTATGGAGTTGTTCAATAAAGGGCCCAAAATTAAGATAACATAGACGGGAGAGGTCTCTATGAATAGGAATTCCTAAGTATTTGATACCCTGTGAGGGCCAGGCAAAGGGAAAGTTGGACTGGATGGAATCCTGTATGGATTTGGGGAGGGAGACATCGAGGGCCTCAGACTTCGCTGCATTGATTTTAAAATTTGACCAGGTAACAAAGTGATCTATTTCAGCCATAACAGCAGGGATGGATATATGAGATTGAGTGATATATACTAGGACATCATCAGCAAATAGAGAGCACTTGTACTCGGTGCCTCCCACCTCAATCCACCTAATATTGGGGTTATGGCGAATTGATGAGAGCAGGTTCTCCGTCATTAGGATGTATAAGAGAGGGGACAGAGGACATCCCTGCCTTGTCCCATTGGTGATTATGAAAGGTGATGAAAATGTTCTGACGCGCCCCCTGGGCCTTGGGACACCCGGAGCCGGACCCTTTTTGGTGGATGCTGATGGTTGTAGTCTCCGTGGCGGCGACACGGTTCCGTGGCTCAGGGCGGTCAAACCAGTGGCGGAACTATTTATGTGGTTTTGATGTTTAAACGTCCGAC
Organism: Phyllobates terribilis; assembly: GCF_046119375.1. Lineage (NCBI taxonomy): Eukaryota > Metazoa > Chordata > Amphibia > Anura > Dendrobatidae > Phyllobates > Phyllobates terribilis. Next base: position 3,756,052 of record NW_027362935.1, read on the forward strand.
TACGCCACCCGTGGATTGCGGTCAGAGTGAACCACCGCTGCAGGGCAGACCGCTGAGGCTGGTGTTGTGGGTGCAGCAGAGCGTAGCATAACTCCCCACGGTAGAAGTATAGCCTCAGGGCAGTGTATGCGGAGGATGGGGGTGATGGTGCAGGGCAGCAGCAGTAACGACACGGAGACAGTGATGCAGTCAAGGGCCTTTTCTCACAGTTCTTATTATCCAGACCACTTCTGCAGGTAACAGCTGCCCACGTCGTACTGTGCTCACCAGGTGAGGGGCTCAGACAACTCCCAGATAACTTTGGAGCGCTTCACAGGACCCCCTTTGTGTGTCCTTTGTCTGGCCTTCCTTACCAACCCTTCTGTCCGGCTGCCTCGGGCCTCCTCTTGGTAAACTTGGCGCCAGTTTCCCTGACCCTATGTGGTGCCTTCCTAGCAGGTGTAGCGAGGGGCTGCGCCACATAAAATGTCACAGCCTCCGGTTTCCAGCTGAGGGTCGTTTCCCGCCTCCACTAGTTTCGGGGACCGGTCTCCCCCTTTGGCCTGACCCCTCCACGCAAGTGGATTCGGGCGTGCGGTGGTGACTCGCCCGTCCGCACCCCTGGGATCCCTTCGTTCCTCATTCCTGGAGCCTTCTCCGCTCCTTTTCCTTCCTTCTCCCTCTTCCAGGCCTGGGCCTCTGTTACTAGGCCTGCCTCCGGAGCAGAGCTCATGCAGAGCCCCTGCTCCCTGTCACTTCTGCTCAGACTTCTCTGCACTGAACTAAGATGGTGCCCACCTTTTATACTTTCTTCTCAATGCACCCAGGAACTGCTTCCTCCCTGCTCCTGCACTACAGGGTTCCCCTTCCTCAGTGTTCCCTCCCCCCACTCCAGGCAGGGACAGGGACTGTCGTGTCCATCTCAGGGGCATATTGGTCGCCCTGCCCCACGGCAATGTGGTGTAATGCATGCAGGTGTCGGGTCCTGATCCACACTCCATCCTTACCTGAGAGTGAGATATCACACCTCTGGGTGAGGTGCAATACCTCTGTAGCAACCGAGCCCTCAGGGTGCTACAGTTCCATTTATCTTCAGCCTAGGTGACGTATTGCGATACAGGGCCGTGATTTTGGCTATAAAAGGGTCCCCTAGACCCCTACCCCAAGCTTTTTAAGAGAATAATATATGACGTGCCAGGAGACTCTATGGAATGCTTTCTCAGCATCCAACGAGAGTATCTAATTACAAATTTTTAACTGCATCTAGCCCAGGAAATACTTTGTGCCTAGTAGCAGTGTCTGCTAGTCAGCGGATTATCCCGGCTGTTAAGCAAGCTACACAACCTGTAGTTTGGACACTTAATTTTTTCAAAGGAAATGCTTCGGGACCACGGGATACTCAGTGAAGAGCATCAGGAGGCACCCCAAGGCATGGGGGCTGGGACTGGCGGTAGGATGCCTTGCGGTGGACAGCCGAGCTCGATCCTTATAAAAGCTTTTTAACTGCAGCAGCTTTAGTGGACGCTACTGAAGCTGGAATTATGCGGCTGCTGGCATGAGACTTGCCCTCCAATAGATCCTTGTAAATGGATTTAAAGTGTATTCATTCAAATTAGAGAGACAATTTAAATTAAAAAGCTTAGAGCTGCCTCCACCACAGGGGGGGGTCGCTCGACCCACCAGCGGACAGGCACCAGTATTGGGAGAGGGGGGCTGGCCGTCAGGGTCCACCGCGGCTCTGGCACAAACCCGGCGACACGGAGGTGGCACTGGCAGGAACGGACTGGCCGTGTCGGCTTCTCACTTTTTGGATTTTAGAAGGGCATGACATGCCTATATCTGTGTCTCCCCCTCCTTTTACTCCTCCACCTCTTTTCTTTTCGCATGACTATATGTACTTGTCACTTTTCCATGTGTTAGTTATGTCTTCTGAGCAGTTTGTCAGCTTTTGGACACCTTTGAAGGTGTTTTCTATGTGTTTCTATGTGTTTTTGTTTGCCTGCCATTGGTTTTAACGGTGTTCGAAGGTGTTCGACGAACAGTTCGACGAACAGTTCGGCGAACATGTAGCGCCCCGAGGGTTCGGCTTCTACAGGGGTATTGCACCTCTGCCAGAGGTGTGATATCCCACTCCCAGGTAAGGATGGAGTATGGACCAGGGCTCAGTTAGCTGCATACAGCACACACACCCCATTTCCGAGGGACAGCTCAACGGTGCTCCCACTAGACAGAAGTGCAGGCACGACCGACTATGTCCCTGTCTGGAGTGGGGAGGGGGGTGGAACACCCAGTGCTGTAGGGGCTGATAGGGGTTGGTTCCTGAGCGTAGGTAGGAGCCCATTGGTTGCTGGTCACCTGGGCTCATGGTCAGAGGGAGGTATAAAAGGTGGGCACCATCTTAGATCTAGGTTCTGTCCAGAGAGGAGAAGACAGGGAGTAGAGGCTCTGTAGGAGCTCTACTCCAGGAGGGCCTAGTGAGAGGCCGAGGAGGAGGTGAAAGGGAGCTCTCTCCAAGAGAAAGGAACAGAAAGGAACAGGAAGGAACAGAAAAGGAGAAGAAGAGACTGAGAAACAGAAGGGCTCAGGAACAAGAAGGTGGAAGGGACCCTAAGAACCCACGAGAATACAGGGTGAAGGGTCAGGCAGATTAAGGGTGCCGGATCCCAAGTTGGTGGAGGAGAAACTACCCTCAGCCAATGACCGGACGTCGTGATCATTTATTGGTGCGACACCTCATCAAACCTGCTAGGAAGGCACCATATAGGACAGTGGAGGACGGGGCCCACGTTTAACCGCACAAGTCCGCGGCAGCTGGACAAAAGTGGGTCACTGGTGAGGCAGGCCAGAGGAAGGATTGAAGGGAGTCCTGAGCCATACTCCTGAGCTGCCTGGGAGTTGACCGAGCCCCTCACCTGGTGGACGCAGCACGGCTCGGGCAGTCATTCCCTGCAGAAGTGACTTGGATATTAACCGTGAGTAAAGACCCTGGACTGCAGTATGTTGTCTGTGTGCTTTTTCGCTCCTCCGGCACTACCAGTACTGGGACTCTCACCACCATCACTCCCACCATCCACTACACTGCCCTGGGGCCGCACTCTTCCCGTGGGGAGTCACATCATCCCAGCTGCATACATCATCAGCCCCAGCGGTCTGCCCTGCAGCGGCGGTTCCTAATAACCGCAATCCACGGGTGGCGTAGTCGGACATCACCTAAAACATCTAAAAGACTGCCACTGGTCTGACCACCCTGAGCCACGGGACCGGGTCACCACTACTACCCCCATCGTCTCCTTATTGCCCGGTTCCGAGTGCCCCACGGCCCAGGGGGCGAGTCAACCACACGGGTGTTCGACGAACCGAACTCGAACACTACGGGGGTGGCTCAACACTACTGTTGAGAAAGGGTGTTGGTATATGCAACAGTTGTGGACTTCTTTGTGTGGAGGACTTTATGCTGATCTGACAGTAGATGGCAATGTTGTGTACAGTTTCCTTGTTTACTGTATTGTAAAAAAGAAAAAAGTCTCTTTTGTATTTTCTGTTTTGCACTTACTTCCTGATGTAGTATTGAGTGACTGTGCGTTATTTCCTTTACCTCATGTTCTGAGAAGTAAAAGCTTGTGATCCCATGTAATCTGCTCTGTGAAGTTTCTACCACAACTGTGGGGATCCAGAACCTGTGCAACACTGGTATGCATGGAACCCCTTGATTCTGGTATGCTTAGCACCCCCTGATACCTATCACGCTGCCCACAAAAAAAATAAACAATCATACTCAACTCCTCTCTCCTCCAGCGGTGCGCCCCACTCTGCTGCCGACACTCTCACTGTGTGAGCTGCGCATGGCGTCCCTACCATGCGCCCTCACACAGTGAGGTGCTGTGCCGGAATAGTCACTGCTCCCCACACCGGGACTGTGTGTGCGTGGGGAGCAGTGACCATTCACTCTCTTCAATAGCGTGCACACTGTAGCCACAGCGCTACTAAAGACCATGAATATTCACTACAACCCATGGGAGTGGGTTGTAGCCAATATTCATGGACTTTTATAGCGGGCAAACAGACCGCTGGCCGCAGCAGGAGCCGCGCTGCGGCTACAGTGTGCGCGCTATTAAGGAAAATGAATATTCATTACTTTCCACGCCCATGGGCGTGGGGAGCAGGGAATGTTCATTTTCTTTAGCAGTGGGCACACCAGTACATATGTATATATGGTCGGACTATAAGATGCACCCCCCCACACTTTCCTCCAAAATTTTGGAGGAAAAAAAGTGCATCTTATAGTCTGAAAAATACGGTAGTTAAAATGTTATACATTTCTCTACATGTTTCGAATTAGGAAACAGTGTGCAATGTTCCCAATGCATGGAAATAAAAATTACTATAAAGATTTTGTACTTAACTCATGTTTTTGAACGAACTGCTATTATTTTGAACACTACTGTATAAAAAAATATATACAAAATAGTGGTGGCTTCCAAGCGGAAGCTGCTAGAAGAAAAGACCAATCACTTCTTTTAGCGACTTCACAGCTTTTAAAGCCAGAAGCAGTTAAAAGAAGTGCCAACAGACGGATCATGCTGTAATCTTAATTACGTCATCGCTCGTCACTACAGCTGCGTTCTCATGCTACTGGCAGTGTGTTCTGGCTGTCGTGCTGAGCGGTCACATTACTAATGTCATCTGGATGTAGCAGTCGGGGATCGTCGTGTAAATAAATAAAAGAAAAAAATGGCGTGGTCTCTTCTATTTTTGATAACTAGCGCAGGTAAAGCTGACAGTTGCGGGCTAGAACAATAGAAAAATAGAGTGCTTCCACACCATTTTTTTAAATTATTTAAATAAATAAATTTAATAAACTGTGTGGGGTCCCACTTTTTGACAACCAGCCAAGCTAAACCAGACAGCTGTGGGCTGATATTCTCAGACTGGGAAGCAGCCATGGATATTAGCCCTCCCCAGCCTAAAAATAGCAGCCTGCAGCTGCCCCATTAGATGCGCCAATTCTGAAGTTTTGCCCGGCTCTTCCCACTTGCCATAGGCGGTAGCAATTGGGGTAATATTATTGGGGTTGATGTCAGCTTTGTAATGTCAGCTGACATCAAGCCAAATGGTTATTAATGGAGTGGCGTCTATCAGACGCCGCCATAACTAGACCTGTAAGTTTAAGTTAAAAAACACACACAGAGTAAAGTCCTTTATTTATTTAGAAAGGATGGGATCAGCAAGCAATATAGGCCAGGATTTCTCCAGACATTGACACAACAAGTTTGTTTGTCCATGGTACTGTGTGATAAATCTAATACAATTGTTTGATAGTTATATTTGGTCTGGTGGAATACAGTGCTTCATGTCTTGCTCTATTAAAAGCTTTTTTGATGAAACAACGGCTGTATCCTCTATTTAGGAATCTAGATTTAAGCTCCAATACATAACGTTCTAAGTCTGCCTTGTCTGAACAGATTCTACATAGATGCAGAATTTGGCCAATAGGAATGGACCGAACCATGGCTGGGAGATCTGAACGTGAACGTGACAAATTTCGTGGCTCTGTGAATTAGTGTATGCTATATTTTTGACCGCTTCCTTACTGATAGATCTAAGGTATTGTGTGTAATTATGTTGCTGACCTCACGAGCACTCGCCTGGGCGAATCCGATGATCGAGTCTCGTGATCCATGGTTAAATAATTTGGATGATTTCTTAGCCGCTATGGCATTAATGTTTGATGACCCTAACCGCCGTGCAACCGCTGAGTCTGCTTTACTATCTTTACGCCAGGCTAAACGTTCTGTTATTGAATATGTTACTGAATTTAGGAGATTAGCGGTAGATACCAATTGGGACAGTTATGCACAATTACCTATTTTTAAGAGAGGTCTGTCTAGTATTGTAAAAGATGAATTGGCCCGCTCTGAGTCACCACAAGAGTTAGAAATGTTTATACAGCATTGTGTACGCATAGACATACGCCTTACTGAACGTAGGCAGGAGAAATTGGCTGTATTTAATCGTATGTATAACTTTTTCCTTCCTCCCAAAGAGCCTGCAGGTAAAACATCTCGGGAGGTAGAAGAAGCGCCCATGCAAATTGATTCTGTGCAGAGGCGTGAGAATAATGAGCGCCGGGAGCACCGCCTGCGAGAGAGGCTATGTTTCTACTGCGGTCAATCTGACCACTTTCTAATCAACTGTCCCAAGCGGCCTAACAAGGTGTTAGCAGCGGTAGGAGAGTATGATAACACTGATGATGAATCTGACATCTCTGAATGTAGCCTGCCATTAAATGCTGTATTCCATTCTCTCTCTATGACTACACCTCACAAGGAGTTGAAGGAAAAGAACTCTCACTGTTCACTCCCTATTAAGATCCTGTGTTCAGGGCAGTGGATTTCCAGTGCAGCTATGATTGACTGGTGCAGGGGGCAACTTTATGGACATTACATTTGCCCAAAAACATGGTATTGAGATACAGCGAAGAGCCTCTCCAATTACCATGGAAACAGTGGATGGGTCACCTTTAATCTCCGGGCCTGTGGATCAGGAGACTGTACCTCTTAAGATTTTGTTGGAGCCTAATCATTAGGAGCAACTTTCTTTCTTGTTAATTTCTTCTCCTCATTTCCCTGTGATTTTAGGCATCCCTTGGTTGCGTTCTCAGAACCCGACTATCAACTGGGAGACCAAGGAGATTATTTTTCCGACTAGGAGCAACCCAGCGATAACTGAAGCTGTCCCTGAGTCCACTGATACAAAAGCTACTGTACAGGTATTCACTTTACCTTCAGCGTATAAAGCATTCTCTGACATCTGTGACAAGAAGAAAGCAGATCAGCTTCCTCCACATAGGCATTATGACTGTCCCATTGAGCTGCTTCCTGCGGCAGCTATTCCTTTTAGCAACGTATATCCTTTAGCAGCACCTGAACTTCAAGCCTTGAAGGAGTGTATTGATGAAAATCTGGCCAAAGGCTTTATACGTCCTTCTTCCTCACCAGCAGGGGTGCCTATATTTTTTGTAGAAAAGAAGGATGGAACCCTAAGACCCTGTATTGACTATCGGGAACTCAATAAGGTAACCATACGGAATCGTTATCCTTTGCCTTTGATTCCAGAATTATTGGAGAGTCTGCCATGCCAAGGTGTTCTCTAAATTAGATCTTCATGGGGCTTATAATTTGGTGCGTATTCGTTCCGGTGATGAATGGAAGACAGCATTCAGATGCCGGTATGGACACTTTGAATATATGGTGATGCCCTTCGGGCTTTGTAACGCCGCTGCGACATTTCAACATCTGGCTAATGACATTTTTAGAGATTTATTGGATCAGTTTGTGGTGATTTATTTGGACGATATTTAAATTTTTTCTGACTCTCTACAAGAACATGAAGAACATGTCAAAACTGTTTTGAAACGTCTGAAAGAGAACCATCTGTATATTAAGCCGGAGAAGTGTGAGTTCCATCGTTCTGAAATACAGTTTTTAGGTTATGTCATCTCTCCTCAGGGGCTGAACATGGAATCTGGTAAGATTCAGGCAATCCTTGACTGGCCAGTACCCAGGAACGTTAAAGAGGTCCAACGTTTTATTGGTTTTGCAAATTTCTATAGACGTTTTATTAGAAATTTTTCTGACATTGTCCGTCCCATTACTTCCTTGACAAAGAAGGAAAAGCCCTTTAAGTGGTCATCACAGGCTCAAGAGGCTTTTGATCGATTTAAGGTTTGTTTCACCTCAGGACTGCTGTTGATCCGAGACCCAGCACTTCCTTTCATTGTGGAGGTGGACGCTTCTGATAATGCTTTAGGGGCCATTCTCTCCCAAAGCCCTGAGAGAAGAGTCTGCTACACCCTTGTGCTTTCTTTTCCCGTAGACTTACTTCAGCTGAGAAAAACTACGATGTGGGAGAAAAGGAACTGCTAGCTATTATTGTAGCTTTCAAAGAATGGAGGCATCATCTGCAAGGAGCCACACAACAGATCGTAGTGCTGACTGACCATCGCAATTTGGAGTTTCTCAGATCCGCTAGATGTCTTTCTCCTCATCAGGCTCGTTGCAACCTATTTTTAAATCAATTTAATTTTGTTATTTCGTACCGTGCAGGTTCTCATAATGGGAAGGCTGATGCTTTATCCCGAATCCATGCTGCGGATTCCGTACCTGGAGCCCGTCCAAGACCATTCTATCCGATGCCAACTTCATCGGAGTTATCCACGATCAGGACTTGTGGACGGAGTTCAAGGAGGCCTATGATGGTGATGTATTTCTGGCCAATCCACCTAATGATATTAATCTTGTCCTTAAGGGTGGCATGTGGTTCAGGGATCGACGTATCTACGTCCCTGAGGCCGGTCGTCTGCAGATCCTCAAGTTGGTCCATGACTCCAAGGTGGCTGGTCACAGGGGGGTACAGAAGACACAAGAGTTCCTAAGCCGATTTTTCTGGTGGCCGACTTGCCTGAAGGATACTAAGGACTATGTTCTCTCTTGCGAGGTATGTGCTCGTTATAAGACTCCTCGTATGTCACCTACGGGTCTTCTTCAACCATTACCTGTTCCGTCCCGCCCATGGGGGTCTATCTCAATGGACTTCATTGTGGAGCTGCCTACATCAGGTGGCATGAATACGATCCTGGTGGTAGTGGATCGCCTGAATAAAGCTGCTCATTTTGTTCCTTGCCCCGGTCTTCCCTCAGCTAAGAATACAGTGAACTTGGTTATACAGAATGTTTTTTGGCTGCATGGGGTCCCGGATGAAATCATCTCTGACCATGGAGTGCAGTTTACCTCAAGATTCTGGAAGGAGTTTTGCTCTGCACTCAATATTAATGTCTGTCTTTCTTCCGCTTATCACCCCCAGACGAACGGTCAAACAGAGCGTACCAACCAGACCTTGGAACAATATCTACGATGCTATGTCAGCCATCTTCAGGATGATTGGTTGAAGTTACTTCCATTAGCTAAATTCTCATATAACAATTCTCAGAGTGCCTCCACTAAGTTCACACCTTTCTTTGCCAATCTGGGTTACCATCCGAGTATCTTACCTAGGTCTCCGATTAATGCTCCGGTTCCAGCTGTAGAGGAGAGGCTGACTGCGATGAGGCAAGATCTGGAGGTTCTGAAGGAATCTTTGACCTCAGCTCAGGAACGTTACAAGAAATCGGCTGATAGATTTCGTAAACCCGCACCCATGTTCAAGGCAGGAGATTCCGTGTGGTTATCCACTAAAAATCTGAAGTTGAACGTTCCTTCACAGAAACTTGGACAGAAATTCATCGGCCCTTTCAAGATCAACGGTATTGTGAGCTCTGTGGCCTGCCGTCTGAAGTTGCCTAGGACTATGAAGGTACACCCAGTTTTCCATGTTTCTTTACTAAAGTCTGTATCTCCTAATACCTTCCAGGGACGTGTTGTGCCACCTCTCCAGCCTGTGGTGATTGATGGGCAGGAACAATTTGTGGTGGAAGAGATTATTGATTCTAGGTTTCGCAGGAATCGGCTCCAATATCTGATAAGATGGCAAGGGTATCCCCCTGAAGAAGACTCTTGGGAACCTGTGGAAAACATCAATGCTCAACAGAAGATTTCTCATTTCCATCAGAGATTTCCTGAGAAACCGGGTCCAGGATCGTCCTGAGGCCGCTTCTAAGGAGGGAGTAATGTCAGGACTGCAAATATTTTTAATTACATCTTGGCCCTTTTTGCCCTCTTTCAAGATGGTGTCTTTTGTCTTATGTGCCCCTTGTCTTCCTGCTTTATAACTCCACCCCAGCCTCTAATCAGTGCTAGAGTATTCTGCCTGTGATCTGCTCCTTGTGGTTCCCTAGTTTCCTGCTCTGCCCTGCAGACTTGTTTGGATCTTCTGTTACTTGCTCTCAGAGACTCTGCTGCATTCAGTTGTTACCAGTATTCCTCCTTCTCCTGGCTGCTCCTGCTGCTACCTCTGAGCCTCAGTCTTCACCTGCATTCTGCTAACAAGTAAGCTGGTTTCTGCTCTGACTCACCTGCTTTAGATAGCTGCAGAGCACGGGACTGTGCTGCACTATCAGGGACTTCCTACCCAGGCCTCCCTGGATTATCTAAATATTGTATGGACTTCCTTGCATGGACTTGATAAGGACTTCCTTGTTTTCTAGCATCCTCTAGTGTGAATTGTGCTTTACAGATTGCTTTGCTGATTACATTTAGAGCACGGGACTGTGCTGCATTATCTGGGACTTCCTACCCAGGCCTCCCTGGATTATATAATATATATTGTTTGGACTTGATAAAGACTTCCTTGTTTTCTAGCATCCTCTAGTGTGAACAGTGCTTTACAAACTGCTCTGCTAATTGCATTTTCCCCTGAGTGTTTTTGGACTTGTGTTTTCGTCTGCACTTGTTTGAAACACCGTGTGTTTATAATATACACTTTGACACCTATAAGTTGTTCTGTTGTATCTTTGTTCCACGCAAAAAGACTCCTGTGGTATCCATTATAATTATTACAGTTTCCTCTGGGACAGAGCTAGTTCCAGTCTGTGAGGATCCAGTCTGTAGAAGGAAGCCTGTTGAGAGGAGCTCCTGCAGTAGACATCCTGCAGTGGAGCACAGTCCAGACTCATTGAGCTCAGGTAGTGAGCCCAAGGCGTGCCGACGCCATAAGAGTGGTGAAGAGTAGCGAGGCCTACTGCCAGTGTGAAGCCTAGTGAGGGCCCGGAGCAGGCCGAAGGCAAGTGGAGTAAGCGAGCTACATAGGGGGCAGAGGAGCTTAACCAGCTCACCCCACAAGCATTTAGCGGACACCGGGTCTGTGTCTGCAAGGATCTCTAGGACCAGCAGAAACAACTGGGATCCCTGGCGAACTACATGTCCCAGGAATACCAAAAGCTGACCGTAATACCAGGGTCAGGAGTCACTGAGGCCCAAGAAACCAGGGAGTGTGAACTCCAACAGAAGGCCCTACCACCAGGTCAGCAGGTGCAAGACAGAGACCAAGTTAGGCCTAGCTTAAGGCAAGTCATAAACTTACTAGGAAAAGGCAAGAAACAGGAGGCCCCACACCCGCTCACTGGGGAGAGTCCTGAAATGCACCATTCACCCTACAGTACCCCGAATCGTGCCTGAAAACACCACAAGTAAAGGTACTGAAGTGAACTGTCGTGTGTGTGTGCCTATTCTTCCTTTGACCCGGCTGGGTCCCTTCTGTCCTGCATCCCTTCTCCTACACTGCCCTGAGGCCCCGCTCCACCTGTGGGGAGCAGAACCAACTAAGCTGTCGGACCACCGGCCTCAGAGGACTGTAGCAGCGCTGGTGAGTCTCACCAGACACCACAGGTGGAGTCATGAACTTTCCCCTTTTCCCATACACCTTTCCCCCAATTCCTTGCTTTTTTTTAAGAGTGACCCCAGGGTACTGCCCCGGGAGCCGTCCACCGCGGTATCCCGCCAAACTAACAGCAAGGCCCGGGCGCCGAGTCCCCATCCCTTGGGCACGTCACAAATGTTCATCACAATTTTCAGATTTATATTTTTAAAATAATTAGAAAACCATGTGTCATTTCCTTTACACTTCATAAATACGTGCTATTTTATGTTGGTATATCACATATAATCCCAATCAAATACATTTAAGTTTGTGGTTGAAATATGAAAAAATGTGGAAAGGTTTGACTAGCCCAGGGGATGGGGATGACTCGGTACCCCTGCCTTTGCCTGGCCTTGGGGATGTCGCGGTGGTCGGCTCCTGGGCCCGTACCCTGGGGTCACTCTTTAAAAGGGTGGATATTTGTTTATTTTATAAAAGTTTGTGACGCCACCTGTGGTTTCTGGTGAGAATCACCAGCACTGCGGCAGCCCACGGAGGCCGGTGATAAGGCAGCTCGATGGTATAGCTCCCCACAGGTGGAGCTTGGCCTCAGGGCAGCGTACGGAGAGGGGGATGCAGGACAGGCGAGACCCCGCCGGGTCAGAGCAAGAACGGGGACGGACATGAGTCACTTCAGTACCTTTTACTGATGGAAAATCAGGCACATCCCGGAGCACTGTAGGGTGAAGGGTGCATATCAGGATCCTCCCCAATGAGCAGGTGTAGGGCCTCCTGTTTCTTGCCTCTGCGTAGTAAGTTTTTGACCTGCCTGGAGCTAGGCTTAACTTTGTCTCTGTCCTGCGCTGGCTGACCTTGTGGTAGAGCCTTTTCTCGGAGTACATGCTCCTCAGCTTGCGGGGCCTATGTGTCTCCTGGCTCTGTTACGTATCAGCACTTTAGCGATCCTGGGACTTGTAGTTCTCCAGGGATTCCAGTTATACCTTACTGGGTCGTAGAGATCCCGGCAAGCTTCGGACCTGGTGTCCGGTAAATTATTCGGGGTGAGCTAGGTAAGCTCCTCTGCCCCCTATGTGCTAACTCTCCACTCGCCTTCGGCCTACTCGGGCCCTCACTAGGCTATTCACACTAACGGCAGCTTGCCGCGCTTCACCGATCTTATGGTGCCGGCACACCTAAAGCTCACTATTCTGAGCTGCAACTGAGTACTCAGGACTCTGCTCCACTGCAGACTGACCTCTCTCAGGATTCTCTTACTGCAGGAACTCTCTCAACAGACTGACTGAGCTCGACTCTGTATTCAGATGTGTACTAGCTGAACTCTCCAGAGGAACTGAACTGCCTGGCTCCACCTTCCCTATTTATATCCCTAACGGGCTCCCCCTGCTGGTCTGAGGTGGAAGGTGGAGATGTGTGAATGTTTATGGGGGCCTCTTGTGGAGGAATCCATCAATGCACTCTTCTAGGATCTGTGATACCAAGCGCAGCTGGGCGTCACAGGTTCACTGGGTATGAATACTTTTTCAAGGCACTGTATATCGGTGACCAGATGTTTTGGGTGACACACAGAATAGCATTGTGGGGTGCATTTGGTTCTCCAGGTCACAGGTTGTGTTCATCTCATTTAAAAAGATGATAATCATTAGATGATACTAGTCGGTAGAAAGGAACTAGTTGGTAATTGGCAACACATCAACACATTTATTATATCATTAATTGCAGTGGAGGAGTATGGTTTGGGATGTAAACCCCTATAAAAAAAACTGATGTCAGATCAGGCAAATTAGAATATATTTTTCATTCGCATCAGTGATTTCTATGAATGGATGAGATTGCTTAACCAAGACTGTGGCGACTGTGATGCCTCTGGCTAATGATCAATGTGGAATGATATGACCACCCAAATCAGTGTTTTCTTAGTAGGAGACTGTCCCTAGGTATGGGTGTCTCTTAGAGACCTAATAAATTGACAACTTGGCTTTGCAGATACAGTTGAAACCAGAAGTTTACATACAGTACACTATATAAAAAGACACATATGCAGGTTTTTCTCAATATCTGACATGAAATCAGAATAAACGTTTCCCGTTTTAGATCAATTAGGATTACCAAAAGTTTTAATATTTGCCAAATGTCAGAATAATGAGAGAGAAAGAATGTTTTAAGGCATTTTTATTACTTACTACAAAGTCAAAAGTTTACATACACTAAGATTACAATGCCTTTAAACAATTCTGGATTGCCCATATGGTGATGTCATGTGTTTGGAAGATTCTGATTTTTTTGGCAACATCTGAGTTAATCAGAGACACGTATGTGTCTTCTTTTCTCATGATGCCATTTATTTTGTGAAGTGCACCAATCCCTCCTGCAGCAAAACAACCCTACAACATGATGCTGCCACCCTGATGTTTTACAGTTGGGATGGTGTTCTTATTTAGAAGGTGTTCATAACAGTTTACACTTTCAACATGTCAAATAATTGTGATCACCTAGGTCTGCTGCCTCTTGAATCTGATGAAGGAGAACAGCAGTAACCATTTCATACCAAAACGCCTGGGTCAGTCCGTTCTGTATATTGCCCTGGATTGTGTTTTTAAAGGTGCCATTTGTATGGCACCGGTAATTCCACTAGTGGAGAACCAAAATGCTGCAAAGGTCACTGATATAAAAATGTTACATTCTGGTCTGAAACTGCCCCAACTGCAACCTCTTTCATCAGGCGTCACCACTCTTACACTGTGGATGGCACTGTTGACGCAAGTGTAGTGCATGCATCCAAGCATATTAGTGAGGCTGGGGCTGGTGGTGATGTCCAGCTGAAGAGTCTGTGGACCCGGTTCATCAAAGCTAAGCTAAGAGGCTAGCGCCAAGAGTGTTTGTGAGAGCCCTTTTAAAAGTTGCAAAAACTCCATGAACCGTCCCCTGTAACAACTTTTTCTAACTTTGGAAAACCAGAATTGGTTACCTCCATATAATAAAATGTTGAATTCACAGTTTCACTGCCAGTCAAGAGCTCATGTACTATGGTATCTAATTAATACTTTTGAGATATGCTCTGGCATTTTTAAACAGGAGCTGAAAAGGAGCTTACTGTTTTCATATTTTAGCAAAAAATTTTTTTTTCTAAAAACTACTTTAATCATGCCTTAGACTAAGTCCACTGCCCACAGCCCTGCTCATTGCAGATGTCCTCCTCAGCCCCTCAGCTTCCTACCTCTTCTCCTTGCCCACACCCCAGCTCACCGCAGCTGTCCTCCTCAGCACCTCAGCTTCCTACCTCTTCTCCTTGCCCACAGCCCTGCTCACCGCATCTGTCCTCCTCAGCCCCTCAGCTTCCTACCTCTTCTCCTTGCCCACAGCCCTGCTCACCTCATCTGTCCTCCTCAGCCCCTCAGCTTCCTATACCTTCCCCTTGCCCACAGACCTGCTCACCGCAGCTGTCCTCCTCAGCTTCCTACCTCTTCTCCTTGCCCACAGCCCTGCTCACCGCAGCTGTCCTCCTCAGCCCCTCAGCTTCCTACCTCTTCTCCTTGCCCACACCCCTGCTCACCGCAACTGTCCTCCTCAGCTTCCAATCTCTTCTCCTTGCCCACACCCCTGCTCACCGCAGCTGTCTTCCTCAGCCCCTCAGCTTCCTACCTCTTCTCCTTGCCCACAGCCCTGCTCACCGCAGCTGTCCTCCTCAGCCCCTCAGCTTCCTATTCCTTCCCCTTGCCCACAGACCTGCTCACCGCAGCTGTCCTCCTCAGCTTCCTACCTCTTCTCCTTGCCCACAGCCCTGCTCACCGCAGCTGTCCTCCTCAGCCCCTCAGCTTCCTACCTCTTCGCCTTGCCAACACCCCTGCTCACCGCAGCTGTCCTCCTCAGCCCCTCAGCTACCTACCTCTTCTCCTTGCCAACACCCCTGCTCACCACAGCTGTCCTCCTCAGCCCCTCAAATTCCTACCTCTTCTCCTTTTTTTTTTTTGCATTCTTATTCTTTTTTTTTAACTAACTTGGTCACACTATATAAAATCCATGCCGGTTGCAAGGATTTATATAGTGTGACCAAGTTGTCAGGCACTTTTCCAAGTGATGCTAAAATCGCTTGGAAAAGCGCTTGATAACCCGCATGCAGAAATGCTGCAAAAAACACTCGACAAACGCTTCTACCTGGCTGGAAAAACACATGAAAAAACCGCATGCGTTTTTCCTGCAGGGAGAAGCGTAAAAAATCTGCAGCATTTCTGCATCGTGGGCACATAGCCTCATAAACCCCTTGATTGCTGTAGGGATAGTAGGTGATAGGCGGGTGGTTTGTAATTAATGTTTGTATGCTTTTAGGCAAGTGGGTGGGAAGTATAATTAGGTTATTGGTGGGGTTAATTGTATATCCGTATTGTGTGCTATTGTTAATATTATTGTGTACTGTGGAAATTGGTAGTATATTAACTGTAGACTTGTGTGTAATAAATGTATTTTATTGATACACGGTTTCGTCTCAGTTAGTCGCCGTTAGTATCACATATAGCAAAGGAATCAGAGTAGTAACAGGTGAGGTATTAGCCGGATACCGATTATTAATAGTCAAGCCTGACATTAATAATTAATATACGGAACACCACCCTGTAACATAAGGGCAGATATTATGGCGCCTATACTTACATCCAGCTCATAGGTGGATCTGCCGGCTCTGCCATCCTCAGGGTCTTAATGAAATGTACTTTTTAAGACTGCGGCTCTCATTTTACACTTACATCTGGAGGATGTGCAAGTCCACTAGCTGTAAGCTCTTGTGTTCTCCATAGGACAAATTTTCCCTATTAAAAAAAAAAAAAAAAAATCCGGCCTCCTGCCACCCCTTAATAGCCGGCCATCTCTCACCTTTTTCCCCACTCCTATGACAACACTGTCATAAGTATGAGGAAATCCAACTGCCGGTAATGGTAGATTTATCATAGGCAAGTGCAAGATGTTATTAAAAAAAAAAATCCAACCTCCTCCACCCCTTCATAGCCGGCCATCACGCACCTCAGTATTTCATCATTGCCCAAGACAGCACCAAAAATTGGAGCTAAAATGAGCAGGAGGAAATCCTATTACCGGTCAGTGAAAAATATTTGGCACATGCCTATGATTGGAATAAAGCGCAGATATTAGTAACATTGTAACGTAGGTTGAAGAAAGACCTCGGTCCATCAAGTTCAACTTTCCTCCCCCAATTGTACTCCGTACACTAACACTACACTAACTTACTAACTAACTGGCACTAGACCTCACAAATGTATTATTATTATTATTATTATTATTATTATTATTATTACCATTTTTATCATTGCTGCACTATAACAATTAAGAATGTACCCGTTTATCATTTAATTTTTAAATTAGTTTTATATTTTGTATTACTCTTGTGATTCTAATAATGGTATTACCAGAATCCCTATGCCTAAATCTGTTGATCCAGAAGAAGGCAAAAACCCCAGGACACCTAACGCCAATTTGCATCACGGGGAAAAATTCCTTATTGACCCCGAGAAAAGGCGATCAGTCCTAGAACCCTGGATCAAACCTAATTATGTTATTACTAGTTATATATTTAATATTACACTACTTATTGTACCACTGCAGTTATTAATTAATTTGTTTTTATTTTTATAAATGTGACTATTTGATATTGTTACTATTATTAACATCCTGCTATCTTATTACAGTATTATTCTAACTTTCCTATCACTACTAATACTACCCTATGCCTACATTGTTGATCCAGAAGAAGGCAAAAACCCCAGGACACCTTCAGCCAATTTGTGTCACTGGGGAAAAATTCCTTCTTGACCCCGAAAATAGGCGATCAGTCCTGGAACCCTGGATCAAACCTAATTATGATTCTAATTATGTAATTACCGTACTATTACCGTACTACATGTACTACTATAGTTGTAACATTTTGTCTAATTTAACTGTAACCCTGAATGTTATGTGTATCGAGGAAATCATCCAGCCCCTTTTTTGAAAGCTGTTATAGTGTCTGCCATCACTACCTCTTGTGGTCGGCATTCCACAGTCCCACTGCTCTGACTGTAAAAAACCCTTTCCTGTTTAGGTGCCTTAAAAAATGGAAATATTCAAATTACACGTTTAACCCACTTCATTATGTTGTTATTTACAGATACAACTAAAAACTCTTACATTTTTCTTATATTAAAAAGCTTTGCAGGTTTTTTTGTTTTGTTTAACTATATAGATGTTCCATGAGAAGGCTCAATGGCTTCTGGAATGGGTACCCCTGGCATGGACTGGAATGACATTGGCATGGGTGTCTTCACGGGACTTTGATGAAATAGTCCTCCATTCTTACCCCCAGCTCATAGGTGGATCTGCCGGCTCTGCCATCCTCAGGGTCTTAATGAAATGTACTTTTTAGGACTGCGGCTCTCATTTTACACTTACATCTGGAGGATGTGCAAGTCCACTAGCTGTAAGCTCTTGTGTTCTCCATAGGACAAATTTTCCCTATTAAAAAAAAAAAAAAAAAATCCGGCCTCCTGCCACCCCTTAATAGCCGGCCATCTCTCACCTTTTTCCCCACTCCTATGACAACACTGTCATAAGTATGAGGAAATCCAACTGCCGGTAATGGTAGATTTATCATAGGCAAGTGCAAGATGTTGTTAAAAAAAAAAATCCGGCCTCCTGCCACCCCTTAATAGCCGGCCATCACGCACCTCAGTATTTCATCATTGCCCAAGACAGCACCAAAAAATGCAGCTAAAATGAGCAGGAGGAAATCCTATTACCGGTCAGTGAAAAATGTTTGGCACATGCCTATGATTGGCATAAAGCGCAGATATTAGTAACATTGTAACATTGGTTGAAGAAAGACCTCGGTCCATCAAGTTCAACTTTCCTCCCCCAATTGTACTCCGTACACTAACACTACACTAACTTACTAACTAACTGGCACTAGGCCTCACAAATGTATTATTATTATTATTATTATTATTATTATTATTATTATTATTATCATTTTTATCATTGCTGCACTATAACAATTAAGAATGTACCCATTTATAATTTCATTTTTTAAATTAATTTTATATTTTGTATTACTCTTGTGATTCTAATAATGGTATTACTAGAATCCCTATGCCTAAATCTGTTGATCCAGAAGAAGGCAAAAACCCCAGGACACATTCAGCCAATTTGCATCACAGGGAAAAATTCCTTCTTGACCCCGAGAAAAGGCGATCAGTCCTAGAACCCTGGATCAAACCTAATTATGTTATTACTAGTTATATATTTAATATTACACTACTTATTGTACTACTGCAGTTATTAATTAATTTGTTTTTATTTTTATAAATGTGACTATTTGATATCGTTACTATTATTAACATCCTGCTATCTTATTACAGTATTATTCTAACTTTCCTATCACTACTAATACTACCCTATGCCTACATTGTTGATCCAGAAGAAGGCAAAAACCCCAGGACACCTTCAGCCAATTTGTGTCACAGGGGAAAAATCCCTTCTTGACCCCGAAAATAGGCGATCAGTCCTGGAACCCTGGATCAAAGATCAAACCTAATTATGATACTAATTATGTAATTACTATTATGGTATTAAATGTACTTCTATAGGTGTAACATTTTGTCTAATTTAACTGTAACCCTCAATGTTATGTGTATCGAGGAAATCATCCAGCCCCTTTTTGGAAAGCTGTTATAGTGTCTGCCATCACTACCTCTTGTGGTAGGGAATTCCACAGTCCCACTGCTCTGACTGTAAAGAACCCTTTCCTGTTTAGGTGCCTTAAAAAATGGGAATATTCAAAATACACTTTTAACCCACTTCATTCTGTTGTTATTTACAGATGTAAGAAAAATGTAAGAGGTTTTAGTTGCATTAAAAAGCTTTGCATGTTTTTTTGCTTTGTTTAACTATATAGATGTTCCATGAGAAGGCTCAATGGCTTCTGGAATGGGTACCCCTGGCATGGACTGGAATGACATTGGCATGGGTGTCTTCACAGGACTTTGATGAAATAGTCCTCCATTCTTACCCCCAGCTCATAGGTGGATCTGCCGGCTCTGCCATCCTCAGGGTCTTAATGAAATGTACTTTTTAAGACTGCGACTCTCATTTTACACTTACATATGGAGGATGTGCAAGTCCACTAGCTGTAAGCTCTTGTGTTCTCCATAGGCCAAATTTTCCCTATTTAAAAAAAAAAAAAAAATCCGGCCTCCTGCCACCCCTTAATAGCCGGCCATCTCTCACCTTTTTCCCCACTCCTATGACAACACTGTCATAAGTATGAGGAAATCCAACTGCCGGTAATGGTAGATTTATCATAGGCAAGTGCAAGATGTTGTTAAAAAAAAAAAAATCCGGCCTCCTGCCACCCCTTAATAGCCGGCCATCACGCACCTCAGTATTTCATCGTTGCCCAAGACAGCACCAAAAATTGGAGCTAAAATGAGCAGGAGGAAATCCTATTACCGGTCAGTGAAAAATGTTTGGCACATGCCTATGATTGGAATAAAGCGCAGATATTATGGCGCTTATTCTTACCGCCAGCCCATAGGTGGATCTGCTGGCTCCGTCATTCTCTGTGTCTTCATTCGGGGTCCCTCGACGTCTCCATGGTCACCTTCATTCTTGCAGCGTTTGTTCCAGTGATGTCCAGTCTTCTGATTTTCAGTCTTCCGGAGGCTCAGGTGGGTCGCTCGCTCTGATGACTATAGAGCTGGGGTCTGCTCAAGGGTTTCCAAGTTGACAAATGAAAATCCCTCAAACAATGCCTGGTCCTTTGTTGATATAGGTGCTGTGGCCTCTGCTGCTTCTAGTTTCTCCAGATGGAATGGTTTATGACGACGGGGAGGCTCAGATGGCTAAAAAGGAAAAAAGGAATTATAACATTAAAATTATGACTTTATATCAGAGTCTCCGTTAAAAACAAGTTGTGTTGATTGAAAACTAGTAAAATAATAGACACAAAGATTTTAATACTAAGAAACCATATCTGCTCATATACTTACTACAGGGACGTATGGTGGAGGCAGTTTCAGGGCTTCCACAGAGACCCAGTCGATACGCTGAAAAAACCTGTGCTTTCTGATGTTACCGTTGGCTCCTAAGCGACTGGCAGGATCTTTCTGAAGGAGCTAATAAAGATAAAACCAAAATCCATGAATGTAAACTGGAGAGAAAATGATGACTACTATGCAGAGATGAGCAAATCCACTTGATGCGAACTGAATTTGTGTTGAATTTTTGTGAATCTGATGAACCCGGTGAATTTCAACAATTTGTGATTTGCTTCTTGGGAATCACCTAAAATAATTGCAGCCAATTTTCATACAGTATTACTAAAAATTACATCAGTCAGAGAAGACTTATAGGACCTCTGATGTAAGCCGTCCAGGCTTCACCATAATGCTTTAAGGTGTCACATCACATGTTATAGCACAATCAGGAGGGACTATCATAGCCTGTATGAAAGCCAAAGCAATGAATGTAGGAGTCATTTTGTGGTGAATCTGGATAGGGAGAGCACATCACAGCTTAGCAGTAGAGATTGAGAGAGAAAGACATAAAACAGTAAAAGACTGCACAGATAGTATGTGACAGCACAGCAGTAAAGAACGGTTACCACAAGTTTACCCATTTATGTTGAGTACTTGCGATTTTAACATTTTTGGGAAAAAATTGGAACAAGCTGGTTAATTTGAATTTCAAAAGGTTTGCTCATCTCTACAACTATAACATTGTATACATCATAGTACTAATGACTGTTAAGACAACTGACCTGTTTAATGATGTTCCTGATGCCGGAGGATTTATCGTTGAGTGTCTGATGGTAGGCGCACTCATCGGTAACCATTTCTTTTAAGATGACACCAAAAGAATACCAGTCTACTCCGGCGTTATACTCCTTCCCAGCCAAAATCTACATAAAGAAGAAGAAAATAGATAAAGAGTTGGTCAAAAAGTTCCATATCTTCAGTGTAACAAAGTTCTCAGCATAATAATTGTAAGACTATGTAATATAGTGAGAGTGGATGATTCCTCTGGTTGTGGCATCACTTGAATATTATGATTACTACACTAATGACTGAAAGGAGCCATGCTGCTCTTCTGAGCTCCAGAACCTTTGTTGGCTGACTTGTAACTCTTTGGGTCTCTAATGCTGGCAAAACATATAGCATGATCATGTATTGTGGCCGGACTCACAGATTCCGGAGAGATCATCTAATGTGTATGGAGACATCCCAATTCAGCTCAAACACTGGATGCTGAATTTCAGTGCCCGATCCTTTGTGTCTGGCATGGTCATACTCCCCCCTCCCATTCAGAACGCATGTACACTCAGCTGAGGCAAGCTGCCTATCTAATGTGTATGGCATGCCAGATGTCAATGTCAGAATGTCCCATTTACTGTAATGGACATTTGTTGGATTATGTGTGTGATCCAGGCAGACATACAATTATAGTATGAAAAAAAGAGAAAATCCTTGTTCTTCTCACCTCAGGAGCCATGTAGCCTGCAGTTCCAGCGTATCCAGTGGCTGTTCGGTCTCCATGCATGTTGTCAATTGAGAGACCGAAATCTGTGATCTTAATATGGCCCGTTTCAGCCACCAAGATGTTCTCGGGCTTGAGGTCTCTGTGGATGACGCCCTTGGAGTGGAGATGTTGGATTCCACAGACGAGTTCAGCGGCATAGAATCTGACAGAGAGACAAGAAATTAGTGACGGTCTACAGAAATACAAGAAATCCTGCCCTATCCATAGTGTAATAAAGTGGCCGGTCAGGATTCTGTCCAGGTTCTGATGACTAATATATTGCTTTAGTCTAATCCATATTGCCATCAAAGAGCAATCAATACTGATGACAGAACTGCTGTTTATATATACTGTATATTTCTATTTGTGTATAATTACATAAAAATAAAACTTTACCTTGCACTGGGGATGTCAAGCTGCCCCTTCATCAGTAAGTAGCTGTAAAAGTCCCCGCAGCTCACGTATTCCAGACCAAGGAGCAAATGCAGCTGTTGTACAGAGCAGAGATATAGGTGAATTGCCAGATTATTACAGTACCTACACATCTACTACAGAATAGGACAGAATAACTATAGGCTACATGGTAAATGCCTGTCTGATTGTCCAGATACAAACATAGAGACATAACTATAGTAGGTACATGTGTTGCAGTCGCACTTAGCCCTGGAGCCTATGGGGCCAAAATATCCTTTTGGCCCATAAGAGAACACCAGTACTATTAAAGATCTGTAATGGTTGGGGGCCATGTTGGAAATTTTTCATTGGGGCTGTAATGCAGCAGCTTGCGGCATTACTGTAATGGTCCAGGGTGTGTTTTGGCCGACCATGTACCTCCCGAGGTGACTGATCACATGACTGTGACATCGCACAGGTCCTGTGCATACAGAAGGTCTGATCACATGACTGTGACATCAGCACAGGTCCTGTGTGAGCACTAGAGGATATATAAACTCTGGTAGATTTGAGACAGGTGTGAAAGGCGTGAGGCCTGTTCCCGTGTGTGGGACACCGTTAGCCTGGAGAGGCTTAGTGAGGCCTAGTGAAGCCTGAAAGGCAGAGGCTGGATCCTTACGTGTAAGCGATACCAGTAGCCTTGGAGGGCCAGAGGCTTGGAACGCAAGAGTCCTGGAAGGCAGAGGCTGGATGTTAGGTGAGAAAACATACCAGTAGCCTTTGAAGGAATGAGGGCTGGAGACCCCCATCTGGGAAGCCGTAAAGCCACAGTGGTGGCAGAACAAATCTGACTGAAGCAGCTAAAACCCGGCAAAGGTAAAGCACTGCATTATATGGACGTTGATATAAGTGACTTTGCTGATGGCTGTAACTGGAGCCAAGTGGGCCTGTCTGCCACTTGAAAGGCTCCTGGACATTATATGTGTATGTCGGCGAGCCACTGAGTTGGACTCGGTGATAAGCAGTAGTGAAGTGTAATAAACTGCTGGATTGTGAAATCCTGGAAAACGTGGCTGGTGTGCTTTAATTGACCCGATGCAGCGAGTGTCCCCCAGCATGATGACTAGCGCTGCCTTACAGGGTCTATAAACTTCAAGCAACGCCACTATACACATATACACATACTGTATATACTCACACACATGCACATGTACTGTATGTACACACCAATGTGTAAGTGTGTCTATATACAGGGTCGGACTGGGGCACCGGGACACCGGAGAATTCTCCGGTGGGCCCGGGTCCTCAGCGGGCCCCCGAGCAGGACACACGGGTGCCCCTGGTTAACATGGCCGCCGGTGCTCTGCACTGCAAGGGCCTGGAGGGTCAGGGGGGCCCTTGCAGTGCGGCTGATGAAGGCAATCTGGCCTGCTTCTCGGTCCCATGGGCAGATTGCCCTCATCCTGTGTGGCAGGCAAGGAGCGATCCCTCCAGCTCCACTGCCGACAGGAGGAAAATGGCAGCGTAGCTGCAGGGATCCGTCCTCGCCTCTGCTTTCTGCCCGGCGTTTCCTCCCTCACACAGGCTCGCGCTGCTTGATGACGTCATCATGCAGCATGGGCCTGTCAGGGAGAAAGATGCCGGGCAGGAAGCAGAGGACAGTGCTGCGGGGGAGCGCGCTGAGAGACAAGTTTTGGGTTTTTTTGAGGGAGAACAATGGTGATTGAGCAGGTGCGGCGAGATATGACATGGTGGGGGATATATGGCATGGCAATGGGTGAGGTGGGGGGAGATATGCATGGCATGGTGATGGAGGAGGTAGGGGGAGATATGACATGGCATTAGTGATAGAGGAGGTGGGGGAGATATGGCAATGATGGTGGAGCAGGTGGGGGGAGAAATGGCAATGATGATGGAGTAGGTGGGGGGAGATATGGCAATGATGACGGAGCAGGTTGGGGGAGATATGGCAATGATGACAGAGCAGGTGGGGGAGATATGGCAATGATGACGGAGCAGGTGGGGGGAGATATGGCAATGATGATGGAGGTGGTGGGGGGAGATATGGCAATGATGGAGTAGGTGGGGGAGATATGACAATGTTGGAGAAGGTGGGGGAGAGCAATGATTGGGATGGGGAAGAGCAATTATGGAGGTAGGAGAGAGAAATGATGGGGAATTATTTGGACGCTATTTGCTGTTAATATCTGGTCTGGTCATGGCATGGTGGTATTTCTCCCTTGTATGTAGTATTATTCGGTCACTATGTGGTGGTAATATGTGGTCTGGTCATGGTTTCGTGGTATTTCTCCCTTGTATGCGGTATTATTCGGTCACTATGTGGTGGTAATATGTGGTCTGGTCATGGTGTGGTGGTATTTCTCCCTTGTATGTAGTATTATTCGGTCACTATGTGGTGGTAATATGTAGTCCAGTCATGGTGTGGCAGTATTTCTCCCTTGTATGTGGTACTGTTTGTGTTGGTACAGTGGATTGTGTTGTGTATGACAGTCATCTGTTCTCTCTGATATTAATTAGGAGAAGATTCTTTGTTTCCATTAGTGATTAATTAAATACTTGGAACAAGATGCACTTACAGGGGTTCTCCGATGTATGTACATCAGCCCTAGTGTATCCTACTGTATATGATGTGTATACATCAGCCCCAGTGTATCCTATGTGATGTACATACTGTACATCAGCACCTGTATATCCTATATGATGTATATACATCAGCCCCAGTGTATC
Organism: Phyllobates terribilis; assembly: GCF_046119375.1. Lineage (NCBI taxonomy): Eukaryota > Metazoa > Chordata > Amphibia > Anura > Dendrobatidae > Phyllobates > Phyllobates terribilis. Next base: position 3,781,039 of record NW_027362935.1, read on the forward strand.
CTATACGATGTATATACATCAGCCCCAGTGTATTCTATACGATGTATATACTGTACATTAGCTCCAGTATCTCTTATATGATATATATACATCAGCCCTAGTGTATCCTATACGATGTATATACATCAGCCCCAGTGTATCCTATATGATGTATATACTCTACATTAGCACCCGTATATCCTTTAAGATGTACTATATATACATCAGCCCTAGTGTATCCTATATGATATATATACATCAGCATGTCACAAGGAGGTTTTCTCTAACATCATAAACTGTGATGGCGGCGTCCAAGTCTGTGGATTCCACAGATTCATATACTGCTCCTTGTAACTCCATTGATAGCTATGGTCAGTGCAGGGTGACTAGGGCATCGACTCTTAGAGCTGCAGCTCCTTGGCAGGTGAGCAAAAGTTAGTCTTTGCTGGGCTGAGGTTGTTGACTGCCTTTGATCACATGCTAGAGGAGAACCAGTCGTGTCTGCTGTTTCTCCATTTAAGCCGGCTGTGCTTTGCTGGCAATGCCAGTATAGTTTTTCTCTATCCTGTTCTGGAAAGGTGAACACATACTGGTTTAGTGGTTATTGCTAAAGTTGTTGCAAGCGTTGTTTGGTAACCCTTTCCTTTTTCCCTAGGTGTCTTTATATTACTTTGTTGCCTCTCAGGTTTTAGACTTTATATTCCTTTGTGTATTTCCCTGAGAGCGTGTTGTGTGACTGTGCTTCAGTTCTGTCCTATCTTGTTTTGTATTCCCCCCATACACTGTACAAACTAGTGCTGCTTAGGAGGATAGTAAGGAACGAGGCTCGGGCATCTCCACATTCAGGAGTAATCCTGGGAACAGAAATAGCTAGGGACCCCTAGCCTGAGGGTCAGAATAGGACCACACTTGCTATCCCACAGTCACACCATGACACAGCCCCAGTGTATTCTATATGATGTATATATATCGGCCCCAGCATATCCTATATGATCTATGTACATCGCTCCCAAGGTATCCTATATGATGCACATACACTGGCACAAGCGTATCCTATATGATGTATATACATAGTCTCCAGCATATCCTATGTAATGTATGTACATCATCACCAGTGTATCCTACATGACGTATATACATCAGCCCCAGTGTATCTTATATTATGTATACTGATCAGCCCCAGCATCCTATATGATGTACAGGTGCATCTCACTAAATTAGAATGTCATCAAAAAGTTAATTTATTTCAGTTCTTCAATGCAAAAAGTGAAACTCATATATTATATAGAGTCATTACACACAGAGGGATCTATTTCAAGTGTTTATTTCTGTTAATGTTGATGATTATAGCTTACAGCCAATGAACAAAAGTCATTATCTCAGTAAATTAGAATACTTTACAGCAACAACAGCTTGAAAAATGTTTTTAAAATCCGAAATGTTGTCCGACTGAAATGTATGTTCATTAAATGCACTCAATACTTGGTCGGGGCTCCTTTTGCATCAATTACTGCATCAATGCGGCAATGTGGCATGGAGGCGATCAGCCTGTGGCACTGCTGAGGTGTTATGGAAGCCCAGGTGGCTTTGATAGCAGCCATCAGCTCGTCTGCATTGTTGGGTCTGGTGTCTCTCATCTTCCTCTTGACAATACCCGATAGATTCTCTGGCCAATCAAGCTCAGTGATACTGTTGTTTTTAAACCAGGTATTGGTATTTTTGGCAGTGTGGACAGGTGCCAAGTAGGGTTGAGTGAGTATGTTCTGACCGAGTATGCTCGGGCCGAGCTCCGAGTATTTACAGCTGCTCGGTGATGAGGTTAAATCGCTCCCGTGTGCATGATTTGCAACTGTTTGACTGCTTTATTACATGTGAGGAATGTGTAAGAAATAGACATTCCTCACATGTAATAAAGCTGTCAAACAGTTGCAAATCATGCACACAGGAGCGATTTAACCTTATCACCGAGCAGCTGTAAATACTCGGAGCTCGGCCCGAGCATAGTCGGCGAAAGGGTTAATAGAACATACTCGCTCAACACTAGTGTCAAGTCCTGCTGGAGAATGAAATTTCCATCTCCAAAAAGCTTGTCGGCAGAGGGAAGCATGAAGTGCTCTAAAATGTCCTGGTAGACGGCTGCGCTGACTTTGGTCTTGATAAAACACAGTGGACCTACACCAGCAGATGACATGGCTCCCCAAACCATCACCGATTGTGGAAACTTCACACTAGACCTCAAGCAGCTTGGATTGTGGCCTCTCCACTCTTCCTCCAGACTCTGGGACCTTGATTTCCAAATGAAAATAGGAACTCTGGGACCTTGTGGAGTGTGTCAATGACTGCCTTCTGGACATCTGTCATGTCAGCAGTCTTCCCTATGATTGTGGAGCCTTCTGAAACAGACTAAGGGACCTTTTAAATGCTTAGGAAGCCTTTACATGTGTTTTTTTGTTAATTATTTTAATTCACTGAGATAATGGCTTTTGTGTTTTCATTGGCTGTAAGCCATAATCATCAACATTAACAGAAATAAACACGTGAAATAGATCACTCTGTTTGTAATGACTCTATATAATATACTAGATGGTGGCCCGATTCTAACGCATCGGGTATTCTAGAATATGTCTCCCGACGGTGGCGTACTTATTTTAAATCAGCCGCCAATTGGCCGGAGACCGTGTTTAAATTTGGCGCCACAATCGCAGATTGGTCGCCACAGGCGGCCACGAGCAATCAGCAGAGCGGTGTTTAAATTTGGCGCCGAAATAGCTGATTGGTCGTGGCCGGTGGCTGCGACCAATCAGCGAACCGTGTTAGTGAGGACCGGGGAGCATCCACCTGCCTTATAATGCCCCATGCAGGTTGTCACTTCCCCCCCCCCATATAATGCCCCATGCAGGATGTCACATCCCCACTCCCTTATAATGCCCCATGCAGGATGTCACCCCCCCCTCCCTTATAATGCCCCATGCAGGATGTCACCCCCCCTCCCTTATAATGCCCCATGCAGGATGTCACTCCCCCCCCCATATAATGCCCCATGCAGGATGTCACACCCCCCCTCCTTTATAATGCCCCATGCAGGATGTCACATCCCCCCCTCCCTTATAATGCCCCAAGAAGGATGTCACATCCCCCCCCATATAATGGCCCATGCAAGATAATGCCCCATGCAGGATGTCACATCCCCCCTCCCTTATAATGCCCCATGCAGGATGTCACATCCCCCCCTGTATAATGCCCCATGCAGGATGTCACATCCCCCCCTTTCTTATAATGCCCCATGCAGGATGTGACATCCCCCCTTCCTTTATAATGCCCCATGCAGGAAGTCACATCCCTCCTATAGAATGCCCCATGCAGGAAGTGACATCCCCCCTATATAATACCCCATGCAGGAAGTGACATCCCCCTTATATAATGCCCCATGGAGGAAGTCACATCCCCTCCATAGTGCCCCATGCAGGATGTCACATCCCCCTCCCTTATAATGCCCCATGCAGGATGTCACTCCCCCCCCACCATATAAATGCCCCATGCAGGATGTCACCACCCCCCTTATAATGCCCCATGGAGGAAGTCACATCCCCCCCTCCCTTATAATGCACCATGCAGGAAGTGACATCCCCCCTATATAATGCCCCATGGAGGAAGTCACATCCCCCCATAGTGCCCCATGCAGGATATCACATCCCCCCTCCCTTATAATGCCCCATGCAGGAAATCACATCCCCACTATATAATACCCCATGCAGGATGTCACATCCCCCCCATAGTGGCCCATGCAGGATGTCACACCCCCCCCTCGCTTATAATGGCCCCTCCACGATGTCACACACCCCCACACCACCATTTAATGCCCTATGCCCCCATACAATAAAAAAAAAAAAATCCAATACTCACCACACTTCTCAGCTGCTGCTCCGGACTCCAGCGTAGCCGGCATCTTCCCGCTGCGCGCTGTGACCGCTCAGGAGAGAGTGCAGTGTAAAGATGTCACCGAGCCCTCTGACCTGAGACGTCACAGAGCAGCAGCGAAAGACACAGGAGCTGCTGCGGAGGCACAGAGAGGGGTAAGTATGGCGCCGGGTGCTGGGGCCCTGAGCAAGCGGGGGGAGGGGAGGGGGGGAGAGGGGAGAGGAGAGGGGAGAGGGGAGGGAGGCGTCACACTTGCCGTCGGGAGATAAGAGGCCGTAGTCGCTGATCTCCTGACGGTAGCTGCATGGAGGTCAGCGGCGCCTCCGGTCAGGGGACTTATGCTGCGAGCAGCCGGCTGCATCTCCCGGCTGCATCGCCGCTGACCTCCGTGCGGCAGATGAGCCGCTAACGGCCGCCATCTTTTTCTGAAATGCTGCGTCGCTGATTGGTCGCGCCGGACCAATCAGCGACGCGGGATTTCCTGGACAGAAGGACAGACAGACAGACAGACGGGATAAGACAATTATATTAATGACTCTATATAATATATGAGTTTCACTTTTTGTATTGATGAACTGAAAAAAATTAACTTCTTGATGATATTATAATTTAGTGAGATGCACCTATATATACATCGGCCCCAGTGTATCCCATGTGATGTATATACATCGTCCCCAACGTATCCTATGTGATGTATATACATTGTCCCCAACGTATCCTATATGATGTATATACACAGGGGTGGATTAAGAGTAGCCAGGGCCCCGGGCAGTTTAAAAGGTGTGGCCCCCACCCCAGGTACCGGATGTATCACGTGACTTGTCACATGATCCCCTTTGATAGATCATGTGATCAACACACAGATGTTCTGATCACATCTATAGACAGAGAATGAGGAAAACAAATTTCCATAACATAGCACTATATATAGTAGATCAGGGTGGCAGATTAATTTTCCCGAGGGGCCACATGAGAGATCGTGACTGTTATGGAGGCCGATCCAATAGGCCGAAATTAATTCTGCTTCATATTAATATTAACAAAATAATAAAAAAAAATTATATTAATGGTATGACTTAATATTGAGCAGAATTAAGTATGCTGACATCCCTCTAGATACAGTATGAGCCCCCGCATAGCTCCCTAGATACAGTATGAGCCCCCGCATAGCCCCTCTATATACAGTATGAGCCCTCACATAGCCTCCTATATACAGTATGAGCCCCGCATAGCTCCCTAGATACAGTATGAGCCCCTGCAGAGCCCTGTACATATAGTATGAGCCCCCACACAGCCCCCTACATACAGTATGAGCCCCCACATAGCCCTGTACATACAGTATGAGCCCACACACTGCCACCTACATACAGTATGAGCCCCTACAGTTATTTAGATACAAAATGAGTCTGCACATAGCCCCTATATACAGTATGAGCCCGCACATAGCTCCTTATATACAATATGAGCCTGCACATAGCTCCCTATATACAGTGTGAGCCCGCACATAGCTCCTTATATACAATATGAGCCCGCACATAGCTCCCTATATACAGTATAAGCCCGCACATAGCTCCCTATAAACAGTATGAGCCCGCACATAGCGGCCTAGATACAGTATGAGCCCCCGCAGAGCCCTGTACATATAGTATGAGCCCCCACACACCCCCCTACATACAATATGAGCCCCCGCATAGCCCTGTACATACAGTATGAGCCCCTACATAGTTACTTAGATACAATATGAGTCTGCACATATCCCCTATATACAGTATGAGCCCGCACATAGCTTCCTATATAAAATATGAGTCCGCACATAGCTCCCTATATACAGTATGAGCCTGCACATAGCTCCCTATATACAGTATGAGCCCGCACATAGCTCCCTATATACAATATGAGCCCGCACATAGCTCCCTATATACAGTATGAGCCCGCACATAGCTCCCTATATACAGTATGAGCCCGCACATAGCTCCCTTCTCTGATCGACTGTCGGTTCCACAGCAAGCTCAGAGAATGGTCGACTCCCACTCTGGGGGCGGCAAATTGCAGCTGCCTGGGAGACACCTCTGACCACCGCATGAGGTGGCCCGAAGGCCCCCCCCTGACGGCTGTACCCAGGTCACATGCCCCTCCTCTTCCCCTAGGTACGGCCCTGTAGAGTCTATATGAGAATACATGACTATCTATAATATAATCAGGGATGTGTCCATCTGTCCGAAGCCTCTATAGACTGTGCACGCAATGCGCCTGCACAGTCTGGCCGGAGACAGAAGAACACATCAGATGTTACAGGTGACAGGGAGGAGGACGAGGATAAAGGATTGTAATGACGGAGATCACGGGGTGCGTAAACGCTGATTTCATACTGCCATCTTCGGCGCCATTAGGACACATACCTTGATGTCCGGCGAGGTTGGAGGAGTGTGGCGTTGTGGTTCATGCATGCGCAGGTGCGAACTCTGGCGCCACACTCCTCCCGCCTTGCCGGTGTTCGAGGATGCGCTGCAAGCGAGAGGGGAAAAGGCGAGTAGGAGTGTTGTTTTTTTTTTGTATGGATGGAAGAACATCAGAGAAGGCAAGATGGGGGAACATATACCAGGATGGGGGATAAGGATGGGGAGGGAGCATATACCAGGATGGGGAGGGAGCATATACCAGGATGGGGGAGAATTTGGTTTTAGTAATGGGGTCTGGCCCGACGCCGGTTCAGTCATTACTTTGAGTATACAGAGCAACCCCTGTAATCCTGGCCCTGACTGACAGCCGGTCTCAATGTAGAGTCAGTGTCAGTCAGGGCCGGGGGCTCGGTTGCAGAGGACGCTCTGTATACTGAAAGTGGTGACCGAACCGGCACTGCCCTCATGACTGAAACCGAATGCTGGCGAGGAGAATAAAGATCATTTTCTCCCCACTGCATTCAGCTACTGGGCAGTATAAAAACGCTGTTTACCTGAACGCAGGTTAATAGCGTTATTTACGATGAAGGGAACCCTTTAATTTTGTAGCACATTACTTCAATGAAATGGTGCCGGAGTCAGTGCATGCGCTTACCATGCTATCCAGCGCCATTTTATTGAAGTGTTTATGAGAATTCGCAGACACAGTCTTAAAAAAAATGGCGCCAAAAATGTACCACTAAAAATGCTTGTGACCCGGGTGTAAAACGGGTTCAATAGCTAGTATAATATACTGTGATACAGACATTAGATGTTATACTATACACATTGTTATATCCCATCTGATGTCTGTACCACAGTATAATATACACTAATCTGTTTACTGGATGTGACATTTTGTACAGGGATATACACTGTACTGATCACACCTGCCTACAGGACCTCACATATCATATATGGATCAGTACAGTATGTGATGTCCTGCAGGTTCAGGGTTGATCAGTCAGTGCAGGATCCTCTATGCAATGTCTGTGGTCGCTCTGCTGGGGCTCAGTGGGATTTATTACAGGACTCTGAATTTTCCTGCAGATCTGGTGATGCTGGAGCCGATGACCCAGAGTGACCTGATCTGCAGCAACGATGAAAGTCCTGCAATAACTTATACAGAGCCCTATCAGAGCGGCCTCTGAACTGACACTATGGAATCTTATGCAAACTCATCAGGAGGGGAGCAGCATCCTGCAGCCCCCTCCTCACTCCAGACATCCTCTCCAGACCTCATATTTACCGCCATTCACTGACCTGATCCACCAGCTCCTCTCCTGCAGGATAAAGAAGCTCCAGGCGCTGCTGTGTGATGTCAGTCCTGGAGACGCAGCACACAGCGCGCAGGGTGCGTGTCTGCCTCCCTGTGATGTGGCCGGCGTCTAAAAGGTACAGTGCGGTCCCCCTGCCAAACCTGCCCCTGCCTCTGCACAAAACATTATAATGACGGCAATCTGGCCATGGGTCCCCCTGAAGCCTCGGGCCCCGGGCGGTAGCCCAAATTGCCCTCATTATAATCCGTATATACATCAGCCCCAGTGTATCCCATGTGATGTATATACATCGTTCCCAGCGTATCCCATCTGATGTATATACATCGGCCCCAGTGTATCCTATGTGATGTATATAGATCGCCCCCAGCACATCCCCTCAGAAGTATATACATCGGCCCCATTGTATCCTATGTAATGTATACATATCATCCCCAGTGTATCCTATGTAATGTATATGCATCGGCCCCAGATTATACTATCTGATGTAAACAGCATAATTAAGTACTGTATATAGTGTGGACCTGTGTATATAGCATGTAGTGAGGTGCTGTGTGTAATATATAGTGTAGATGTGATGTGAATATAATATGTGTGTATAGCATATAGTGTGGGCTGCACATTTTATATAAAAGGCACATCTCTACACTATATAGTATACACACAGCTCCATACCATCTTTTATAACCCAGTATATAGTGTGGAGCTCTGTATATGGTGTGGACTTCCCACTAAAAGTTATGTACTCAGGCACAGCACCACACTAAATAACTATATACACAGCTCCATAGTTCATACTATAATATATATACTATAATATTTACTACATGTATATACAATGGTCCCAGTGTTTGTGTGGGTATATATATATATATATATATATATATATATTTAGATGTTTGTAGCATATATTTTGGAGCTATGTATGCTGTGTATAATTCTCCCTATGGCCACGGCCCCACTATCAGTATTTGGTCAGTATTCGGTCAGTATTTTTTCTCAGGAGTTGGAGACAAAACCAGGAGTGGGTGATAAATCCAGAATTGGTGACTTGCTTCTATTATACCTTTTCTCTGATTGTTCCTTACCTGGTTTTGGCTCCCACTCCTAAGAAAAAATACTGACCAAATACTGATAGTGGGGCCGTGGCCTTACACACAGAATATATAGGACATGAGAAGTGGTACTTTGCAGTGTACTGTATATATACAGAATAATACGGATACTGACAATTGCAATCAGCATACAGACAGAAGTGGTACTGTGCAGTGTATACTGTATGTACAGAATAATACAGATACTGCGGAAATAATACTGACCAAATACTGATAGTGAGGCTGTGGCCTAAGTCTCAGTATCTGTATTATTCTGCATATTTACACTGCACAGTACCACTTCTCCTGCCCTGTATACTGGGTGTAATTCTCAGTATCTTTATTATTCTGTATATGTACACTGCACAGTACCACTTCTCCTGCCCTGTATACTGATGTAAATCTCAGTATCTGTATTATTCTGTGTATATAAATTGACTGCAATATTCTCAGTATCTGTATTAATCTGTATATATACACTGCACAGTACTACTTCTCCCGTCTTGTATACTGGTTTTAATTCTCAGTATCTGTATTATTCTGTGTATATACTGTATATAGACTGTATATAGACTGCACAGTACCACTTCTCCTGTCCTGTATACGGAGTGTAATTTTCAGTATTTGGATTATTCTGTATACATATAGACTGCACAGTGCCATTTCCTCGGTCCTATTCTTGGAGAGGCTGTATTACAGTTAGGTAGAGTCATTATTGGTTTATAATTTTCTACATTCCTATGGGCAAATAAAAATACATTTTGAAATCCTGTTTAAATGGGTTATCCCAAGTTTGGAAGTTATCCCCCTTCTTATAGATAGGGGATGACTTTCTGATCACTGCGGACCTAACCACTGGGACCACCATGATCCAGAGAAACGGAACTGTGAAAAGATAAATGGAGCTGTGGTTGATGATGCGCACTGCTGCGCCATTCATGTGGGGCTCTTCAAATAACTCCTTTAAGAGAGTGCTGAGGGCATGACCAAGAAAAGTAACACATAGGTGCGCTTGTACACATCTGTAGATGGACAAAGACAGCGGTGCACACAGCGCGCAGCGCAAAGTTTACCCTTATGTACAGCACCATACATAAAATGGCACTATATAAAATAGAGCAGGGGTGGGAGATTAATTTTCCCAAGGGGCCACATGAGAGACCATGATTGTTGTGGAGACCAAACCAATAGGCTGAAATTAATTCTGCTCAATGTTAATATTAACATATTAATTATAATTATTTTTTATAATATAATATTTAATAATAATAAATAATAATAACTTAATATTGAGCACAATTAAGTATGCTGACATCCCCCTAGATACAGTATGAGCCCTCCCACATCACCCCCTACATACAGTATGAGCCACCACATAGCCCCCTACATACAGTAAGAGCCCCACATAGCTCCTTATATACAGTGTGAGCCCCCAGATAGCGCCTTAGATACAGTATGAGCCTCCATATAGCCTCCTATATACAGTATGAGCCTCCACATAGCCTCCCATATACAGTATGAGCCTTGCGCATAGCTCCCTAGATACAGTATGAGCCCCCATATAGCTCTCTAGATACAGTATGAACCCTCGCATAGCTCCCTAGATACAGTAGATACAGTATGAACCCTCGCATAGCTCCCAGGATACAGTAGATACAGTATGAACCCTCGCATAGCTCCCTAGACACAGTAGATACAGTATGAACCCTCTCATAGCTCCCTAGATACAGTAGATACAGTATGAACCCTCGCATAGCTCCCAGGATACAGTAGATACAGTATGAACCCTCGCATAGCTCCCAGGATACAGTAGATACAGTATGAGTCCCCGCATAGCTCCATAGATACAGTAGATACAGTATGAACCCTCGCATAGCTCCCTAGACACAGTAGATACAGTATGAACCCTCGCATAGATCCCTAGACACAGTAGATACAGTATGAACCCTCGCATAGCTCCCAGGATACAGTAGATACAGTATGAACCCTCGCATAGCTCCCTAGACACAGTAGATACAGTATGAACCCTCGCATAGCTCCCAGGATACAGTAGATACAGTATGAACCCTCGCATAGCTCCCAGGATACAGTAGATACAGTATGAACCCTCGCATAGCTCCCTAGACACAGTAGATACAGTATGAACCCTCGCATAGCTCCCTAGATACAGTAGATACAGTATGAGCCCCCGCATAGCTCCATAGATACAGTATGAGCCCCGTGCATAGCTCCCAAGATACAGTATGAGACCCCGCATAGACTCCTAGATACAGTATGAGACCCCGCATAGCCTCCTAGATACAGTATGAGCCCCGTGCATAGCTCCCAAGATACAGTATGAGCCCCCGCATAGACTCCTAGATACAGTATGACACCCCGCATAGCCTCCTAGATACAGTATGAGACCCCACATAGCCTCCTAGATACAGTATGAGACCCCACATAGCCTCCTAGATACAGTATGAGACCCCGCATAGCCTCCTAGATACAGTATGAGACCCCACATAGCCTCCTAGATACAGTATGAGCCCCTGCATAGCCTCCTAGATACAGTATGAGCCCCGTGCATAGCTCCCAAGATACAGTATGAGACCCCACATAGCCTCCTAGATACAGTATGAGCCCCTGCATAGCTTTTTGGTAATAATCTAAATTGCATACATTTTTAATTTTTAAATGGATAAATTTGTTAGCTAGTTATTACTAATCCTCAGATATACATCAGTTTTTTGTACACTGGTCCACACGCACATGTAGACACACACACAGGCAGTCATGCACAAACACACACGCAGTCACACACATACACACACACATGCAGTCAAGCACATACACACACATGCAGTCATGCACATACACACACATACACACACATGCAGTCACACACATACACACACACAGGCAGTCATGCACAAACACACACGCAGTCACACACATACACACACATGCAGTCACGCACATACACACACATGCAGTCATGCACATACACACACATACACACACATGCAGTCACGCACATACACACACATGCAGTCACACACATACACACACATGCAGTCACGCACATACGCACATACACACATGCAGTCACGCACATACACACACATACGCAGTCACACACATACACACACATGCAGTCACGCACATACACACACATGCAGTCACACACATACACATGCATGCAGTCACGCACATACACACACATGCAGTCACGCACATACACACACATGCAGTCACACACATACACACACACGCAGTCACACACATACACACACATGCAGTCACACAAATACACACACATGCAGTCACACACATACACACACATGCAGTCACACACATACACACACATGCAGTCACACACATACACACACATGCAGTCACACACATACACATGCATGCAGTCACGCACATACACACACATGCAGTCACGCACATACACACACATGCAGTCACACACATACACACACACGCAGTCACACACATACACACACATGCAGTCACACAAATACACACACATGCAGTCACGCACATACACACACATGCAGTCACACACATACACACACATGTAGTCACACACATACACACACAGGCAGTCACGCACATACACACATATGCATTCACACACATACACACACACGCAGTCACACACATACACACACACGCAGTCACACACATACACACACACGCAGTCACGCACATACACACACATGCAGTCACGCACATACACACACATGCAGTCACACACATACACACACATGCAGTCACGCACATACACACACATGCAGTCACACACATACACACACATGCAGTCACACACATACACACACACGCAGTCACGCACATACACACACACGCAGTCACACACATACACACACACGCAGTCACACACATACACACACATGCAGTCACGCACATACACACACATGCAGTCACGCACATACACACACATGCAGTCACGCACATACACACACATGCAGTCACGCACAAACACACACATGCAGTCACACACATACACACACATGCAGTCACACACATACACACACATGCAGTCACGCACATACACACACATGCAGTCACGCACATACACACACATACAGTCACACACATACACACACATGCAGTCAGGCACATACACACACATGCAGTCACACACATACACACACACGCAGTCACGCACATACACACACATGCAGTCAGGCACATACACACACATGCAGTCACACACATACACACACACGCAGTCACGCACATACACACACACGCAGTCACGCACATACACACACACGCAGTCACACACATACACACACACGCAGTCACGCACATACACACACATGCAGTCACGCACATACACACACATGCAGTCACGCACATACACACACATGCAGTCACACACATACACACATGCAGTCACACACAGACACACACATACGCAGTCACACACATACACACACATGCAGTCACGCACATACACACACATACGCAGTCACACACATACACACACACGCAGTCACGCACATACACACATGCAGTCACACACAGACACACACGCGCAGTCATGCACATACACACACGCGCAGTCATGCACATACACACACATGCAGTTACGCACATACACACACATACGCAGTCACGCACATATGCATGCCGTCTTGCAAATACACAAACATGCAGTCAACACTCAGTCACGCACACACGTAGTCTTGTACACACATGCAGTCTTTTACACAAGCAGTCACACACACGCAGTCACATGCACTCACGCGGTCATGCACACAGTCAGACACCAGCAGGCATGCGCACACATGGTCATACACACACGGTCATGCACATGCAGTCACGCATATACGCACACGGAGTCACGTATACACATGCAGACTTAAACATATTTGAAGACATACAGAAAAATACATGTAAACAGACATATCACATATTACAACTGTGCTGGTCTCAGAGATGGTCTTCAATGTCCAAGGGCTACTAAATGGATTTGATGCTTACATTCATGTGATAATTTACCCCATACTGTAAATAATACTAATATTAGTGGTTTCCCTGGGAAGAAGCTAAACCACCCTAGCCACCGGTCTGAGGGTCCTTGGGATACTACAATTTAGGGTAAGCGGTCATAGGCCCTTTGGTCCATTATTCTGATACTTATACATTTGCTGATGGTGGCCCTGGGAGTTGGTATTTTAGTGGCACACTTAGTGCTTATACTCTCACCACTTGCCCTATATAGATTACCTGGGTCAACCTGTTACCACTAGCCTAAAACACCCCGCTTTTCCCAGCCTATACCTTGCATAGAGCTATATATAATCTCTGATTGGTTTTCCCCTGGGGGGTTTCCTTACACTTACCCCTATGCACACTGTTTTTGTCTTTATTGTCTATTTGCTATTATGTATACATGTGTATTTAATAAAGATTTTGTCAAATCTTTGCATAAGAAACTCCTAGTTTCTCTGTTTTTTTCCAAATGATACTAATATTAGTGGTTTCCCTAGGAGCATCAGGACCTAAGATGTTATTATACAGATGAGGGAACACTGCGAAAAATGTAATAATCTATAGTAAGGGGTATATTGGGCCTCATTTACCACAAACATGTCCTTGTTACCCATCCCAAGAAGTCAGAGCTCAGTGTAATGAGTACAATGCCGCACGTTACTAAATCATTGTGACGTCTATAAACATGGACCAGTGCATCCTACTGTAAACTCTAGACATATTAGCTGTCATCCAAAGAGCACCATGACCTAAAGAATCATGGGAATCTTGGGGTGATGGCCGATAAATCTGCTTTTTAACAATAAAATAAAAAAAATAAAAAAATTGAGGTTTTATTACTATTGATAACAAAGCCAATTTTAATATCAGACAGTATATCTGAATAAGGCCTAATGTTACCCCTACTATTGTTAAAATATTAGCTGTCACCCCAAAGCCAAAACCAGGTGAGGAACAATCAGAAAAAGGTATAATAGAAACAAGTCACCAATTCTGCATTTATCACCCACTCCTGGTCTTGGCTCCCACTCCTGAGAAAAAATACTGACTGAATACTGACCAAATACTGATAGTGGGGCCGTGGCCTAAGAGCTAAAGTCGGTCTCAGGGGTAGGTAAGCCTTTTTATCATGCTCTCCCACTGCTAACTTATAAAGGAGGCAGAAAAGCGTTTGCCGACATATGATGTAATAGCTCCTCCAATGTCAGGTCTCTATGTATGGAGCAGGTTCAGGAGCTGAGCCCGCATCATACTGGGCAGATGCCTGTACACATAACACCGACAATGAATGGGGTATAGCTACACATTCAGGAAAAAAATACATGTGTATAATCATTAAGGTCCACTGGACCACAATTCAAGTATGAAATGACCTACAACAATCCAGTAAGGATTAAATAATACAGCAGACATAATGGAGTAAATTCTTTATTTGGATAAATCAGTGATCAGACATAGAAAAATACGTTAAAAAACATGTAATTGACAACTATACATTAAAACACACGTGGGGTGTAGAGACACAGCCTATGTATTGAATAGTGGTTCTCCCTAGGATGCACATATATTGGATTTCATCCAGTAAATACATGAATACAAGTAAATTAACACCATCGATATATTAAATACATAAAGTGCATGTGCAGATATATATATGTATATACCAGAATAACATCAAAGAGAAAAACAGTACAGCTAATATAATAAATAGGAAAAATCTCATATAATTCTTGTGACACATAACTTGAATATATGGCCGTAATAATGTACATAGTGCAAAAGTCATTGGCCAACATAAGAATAAATATCAGGATATAATGAAGAAATAAAGATGGGATTAGCCAAATCCAGAGGCAGTATGGCATGAGCAGGGTAGGGCTGTGTGACCTCCACCCACAGGCGTTCTGCTCGCGGTTCTACAGGGAGATGCCTGTACACAGCCGGCATCTGTAACCGCAGCCATCAGAGATTGTTCTGATCGCTGCTGTTACACTGATCACTGGCTGCGGATGGGTTATCATGGCAGCTGACTATGAGAACTACTAGGATGAGTGTAAAAATAAATGTTCCTGTGCTGAGATAATCTTATAAATGTGCCCCTGCTGTGTACTGTGTAATGGCCGTGTCTGACCGTGCTGGACAATGGTCTGATCATACCACAGCTCCTGGGCAGGAGGAAGCAAAAGAGGATACAGACAGGATCACAAAGGATTATTTCTTTCAGGAAAAATATTGCTTAAAAACAGACAGCAAAATGTTTTGCCTCACAAAATGAATCAGCTGTGATCCCGTGTTGTAATGTCTGTATACTCTTTTGTCTCCCCCCCTGCCCAGGAGCTGTGGTATGATCAGACCATGGCCCTGTAAGGTCAGACACATCCATTACACAGTACAAACCAGGGGCACATTTATAAGATTATCTCAGCACAGGAACATGTTTTTAACACATCCAATTGTAGAACTTATTTTTACTCCAAGATCTATTAGTTAAAATGTACTTTGTTTGTGGAAAAACCCTTTAAATTCCATAAGAGGACTGAAAAAATAAAGTAAACATATATAAAAACGTGTTAAAAATATAAACCAAATAAAAACTTATAATAATTTGAATCAACCCTTTTCCTTTATTAAGTATAAAAAAAAATAATTATATTATTATCAAAATATTCAATTAAGTGTGTTTTTGGCCGACACACTTTCCTAACAAAAGGCAATAAAATGTGATCAAAACATCTCCCCACCTCACAAAAAAAGAATAAAACATTTGCAGGTCTTAGAAAATGGACGCACAAACCCAATGGTTTTTTATTTACAAATGTTCAAACTTTTTTCATCACTAGTGTTGAGCATTCCGATACTGAAATATCGGGTATCGGCCGATATTCGCGGTATCGGAATTCCGATACTTAATTCCGATACTTTTACAATATCGAATACCGGAATCGGAAGTTCCCATAATGCCTGCGCTCTGCAGTGTCTCTGAAGGATGATAAGCTGGATGGCAGCGCTCAGCTGAGATCCAGCCTGTCATCAGAATGCCATCCCAGCGGGGGAGAATTCTACTGATCGTTTAAAAGCCGGCGGGCGGTAAAAAGCCGCCGGCTTTTAAACAATCACACAGCCCCATACTGCTTCCCTGCAGCCTCCCACCCCGATCCTCCGCTCCCCTCGCCACATCCCATCCCGATCGTAAGTTAGGACCGGGCGGGGAGCGCAGCACCAAGGAGCGGGGAGTGAAGGACCCGGGCGGGGAAGTCGGCAGTGAAAAGACTTCACCGCCGGCTTTCCCGTTCTGTGCTGCGCTTTCCCGCCGGTTATTTCAAATGAACAGCTGAGGTATCAGGTGATGCTGATCAGCTGTTCATTTGAAGTAGCCGCGGTGCCCTCAGAGGGTTCATGTGAGTTCATGCTTGACTGCATTGTATGAACTCACATGAACTTTCCCACGGTCGCACAGGTCAGCCTCACCTCCCAGACGATCAGCCCGTCATGACTGGTGTGTGTGGGTGTCTGTGCGTGTGTCTGCGAGTGTGTGCGGGGTGTCTGTGCGATGTCTGCGGGTGTGTGCGGTGTCTGTGCGATGTGTGCGGGTGTGCGCGGTGTCTGTGCGATGTCTGCGGTGTCTGTGCGATGTCTGCGAGTGTGTGCGGTTTCTGTGCGATGTCTGCGGGTGTGTGCGGTGTCTGTGCGATGTCTGCGGGTGTGTGCGGTGTCTGTGCGATGTCTGCGGGTGTGTGCGTGCAGGCAGACATAGGCCGATGTGACACTACTACTCCCATCGGCCTATGTCTGTCCCCCGTCCACTCGTGCCAGCAGGATCAGCTCGATGGGAGCAGTAGTTCCCATCAGCCTGATCCTGCTATTTAAATTGCCCTACTGTGTCCCCAATAAATTTTAAATACATGTCATTGGTGGCCAGTGGTAGCCTACAATAAATTAGTTCATACATTACCTGTCCCCGCCGATCGCCACCTAAAATAAAGTAAAAAATAAAAAACTACACCTATACTCACCTAGACACCTAATTCCCCGAAGCCATCGATCTCCTGTAATAAAATATAAAATAATAAACCACAACCTTATCCTTACCCCTCCGTAGTAGTCCACGAGTGTCCCACGATGATCTCCAGTTTAGAGCAGCCACATAGAATGTGACCGCTCTAAACCGCTGCCGCCGCTAGAATGACGGGGCCGTAAAGCAGCCCCGTCATTGCATAAGCGGGTTCGCCGGAGTTCAGGCAGCGCTGCTCCGGTTAGCTCCTTTACGGCCCTGCTGTATCGTAAGAAATTCCCACGGTACAGCACTGCCGTAAAGGAGGTCTCCGGAGCTGCGCTGCCTGAATGCACTCCGGTGACCTCAGTCAGTGGCTCCCGCTGCCGGGAGCGGACGTGTTCCCGGCAGTGCGAGCTTACAGCAGCCATGCACAGCTGTCACCATCTCCAGATGTGACAGCTGTGCATGGGAGATCAGCGCAGGAACGTGGACAGGTAACTCTTTTTTTTTAGTAAACTAAGAATTAAATAAAATTGTGTGTTTTATTTCAAATAAATTATTTTTTCTGGGTGTAGTGTGTGTTTTTTCTTTTTAACACTTTGTAGGTTAGTAATGGGGGTGTCTTATAGACGCCCATCATTACTAACCTGGGCTTCATGGCAGCTGGCGCTGACATGAACCCCACCACTATTACCCCCTGCCACCGCACCAGGGCAACGTGGAAGAGCGAGGCTAAGTGCCAGAGTTGTCGCATCCTATGGATGCGCCATTTCTGGGGCGGCTGACGGCTGGTGTTTCTAGCCTGGGAGGGGGCCAATATTCATGGCACCCTTCCTGGGCTATTAATATCAGCCCCCAGCTGTCTGCCTAGCCTTTGCTAGCTATTAAATAGGGGGTAAGCCACGTCATTTTTTTGGGGGGGTCCCCCATTTTAATAGCTAGTAAAGGCTAGGTATTCAGCTGGGGGCTGATATTAGTAGCCTGGGAAGCTCCGTGGGTTTTACCCCCTTCCCAGGCTTCAAACATCTGCCCCAGCCGTCTGCTTAACCTCCGCTAGAGCCTAAAATTATGGGGGATCCCACGCCAATTTTATTTTAAATAAATCCTTTATTTTAACACTAAATGACATTTGAGGAGTTAATAAAGATGCAGTCCCTAAATTATTATTTATTTTTTAATTAATTTTTCCCCAAAATTTTGACGTGGGCTTTGCCATATTTTTGTATGCCAGCCAGGTACAGCATCCAGCTTCTATGAACGCGCCATTTTCCAGGGCGGCTGCGGACTGCAATTTGCACCGGGGGGGGCAGAAAGCTTGGGCCTCCCTGCGCTGCAGATTCCTGCCCCCAGCTGCCTAGTTGTACCTGGCTGGACACACAAATAGGGAGAAGCCCCACGTATTGTTTTTTTAAATTATTTCAAGAAATTCATGAAATAATAAAGAAAAAAAGGGCTTCCCTATATTGTTGTGTCCGGCCAGGTACAAATAGGCAGCTGGTGGTTGGGGGCAGCCCGTTCCTGCCTGCTGTACCTGGCTGGACACAAATACAGTGCGAATCTCCACGTCAATTTTTTTTAATTATTTCAGGAAATTCATGAAATAATTAAAAAAAAAATTGATGTGGGGCTTCGCCCTATATTTGTGTCCAGTCAGGTACAGCAGGCAGGAACGGGCTGCCCCCAACCACCAGCTGCCTATTTGTACCTGGCGGGACACAACAATATAGGGAAGCCCTTTTTTTCTTAATTATTTCATGAATTTCATGAAATAATTAAAAAAAAAAATATGTGGGGCTTCGCCCTATTTTTGTGTCCAGCCAGGTACAACTATGCAGCTGGGGGCTGGAATCCGCAGCGCAGGGAGGCCCAAGCTTTCTGCCCCCCCCCCGCTGCAAATTGCAGTCCACAGCCACCCCGGAAAATGGCGCGTTCATAGAAGCGCCATCTTCTGGCGCTGTACCCAACTCATCCAGGGCCCTGGTGCGGTGGCTCACTGGGTAATAAAGGGGTTAGGGCCAGCTTGGCATTATCAGCTGGCCCTAAGCCCGAAATTCATGGGGTCACGCCAATATTAGACATGACCACCATGAATTTCTAGTAAAGTATTTAAAAAAAACACAACACCCAGAAAAAAGTCCTTTAATTGAAATAAACACACAATTCTTTATTGTTCTAAATTAAACTATACTTACTCATCCCGCAGACACTGAGAAGCGCAGGCATGCTTGCGCTCCTCAGTGTCTCTCTGTGACGGCATAAAGATGAGCCGAGGTCATGTCCAATGAACTCAGCTCACCTCATGCACGTCACTGACAGCGTGGGAAAATTCTCCTGCACTCAGCGCTTCAGCTGAGAATTTTCCCACGCTGTCAGTGACGTGAATGAGGTGAGGTCATGTCCAATGAACTCAGCTCACCTCATGCACGTCACTGACAGCATGGGAAAATTCTCACGCTGAAGCGCTGAGTGCAGGAGAATTCTCCCACGCTGTCAGTGACGTGCATGAGGTGAGCTGAGTTCATTGGACATGACCTCGGCTCATCTGGATGCCGTCACAGAGAGACACTGAAGAGCGCAAGCATGCCTGCGCTTCTCAGTGTCTGCGGGATGACAGGCTGGATGGCAGCGTTCTGCTGCGGTCCAGCCTGTCATCTCGATGTAGCAGAGCTGAAGCTGTCCTGGGAACCTTGGAAAGGTAAGGATGAGGTTGCTTTATTATTTTTTTTTACTGCAGGAGATCGTTGGCTTCAGCTGGAATGGGCGTGATGGTAAGTAGAGTTTAATTTAGAACAATAAAGAATTGTGTGTTTATTTCAATTAAAGGACTTTATTCTGGGTGTTTGTGTTTTTTTTTTTAACTTTGACTATGGGGTTAGTAATGGGGGTGTCTTATAGACGCCTCTCCATTACTAACCTGGGCTTGATGTCAGCTGGCATTATAAGCTGACATCAACCCCAACCCTATTACTCCACTGCCACCGCTACAGGGCAGTGGGAAGAGCGAGGCTAAATGCCAGAATTGGCGCATCCTATGAATGCGCCATTTCTGGGGCGGCTGTCGGCTGGTGTTTCTAGCCTGGGAGGGGGCCAATATTCATGGCACCCTTCCTGCGATATTAATATCAGCCCCCAGCTGTCTGCCTAGCCTTTGCTAGCTATTAAATTAGGGGGGACCCCACGTCATTTTTTTGAGGGGGTCCCCCATTTTAATAGCTAGTAAAGGCTAGGTATTCAGCTGGGGGCTCATATTAGTAGCCTGGGAAGCTCCGTGGGTATTACCCCCTTCCCAGGCTTCAAACATCTGCCCCAGCCGTCTGCTTAACCTCCGCTAGAGACTAAAATTAAGGGGAACCCCATGCCAATTTTTTTTTAAATAAATCCTTTATTTTAACACTAAATGACAAGTACAGTAATCAACACTGTCACTGTACTTCATATATATGTGACTGACATGTTTCTATCTATCTAATCTATGTGTGAAGCTCTATTCTGTCTGTTATAAATTGTCGGGTACCGCTGCTGAATTGCCGGCCGACTTTTTTAAAGAGACGGTGCATGAAAACACTATTATTTTTTAAAATAAATCCTTTACACTAAATGACAAGTACAGTAAGCAACACTGTCACTGTACTCCATATATATGTGACTGACATGTTTCTATCTATCTAATCTATGTGTGAAGCTCTATTTTTTCTGTTGTAAATTGTCGGGTAAAGGTGTATGCCGCTGCTGAATTGCCGGCTTTTCGCGTAATACATTCTACATTATTCTTAGTTGTTTTACTTCATGTAGAATTAACCTACAAGGAAAGAAAGGGTTTATTTTCATTCCGATATTTGTGTCCCATTGACTTGCATTGGTTTCCGGTATCGGAATCGGCGATATCCGATACTTTTTGGGTATCGGTCCGATCCAATCCGATACGATATTTCCTGATATCGGAAGGTATCGCTCAACACTACTGATAAGTCCAAATTTGAGATCTTTTGTTCCAACCACTGTGACTTTGTGCGACGCAGAAAAGGTGAACGGATGGACTCTACATGCCTGGTTCCCACCGTGAAGCATGGAGGAGGAGGTGTGATGGTGTGGGGGTGCTTTGCTGGTGACACTGTTGGGGATTTATTCAAAATTGAAGGCATACTGAACCAGCATGGCTACCACAGCATCTTGCAGCGGCATGCTATTCCAACCGGTTTGCGTTTAGTTGGACCATCATTTATTTTTCAACAGGACAATGACCCCAAACACACCTCCAGGCTGTGTAAGGGCTATTTGACCAAGGAGGAGAGTGATGGGGTGCTACGCCAGATGACCTGGCCTCCACAGTCACCAGACCTGAACCCAATCGAGATGGTTTGGGGTGAGCTGGACCGCAGAGTGAAGGCAAAAGGGCCAACAAGTGCTAAGCATCTCTGGGAACTCCTTCAAGATTGTTAGAAGACCATTTCCCGTGACTACTGTACCTCTTGAAGCTCATCAAGAGAATGCCAAGAGTGTGCAAAGCAGTCATCAAAGCAAAAGGTGGCTACTTGAAAGAACCTAGAATATAATATAATATTTTCAGTTGTTTCACACTTTTTTGTTAAGTATATAATTCCACATGTGTTAATTCATACTTTTGATGCCTTCAGTGTGAATGTACAATTTTCATAGTCATGAAAATGCAGAAAAATCTTTAAATAAACTTTTGGTCTGTACTGTATATATAATATAATGCTACAAGCCTCCCTCTGTCTGAAGCCTTTAAAGACTTGGCAAGTGCTACATGCCTGCGCAGTCTGGCTCTAGACAGAAGAACCTATTACGTTACAGGTAAGAGGAGTGTATGGCGCCGGAGATTGCAGTATGCGTAGACACTGAACACATACCGCGATCTCCGGCGCCATACTTACCTGACCGGGAGGAGCGTTGCAGCGGTGCTTCTCTTCTCGCCGGAGACCAGGGCAGGAGTGAAGGTGTTGGAATCGGCACATGTGCATAACTCTATCCGGCGCCATTTTACTGAAGACATATTTGCAGTGTGTCTTCAGCAAAATGCCGTTGAACAGCACGGTATGGGCACGTGCGTATTCTGGCGCCGCACTGCTCCCCCGGCAGAACAGGATACAGTAGCACTGGAGCACAGGGAAGAAAGGTGAGTATGTGTTTATTTTTTTGTATGTGTGCACCGTGAAAGGGATGAGGGGTGCCATACATACCAGGAATGGGGTGTGACGGGTACCATACATACCAGGAAAGGGGTATGAGGGGTACCATACATACCAGGAAAGGGGTGTGAGGGGACCATGCATACCAGGATTGGGGGATGAGGGGTACAATGCATACCAGGATTTGGGGGGTGACTGAACCATGAAAACCAGGATTGGGGGGTGAGGGGTGCCATACATACCAGGATTGGGGGGTGAGGGGTGCCATGCATACCAGGATAGGAAAGTGGGGTTCCATGCATACCAGAATAGGGATGAGGGGTACCATGCATACCAGGATTGGGGGATGAGGGGACCATGCATACCAGGATTGGGGGATGAGGGGACCATGCATACCAGGAGTGGGGGATGAGGGGACCATGCATACCAGGATTGGGGGATGAAGAGGCCATACATACCAGGATTGGGGATGAGAGAGTCATGCATACCAGGATTGGGGATGAGAGAGCCATGCATACCAGGATGGGGGATGAGGAGGCCATACAAACCAGGATTGGTGGATGAGGGGTGCCATACATACCCGGATTGGGATGAGGGGTGCCATGTATACCAAGATGAGGGGTACCATAAATACCAGAATAGGAATGAGGGGTACCATGCATACCAGGATGAGGGATGGGTTGCCATGCATACCAGGATGAGGGGTAACATACATAACAGGATAGGGATGAGGTGTGCCATAAATACCAAGATGAGGGATGGGGTGCCATGCACATCAGGAAGAGGGATTGAGTGCCATACATACCAGGATTGGCGAATGAGCGGTGCCATACATACCAGGATGAGAGATGGGGTGCCATGCATACCGGATTGGGATGAGGGGGTGCCATGCATACCCGGATTGGGGTGAGGGGGTGCCATGCATACCCGGATTGGGGAGAGGGGACAGGATGGGGGCAGCACAAATACCAGTGGGGGGCAGCACATACCAGCATGGGAGACCATATACCAATAAAAATGCTCGCCACCCGGGCGTAGAACAGGTTCAATAGCTAGTGTGTGTGTGTGTGTGTGTGTGTGTGTGTGTGTGTGTGTGTGTGTGTGTATATATATATATATATATATATATATATATATATATATATATATATATATATATATATATATATATATATATATATATATATATATATATATATATATATATATATATATATATATATATATATATTTATAACATGGTTGCCAAAAATAAAAAATCCTAGTGATTGCACAGATACGTAGCACAATGTGAATGTTAATCTATATAATTGACATTAACTAAGGGGAAATGTAAGCGTCTGTAGAACTACTAAAAGGATATCTTCATAGTGTGACAAAGTCTCTGGTAGTGTGTCAGAAGGGAGGTATGTGTCGCTGAGACTCTTAGACTCAGTGATGTGAAAACATGCAAGTTCTCATGCAGTAGGTGCAGAGAGAGTTAATAGAACCACATTTACAATGGAATGTTTTCAGTGGATAATGAAAGTGTAGGGAGGAACGTTATCCACCTTCATTCCAATCAGGGGAGTGTCTGGGCTTTAAATAGTCAGCCCTGACACTCAGGTGTGTTCAGTACCTGGGGAAACTTTGTTCTGGGAAGGAGCTAGCACATGCTGTGATCAACCTGTGTGTAGCTAATTGTGAGTGGCCAGACCTTGGCCGAGATAAGGACTCTGCTGAAAGTTCTGAAAGTTTAGCATTTTGTTTTGTCTCTTTAGCTGAATGGGCTGTGCTTTTATTTATGGACTCAAGGGTAGTTTATGACTGCTAAATAAACTAACCTGAGAATTTAAAGAGACAGTATCTTGTATTTTACCTACGCATACAGCCGAGCTTGTCGCTATACCACAATAGACTCACAAGCCCAAGTGGGTACTCATATATAGTATATAATATTAAGCTCTATAAGGAATCTCCTATAAAATAAAACATCCAAAATGGATGTTTTGGGGGCCCCTGATGAAGCAAGGACGAAAGGTACATTGGTGCACATAGGACCACATCCCACATTTACTCACTTGGACATTTAAGTTGCCTTGTAACTACTGCTCCTCCATTTTGAATGTATTATTTTATAGGAGATTCTTTATAGAGCTTAATATTATATACTATATATGTGTACTCACTTGGGCTTGTGAGTGTAAGAAGCTATCTTCTTAGTAGTTCTAAAGACACTTACATTTCCCCTTGGTTATTGTCAACTATATAGATTAACATTCACATTGTGCTACATATGCGTGCAATCATTAGGATTTTTTTTGGCAAGTTATAGGCATATATCTAATATATATAATTGTCTTATCCCGTCTGTCTGTCTGTCCAGAAAATCCCGCGTCGCTGATTGGTCCGGCCGCGGCCAATCAGCGACGCGGGATTTCAGAAAAAAGATGGCGGCCGTTAGCGGCTCATCTGCCGCACGGAGGTCAGCAGGGATGCAGCCGGGAGATGACCGGCGGCGCCGCTGACCTCCATGCGGCTACCGTCGGGAGATCAGCGGCAAGGACCGCTGATCTCCCGACGGTAAGTGTGAAGGGAGGACCGGCGCCGCCGGTCGGGATACTTCTGCTGCGAGCAGCCGGTCATCTCCCGCAGCGCCGCTCCCCGGTCCTCACTAATACAATTCGCTGATTGGTCGCGACCAATCAGCGATATTGGCGCCAAATTTAAAACCGCTGTGCTGATTGCGCCCGGTGTACCGCATTCATATTCTAGAATACCCGATGCGTTTGAATCCGCACACCATCTAGTATATATATATATATATATTCACTACTGTCTCTATATATGTGATACTCATGTGTTGGTGACTTGGGGTCCTCCAATGTTATACTCTGTAGAATTGTCTTTTAATTTTTGCAATATTTATTTTAGCGTCAATAAGCACCTATTGTTCCATTTTGGTGGTATCTACAGTCATATACATGTATATACATACAGCATATATATACTGTATAAGATCTGATGTCTGTAGTCACAGTATGTCAGCAATGTACAGTATGTACTTTATTGTGCACTGACATTAGATCATATATGCCCTGGACTGATCCTGCACCGACTACCAGACATCACATTGTATAGATGGCAGTATAGATATAATCTGTGACGTCCTGTACAGGGCCGGCTCCAGGTTTTCGTAGGCTCAAAAGAGTCTCAGTGGGCCCCTTTAACACATACCACAATTCATGATGCACAGATAAGGCGGAGAAATATAGATATAGTACAATGCCAAAGATTTCACTTACCGTATTTTTCGGACTATAAAGACGCACTTTTTTCCCTCCAAAATGTTAGCTACGCTGTGTGCCGGCTATGAAGGAGAGTGAAGTCACTGCTCCCCGCGCACACAGTCCCGGCATGGGGAGCAGTGACTTCTGGCAGCTGATCTCTCCTTTTGAGCCACGCATGGCAGTGATGTCATGCGCGGTTCACATGGAGAGATCAGTGCGGGCAGACAGGACGCAGCGCTGGAGGAAAGAAGAAAGGTGAGTATCAGTGGTTTTTGGTTTTTTTTTATGTGCAGCATGATGGGGATTAGGGGGACCATGCATACCAGGATAAGGATTAGGGGGACCATGCATACCAGGATAAGGATTAGGGGGACCATGCATACCAGGATAAGGATTAGGGGGACCATGCATACCAGGATAAGGATTAGGGGGACCATGCATACCAGGATAAGGATTAGGGGGACCATGCATACCAGGATAAGGATGAGGGGGCCATACATACCAGGGTAACGCCGAGGGGGCCATACATACCAGGGTAACGCCGAGGGGGCCATACATACCAGGGTAACGCCGAGGGGGCCATACATACCAGGGTAACGCCGAGGGGGCCATACATACCAGGGTAACGCCGAGGGGGCCATACATACCAGGGTAACGCCGAGGGGGCCATACATACCAGGGTAACGCCGAGGGGGCCATGTGCAGCATGATGGGGATTAGAGGTGCCATACATACCAGGACAGGGATGAGGGGTGCCATGCATACCACTATACCAGGTGTGGCAAGTCGACTCGCTCGGCTCTCCTGGAGGCAGACTCAGGACACACGTTCTCAGGTTTTCCTTTCTGCTGGTTTAATATCAGCCATAAACTCATGCAGGTTTCACAGGAAAAACAAACATGACCCCTCTGGGTTAAACGAAAAAAACAAAACAAAGTATAACTCAGTCCATAGATGAGCGGGTTCCGCCCGCTCTCGGTAGCATAAACTGCACTGCTAAAGTCCATGTGAAAAGCTCTGCAGCTTCCACAATACTGTCTGGAGACTTCCCTCTCCCAGACCACACTCCAGAGAAAAAAAAAAAGGGACTGAGCTTTTACACATTGCTCAGCCACACCCTGAGGGGAGGTAGGGGGAATGGCGTCCCGCCCTCTTTGCCATTCCCATAAAACCGCACACCCTTTAACAGAGTAAGCCTACCAGCATATAACACGCTGGCAGAAAAATAAAGTCGGTCTTAGTTCACACAGGAGAGCATCCTGAGTGACACATACCTCCCCTCACATATAAAACCAGTGACACTGTCACACAGGGTAAGGATGAGGGGTGCCATGCATACCGGGACAGGGATGAGGGGTGCCATGCATACCGGGATAGGGATGAGGGGTGCCATGCATACCGGGATAGGGATGAGGGGTGCCATGCATACCAGGATGGGGATGGGGACCACGTATAAAAGGGGGGGGCATATATACCAGGATGGGGGATATTGTCAGAATTGGGGGACATTACCCCTATACCAGTGTCAGCAGAAGACCCCCTCCCCCTTAAAAGTGCATCATGAACACATTTTTGGCTTAAATTTTTTTTTTATTATTTTCCTCCTCTAAAACCTAGGTGCGTCTTATGGTCCGGTGCATCTTATAGTCCGAAAAATACGGTACTTCTTACATTACATGAGTGATATCTATTGTAAATTCTATAATAGCTCAGAAACCGGCGAATCCTCACAGTGCATGGGGCGTGTCAAGGGGGGATTCAAAAGTTTTCATTTTAGACTGTACATTATAGTCCTCCAAACAGTATTATGGGCACTACATAGTACTCCATACAGTATTATGGGCACCACATAGTCCTCTATACAGAATGGGCTCCATACTGAATAATGGACCCCATATAATGTTCCATACAGAATAATAGGCCCCATATAATGCTCTATACAGAATAATGAACCCCATATAATGCTCATTACACCATAATTGACCCCATATATTACTCCATGCAGAATAATGGGCGTCATGTAATATGCCATACAGAATAATGGGCCCCATATAATGCTCCATAGAGAATGGGCCCCATATAATGCTCCATAGAGAATGGGCCCCATATAATGCTCCATAGAGAATGGGCCCCATATAATGCTCCATAGAGAATGGGCCCCATATAATGCTCCATAGAGAATGGGCTCCATACATAAAAAAATAAATAAAATACTCACCTCTCCTCATACCCTGCTGGCTACAGGTCCTGTCTCTTCAACACTGAGACGTCACAGAGTCAGAAGACGCAGAGGAGACTGGACCTGCGGCCAGCAGGGTATGACGAGAGGTGAGTATTTCAAACACCGTAAAGCACGGGGGGGGGGGTTACACCGGGCCCCCCCAACTCACAGGCCCAATAGCGTTCCAGTGTCCCCAACTGTGAGTGGGCCCCCCCCTCTTGCCCAGGGCCCTGGCACTTGCCCTGGTGCAATGGGTGGTTATGCCGGCTCTGGCCCTGTAGCTGGTGCAGGATCAGTCTGGGGCAGGGGTCTGTATAGTAAGGTCTGAAGTGTCTCGATCTCAGGTCCGATGTGATTTGAACATTCATACAGATCGAGAGCCGATGATCTCACACTGACAGCACGACCCCAACCTGCTTGAAGGGTCCATCTGCTACAATAACTCTTTCTGATCCTCAGCAGAGCGACCATAGATAACATTCAGGATCTGGCCCTGGACTTGTCAGGAGGTGAGCAGCGTCCTGCCACTTCCACACTCTACAAAAAGTATAAATCTCCTGTCCTGACCACTATCCGGAGCTCAGGCTAAGGCCACGGCCCCACTATCAGTATTTGGTCAGTATATTTTCTCAGGAGTGGGAACCAAAACCAGGTCAGTAACAATCAGAGAAAAGGTATAATAGAAACAAGTCACCAATTCTGCATTTATCACCAACTCCTGGTTTTGTCTCCCACTCCTGTGAAAAAATACTGACCGAATACTGACCAAATACTGATAGTGGGGTCGTGGCCTTACAAGAATCAAAGATGTCTGCCCTCTCGTACTGCTCAGCGGCTGAAGCTTCTCTCCGGCAGGCATAAGACCGTGGCCTGTGCCTGCTGTTCTGGGCTGCAGATGCCCAGCTGGCACATGTACACAATGAAAGAGACAGGGCCGCCCTGCAGTCTGTAAAGAAGCAGCTGCTTGGCCACCGGCCTGGAGGGCATGTGCCCCTCTGGCCCACCTCGCCCCTGGTCAATATGATACCATCTTTTTCATTAGTTGGTGAGGTTAGAAGAAATTTCACTCCAAGACAGTGGATTTTGTACTTTATTCCAGTATATTTATACATAGAAAACATGGCAATGAAAAACAAGTAGATGCACGTGCATAAAAATGTCCCAACATTAATTAAAAAAAGCCTTTAAGATACAGATAATACTTGTATACAAAAATATTAACACATTTTCAAATTGTATATAAAGTGCACAAAAGTCAATAGCCCTGACATATAGTGTACACAGGGTCCCGCCCCCCACATGGTATACACAAAATACAATGTCATCCAGGAAATAGCAAAAAATAACAAATACATTTAATCTATTCTGAAATCCCATGTCTATACAAGATAATAATATGTAAAATTCTACAGTGTCAAAGAAATGAGCTAGAGACTACTACATGGCGATGATGCCTACGAACAAGATAATGCCCAGCTAATGCTGTAAATGATACAAATATTACCAGTCACCCAATTAGACACATGAGGTCCGGGCAAGTGATTTTCTACAGTTCATTGACCTCTATGATGACATCTAATATTTTCAATCATTTATAGAGCGGGGTACATTGGGCCTCATTAATAAATCTGCTCACTAGAAAACTAGTTGCCCATACTAACCAATTAGAGCTCAGCTAAGGTTGTTTTAACTGACCTGGAAAAGTAAAAGCTGTTCTGTGATTGGCTGGGATAAGTAAAAAGGCTGTTTTAATAAATGATTCCCAATGTACCAAGCCCCGCCATAAATGTTATTGATTACAGTAGGGGCCACAATATCCCATGTGTATAGTCATCACATTCATCTTATTGTCTGCGGTTACCTTGGGACATGCTATATTGAAATGTAAGATGATATCAGTGGGGTCCATGAGGCAGAGCAGTGTGTGGTACGTGTGACATTTCCTAATATCGAGCAATCAATACTGTACCTTGGTCTGGAATGCAAAGTCTGCGTGGACAAGGAAGGGGCTCCCAGATGCCAGCTGTAAAACCCGTCGCTCCACCATCACACGCTCATCACCGTCAGCAAGCAGGGCTCTTTTGCCGATGATCTTAACAGCAAAATGTTTGCGGGTAAATGAATCTTCCGCCAGCAGGACCGTTCCATAGCATCCCCGGCCAAGCACTTGATGGAATAATAATCTCCTCTTGATGGTATCAGAGACTGTGCTTTTGGAGCTAGTTGGCCGAACACCGCTGCTTCCTTCAGCTTCTTCAGCCTTCTGCTTTAGATCCATGGGTTTCTGTCCTAATGTAATTCTTCTTCTTTTCTTCTCCTTTTTGTCCCCTGATGAGATGAAGATGGCTCCTCTCTTCTTGGCTCCCATCTTCTGACTTTCTACCTTCTCCTTTTCTTCCACTTCTTCTTCTTTCTTCTGGACAGGTTGTTTTGTCCTGTTGACTGAAGACTTCCTCTCATCATCAGATGTGTCATGGGAAGGTCTTAGTCTCTTCGCTCCTTCTCTCCTCACCACGTTCTCCTCTACTTCTTCTTTCTTCTGGACTGGTGGTTTTGTCCTGTTGACTGAAGACTTCCTCTCATCATCAGATGTGTCATGGGAAGGTCTTCGTGTCTTCACTCTTTCTCTGCTCACCACAATCTCCTCCTCTTTTGTATCCATATTATTGCTTTGCTTAGAGTTAGCCGACATCTCCTCCACTGTTGTTGGTCAATTCCAACTGTCACTTCCAACTGTCACTCAGTGCACTTCATATGGAATCATCATGCATGCACCACCACTGGTCATGTGATCAGCATCTGACCAATGATATTTAAGAGATAAATGAACATTAGCTGAGATTAAATATTCAGGTAATATTCAGATATTCTGTGGAACACAAGGTCCCACATATAGTAATAGTAATAGAACTGCACTAAGTCGCCAATTTAATTTACATTGTTACTACAGAGCATCAGATGAATGTAATATAATAAATATTAGCAAGATGTATGATTTCCATCCACTCTACGTATCATAGAAATACAGATGTACTATCTTTTTATATAGAAGCCATCCTGATTGTTTGCAGCATGCTATGGTGATAGAGAAGCATGCATGACTGTGCCATGCAAATGGTGAGGAGCACCAAAATGGGACATATGATTCACGTAGCCAGGGGCGTAATGTCCGCGGTCGCAGTGGCAGTCACTGCGACCGGGCCCAGGGGGGTTGGGGCTTGTAAACGCCAGCAGAAATTTCAACAGGATGTGTGTATCGCAGTGCACAGTCGCTTCGGGTCCGTGCATGACAAATCAGGGGCTGGGGTGTCTGGGGCCCACCAGGGACATTTACTCCAGGGGCCCACCCGGGCCCACCCACCCTTCAGCTATTTGCAAATACCTGTTAGCCGTTATACCCATTATATTGGCGGCTCCTGCCCATCACTGTGCCCTCACCAGAACTGCGATGTACAATTACTGTAGTTTGCATTAAAGGGTTTTTATTGGTGAAAACAAGTTCTCAGCGATGCACAGGTTGGGAAGGTGATCACTTATTTATTGGTGGAATCCGCACTGTCAGAAGATTGTGGCACTTTGAGTATTTGGTGAGATTTTTACCTCTGTATTTATAAGACAAAACCAGGAGTGGAGCAATCCGAGGTCATGTTTAATGCATTTCTCACCCACTCCTGGTTTTGTCTTATAAATACAGAGGTGAAAATCTCACCAAATGCCAACTTGCTTTCTCTGGTGAACCTCTGTAACTGCATCTCTGCTGCTGTGTAATAGTCACAGGGCAGGGAGGGGTTAAACATCCAAGTATTTAATATCTATTGGAAATAAAGAGGTTTCCCCTTATTGATATCAGATAAAACAAATGACCAACCACAATCCACTCTAACAAGACCAATATTACCAGATAGAAGGCAGAAATACCACCACACCGTGACCAGATCACATGTTACCACCACATAGTGCCCAAATAATGCCACATACAAGGCACAAATACCGCCACACCATGACCAAAGCACATAATACCACCACATAGTGATCAAATGCTACCAGATACAAGGTATAAATACTGACACACCATGAGACCACATATTACCACCACATAGTGACTGAATAATACCACATAGAAGAGACAAATATCGTCATGTCATGACCAAAGCACATAATGCCACCACATAGTGACAAATAATGCTAAAATAATAAAAATGTAAAAAAGCTCAGTATATTGGGTCAGTGTACAGGTTATACAGTGATCACCAGTGACATTATGCACAGGAGCTCTGTATATAGTGTACAGGTTATACAGTCATCACCAGTGACATTATACACAGAAGCTCTGTATATAGTGTCAGTGTACAGGTAATGCAATGATGACCATTGATATTATACACAGGAGCTCTGTATATAGTGTACAGGTAATACAGTGATCACCAGTGACATAATACACAGGAGCTCTGTATATAGTGTCAGTGTACAGGTAATACAGTGATCACCAGTGACATTATGCACAGGAGCTCTGTATATAGTGTCAGGGTGTGTGTGTATAGGTAATACACATACTCACCAGTGATGTCTCTAGGTGAAGTTCTTTATCTGCAGACCGATATATCACATCTTCTATGCAGGACTTATCGCTGCAGAAAATAACATAGTTAGCTATAACTGATCACTTCCAGAGCACAAGCCACACTTTTCCCAAGATTTCTACACTGCATGAAATGACAAAATGCAACATAGTGCCGCACTACACAGTAAAAATAAAACACAAAATACATTTAGGGACTCCATCTTTAATAAAAAAAAAACATCATGAGAGATCAGAGATTATGGAGCCCAGTCAGGGATCGTACATAGAAATCATGTGGCCCAGTCAGGGGCGTATACAGAAATCATGGGGCCAATCAGGTTAGGGGTGTAAATAGAGATCATGGGGCCCAGTCAGAGCCGTGCATAGAGATCATGGGGCCCAGTCAGCGGCGTACATAGAGATCATGGGGCCAATCAGGTTAGGGGTGTACATAGAGATCATGGGGCCCCCTCAGCGGCGTACATAGAGATCATGGGACCCAGTCAGCGGAGTACATAGAGATCATGGGGCCTAGTCAGCGGCATACATAGAGATCATGGGGTCCAGTCAGCGGCGTACATAGAGATCATGGGGCCCAGTCAGCGGTGTACATAGAGATCATGGGGCCCAGTCAGCGGTGTACATAGAGATCATGGGGTCCAGTCAGCGGTGTACATAGAGATCATGGGGCCCAGTCAGCGGTGCACATAGAGATCATGGGGCCCAGTCAGCGGCGTACAAAGAGATCATGGGGCCCAGTCAGCGGCGTACATAGAGATCATGGGGCCGAGTCAGCGGCGTACATAGAGATCATGGGGCCCAGTCAGGGATCGTACATAGAGATCATGGGGCCCTATGAGGTGAGGCTCTCACCTCCTCAGGGAGCTCTCACAGGGCATCACAGGCCTTAGTATGAAGCAATACTAGAAGACTTGTGGTATTGCTTCATACTAAGGCCTGTGATGCCCTGTGGGAGCTCCTGAGGGCACCATACTGGCGAGGTGAGATCCTCACTTGGCAGTAGTAGGAGCAGCATCTCCATAGTGTGGCATTCACATCACACTACATGCTGCACTGTACAGGACTCCCAGCCGGCAGCAGGACAGATGAGGAGGTAACTGGGACCAGCGCCGGACTGGAGTACCTGGGGCCCACCAGGAAAAAATCAATCTTGAGGCCCACCAGCACCATGCAGTTACCGTATATAGGAATAACATAAGTCCACAAACTCTTTCAAAATGAATCAACTTTATTAACCAATAAATCTCTGCTGCTGTGTAGTAGTCACAACACAGGGAGAGGTTAAACATCCAAGTATTTAATATGTATTGCAAATAAAGAATGTTCCCATTCTTAATATCCAAAAAAACAAATGACTGACAACAATCCACTATACCTAGACTAATAATACCATATAGAAGAGAGAAATACCGCCACACCATGACCAGAACACATACCACCACATAGTGATCAAATACTACCAAGTACAAGGTATATATACTGCCACACCATGAGAAGACCACATATTAGCACAACATAGTGACTGTCTGAATAATACCACATACAAGGGACAAATACCGCCACGCCATGACCATGGCACATAATGGCACCAGATAGTGACTGATAATGAAAATGTAAAAAAGCTCTGTATATAGAGTCAGTGTACAGATAATATAGAGATTATCAGTGACATTATACACAGGAGCTCTGTGTATAGTGTCAGTGTAGAGGTAATACAGTGATCATCAGTGACATTATACACAGGAGCTCTGTATATAGTGTCAGTGTACAGGTAATACAGTGATCACCAGTGACATTATACATAGGAGCTCTGTATATAGTGTCAGTGTACAGGAAATACAGGGATCACCAGTGACATTATACACAGGAGCTCTGTATATAGTGTCAGTGTACAGGTAATATAGTGATCACCAGTGACATTATGCATAGGAGCTCTGTATATAGTGTCAGTGTACAGGTAATATAGTGATCACCAGTGACATTATGCATAGGAGCTCTGTATATAGTGTCAGTGTACAGGTAATATAGTGATCACCAGTGACATTATGCACAGGAGCTCTGTATATAGTGTGAGTGTACAGGTAATATAGTGATCACCAGTGACATTAAACACAGGAGCTCTGTATATAGTGTCAGTGTACAGGTAATATAGTGATCACCAGTGACATTATACACAGGAGCTCTGTGTATGGTGTCAGTGTACAGGTAATACAGGGATCACCAGTGACATTATGCACAGCTTTGTATATAGTGTCAGTGTGTGTGTGTATAGGAAATACAGGGATCACCAGTGACATTATACACAGGAGCTCTGTATATAGTGTCAGTGTACAGGTAATACAGTGATCACCAGTGACATTATGCACAGGAGCTCTGTATATAGTATCAGTGTGTGTGTGTATAGGTAATACAGGGATCACCAGTGACATTATACACAGGAGCTCTGTATATAGTGTCAGTGTACAGGTAATACAGTGATCACCAGTGACATTATACACAGGAGCTCTGTATATAGTGTCAGTGTACAGTTAATACAGTGATCACCAGTGACATTATGCACAGGAGCTCTGTATATAGTGTCAGTGTGTGTGTGTATAGGTAATACACATACTCACCAGTGATGTCTCTAGGTGAAGTTCTTTAACTGCAGACCGATATATCACATCTTCTATACAGGACTTATCTCTGCAGAAAATAACATAGTTAGCTATAACTGATCACTTCCAGAGCACAATCCACACTTTTCCCAAGATTTCTACACTGCATGAAATGACAAAAAAAGAAACATAGCACTGCACTACACAGTAACAGTGCTCCAGTGTCATTCTGTGCCTGCTCATCTGTCAGCAGACATATTTGTCTGATGGCAAAGATCTAAGAGAGATGAAGACAGAAGACCTATGGATTCCGTTGGGAGTGAGGATTTTTCTTTATTAAAGGTGGAGTCCCTAAATGTGTTTTATTTTTAATAATAATAAAAAAAAAATTCTGTCTTTTTTTTTCTGTTTACTAGAAATTGATGGTGGCTATGTCTAATTTGTCGTGAAACCATGAATTTCGGGCTTAGTACCAGCTGATAAGGCAAAGCTGGCCTGGTACTAACCCTATTATTACCCAGGGTGCCACTCACCCCCAGGGCCGCTGGAAGAGCCGGGTAAAGCACCTGGAAATGGTGCCATGATGAATGCGCCATTTTCAGGGGTGGCTGTGGGCTGCGATTTTCAGCGTGGAGGGCCAAGAACGCTTGGGCCTTACCATGCTGCGAATCCCAGCCTCCAGCTGCCTTGTTTTATCTGGCTGGCGATCAACATATGGCGGGAAAAAAAAAAGTTAAGTTTAAAACAAATATTCGGCTTCTCTCTCTTTTGATCGCCAGCCAAGGTAAAGCCAGGCAGCTGGGGGTGGCAGTACGTAGCTGTCTGCTTTATCTGCGGTGAGAATCAAAAATTCATTTTTAAAATTTTCTTTTCACACTTTTATATGTGACAGACCCAACAGTCAATCGCAGATGCTGTCAAAGAGGATGGGCTTCTGTGATTGGCTGTTTGAGTAATGTACAATCAGCCCATACATTCTAGTATGGTACTATGTATGGGCAGCTTTCAGGTTACTCAAGCAGCCAGTCACAGACGCCCATTCTCTGTGTCAGCGTCTGTGATTAGCTGTTGGGACAGTCACACATATAGAAGTGTGAAAATAAATAAATAATAAAACAAAAATGACATAGCGCTCTGCAGAATTTTTGATTCTCAGCGCAGATAGAGGTGGCAGCCCGTAGCTGTCTGCTTTATCTGCCTGGTTTTACCTTGACTGGCGATCAAAAGTCAGGAAAGCCCAATGTTTTTTTTAAATTATTTAAAAAAATAATTAAAAAAAAAAAATGCGTGGGATCCCGCCATATTTTGATCGGGGGGGCTGGGGGATGGGATTCTCAGCATGGTAAGGCCCAAGCATTCTGGGCCCCCCCACGCTGAAAATGGCAGCCTGCAGCCACCCCTGGAATTGGCGCATTCATCGTAGCGCCATTTCCAGGCACTTTATCCGGCTCTTCCAACGGCCCTGGTGGGGGGTGGCACGCTGGGTAATAATGGAGTTAATACCAGCTTTGTAGTATCAGCTGGCACTAAGCCTGAAATTCATGGCGTCACGCCAAACTAGACATGGCCACCATGAATTTCTAGTAAACAGAAAAAAACACAACACAGAATTTTTTTTTAATAAAAATAAAACACAAAACACATGTAGGGACTCCATCTTTAATTAAAAACAAAACCCTTGCTCTGACGTAATCCACGGATCTTCTGTCTCCAGCTCAGCTACATCTTTGCCATCAGACAAATATGCCTGCTGACAGAGATGAGCAGGCACAGAATGACACTAGAACCCAGTTGTCAGAGAAGTGCTCAGCTGGCCTCCAGCCGCCGACCATGTTTTGCTGTGCGTTGCAAATAATGCATACTTTCAAACACATGCCTATTTTTGCAATGCAAGTCTACGGTACATTGCGTCTGCACTGATTCACAACGGATGCGTTGTAACGCACAGCATAAACGCAATGTTAACCCAGCCTAACAGCAGCGAGAAGGGGAGACGGAGCCCTGGAGACCGCCTAGTCAGTCTACTGGTGGTACTATCATGCCCATTGCCCAGTATGTACTGCCAGCCTCTGTGGTATTAGCATTCAAGCTCACATGGCATGTCCTGCCAGCCTGCCACTGGTGTTAGTACTAGCATGATAGTACCACACCACCAGTGGCTGGGCAATGGGCATGCATGATGGTACCACCAGTGGCTGGCAGGACATGCTGGGCATGATTCATGCCTAGTATGTCCTGCCAGCCTCCTTGGTACTATCACGCCCACCCACTATGTCCTGCCAGCCCCTGGTGATAGTACATGCTGCTGGGCATAGTACCAGTAACCAGAGGCTGACAGCAGGACATGCTAGGCAATGGGCATGATGATAATCATGCCCATTGCCCAGTAGTATTTACTGCCAGCCTCGGCCAGGGGTCCTCCCAGTCACCCCTCCCCCTTATCCCTTCCTCCCTCCCCCCTCCCCGTTTCATACTCACGCGTCGAGATGAGCTGTAGCCGCTGCCTGGAGAGACGCAGGGTCCGTACTCCACAGCGCGCACAGGAAGCAGTCCCAGGACAATGACGTCATCACACTGAGACTGACCTCCTGCGCACGCGCCGGCAGTGTCGTGCTGCGCAGAGGAGGCAGAGGGCCCATCACTAATCATATCGGCAGTGCTGCGAACCGGGGAGGGGGCCTCTGTTCTCTGTACAGGGCCCAGAGGGGTTAGGGGGCGGGGCCATCAGGACCCGGGGGTTTTCCCGATCCTCCGGTGGGCCAGTCCCCCCTGCAGAGGGGCATATGTATACATGCAGGTCGGCCACATCACAGTGGTGCAGACACATCCACACTGCACCCTGTATACTTGTGCACTGCCGTCTGCTGCAGTGGTAGGAGCCGCCTGAATGCATCTTCTTCCTGCCGGAGAGGAGCTTGTGGGCCTGTGCGGTGAGGAGGTGGACGCTGCGCACCTCCTGAGAACTATATGGCACTCCATGTATCTGTGCACATAGTATACCACTCTAGTATATAGCAGAAAGGAGACATCGACCAGAAGAGTCCAGGCATGTGGGTGATGCACATAATTATTATATTGATAACCAGGTGGAAGAGGAGGAAATGCAAAAAAAGGGGGGAATTAAAAACTATACGCAAAGGGGACGTCGAGACAGGAATTACAATTAACACCAGTGGGAATGGATCATGATTAGAACAGCAAAGGGATAATACAGAGAATCAAGCCACAAATTAATCCAGTATATAAAAATATATATACATATCATTAGTTAGATATATCTGTACATATGATTGTTTAATTATCATAAACTTTACATAAAGTGCAAGTGCCTCCAAAGAATAAATCTACATAAATTATATATCTCATATGTGAACAAATACAGGTGTTTCTCACTAAATTAGAATATAATCAAACAGTTATTGTTTATTTCTGTTAATGCTGATGATTATGGCTATACGAGTTTCACTTTTTTGTATTGAAGAACTGAAATAAATTAACTTTTTGATGATATTCTAATTTAGTGAGATGCATCTGTATATGTATATATACAAGGGCTGGTCCCTTATTATTTGGATGTCGGTGTGAATCCTGTAGAGAGTAGTGCACTGACTTGGGCATATGTGCTGTTGACAGATATGTATTTGTATCCACTTTAAGCGTTTTTAAAAAAGGTGACCACATGTGCATTGTACTCATGCTATAGCAGATGCAGATCCCACTCCTGATTGGCGTCCACCCGATGTATGTTTCGGCTTCTTGTCTTCGTCAGGGGGTGGCATCATTCGGAAAGAGCTAAGAGTTAAACGGCCAACTATAGCCAATCAGGATGGAGGTATGTCTCCACCAACCAATGGGTGCTGAGGAGGCGCGGCGCGATACACAACGCGCACCAACGCTACGAGGAAACTATGTGACCTGTGATGCTGCGAGCACGTGATGGAGACACTTGATCGGGGGTCACGGGGCACATATAGATACAGTCGGGGAGGATGATGTGGAGACGTTCATGTGTATTGCCTCTTCAGCAGACATCTAATCTACTGATTGAGTGTAGATATATCGGATAAAGTGGAAAATCTTCTTAATTTATAATGATGGATAACGAGTATAGGTTATATATTACAGCAATACACAGGAATAGGGGGTAGTGAGTGTTACATGTATATAACCATAGGCGGATTATAATGAGGACGATCTGGGCTACCGCCCGGGGCCCCGAACCTCCACGGGGCCCGGGGCTCCGGGGTGTCTATGGCCAGATTGTCCTCATTATATGTGCTGCGCCACGGCACATACCGGCAGGCAGTGGGGGGGGGGGCCCAGGATCGCTCCCCCAGCAGCGGCACACAGCCGCTGCTTCTTCTTCGGCCGGGCCAGCACTGCAGCAGTTAACTTCCCTGTGCTGGCCCGGCCGCGTCACTGCTAGGAGACACGGCCCTGTGCGCGGCCGTGTCTCCTAGCTGTGACGTCACGCAGTGCGCACCCGGCCTGCAGTGCTGCACCGGAAAAGAGCTGGAGCCGAGTCGGGGGATGGTGAGTGTGTGTGTGTGTATGTATATGTATGTATGTATGTGTGTGTGTGTGCAGGCAGATGTCATTGTGTGATGTCTGTTTATATGTATTTTTGTGCTTCAAATGTGTTTATGTGTGTATGTATATGTCTGTATATGTTTGTGTGTGCGTGACTGCGTGCGGCTTCCTGCTGAGTATAGATGGCGCAGCGCGGCCTCCTGCTGTCTCTGGGGGGGCGCCGTGCGGCCTCCCACTGTGTATAGATGGTGCCGTGCGGCCTCCTGCTGTCTTGGGGGGGGGCGCCGTGCGGCCTCCCGTTGTGTATAGATGGCGCCGTGCGGCCTACTGCTGTCTCTGGGGGGGGGCGCGCCGTGCAGCCTCCCGCTGTGTATATATGGCGCTGTGCAGCCTCCCGCTGTGTATAGATGGCGCCGTGCGGCCTCCCGCTGTGTATAGATGGCATTGTGCGGCCCCCTGTGTATAGATGGCATCGTGCGGCCTTCCGCTGTTTATAGGTGGCGCCGTGGGGCCTCCCGCTGTATATAGGTGGCGCCGTGCGGCCTCCCGCTGTGTATAGGTGGCGCCGCCCGCTGTGCATAGGTGGCGCCGTGCGGCCTCCCGCTGTGTATAGGTGGCGCCTCCCGCTGTGTATAGGTGGCGCCGTGCGGCCTCCCGCTGTGTATAGGTGGCGCCGTGCTGCCTCCCGCTGTGTATAGGTGGCGCCGTGCGGCCTCCCGCTGTGTATAGGTGGCGCCGTGCGGCCTCCCGCTGTGTATAGGTGGCGCCGTGCGGCCTCCCGCTGTGTATAGGTGACGCCGTACGGCCTCCTGCTGAGTATAGATGGCGCCGTGCGGCCTCCTGCTGTCTTTGGGGTCGGGGCGCCGTGCAGCCTCCTGCTGAGTATAGATGGTGCCGTGCGGCCTCCTGCTGTCTCTGTGGGGGAGGGCGCTGTGCGGCCTCCTGCTGTGTATAGATTGCGCCGTGCGGCCTCCTGCTCTCTCTGGGGGGGCGCTGTGGGCCTCCCGCTGTGTATAGGTGGCGCCGTGTGGCCTCCCGCTGTGTATAGATGGCGCCGTGCGGCCTCCCGCTGTGTATAGATGGCGCCGTGCGGCCTCCCGCTGTGTATAGATGGCGCCGTGCGGCCTCCCGCTGTGTATAGATGGCTACGTGCGGCCTCCCGCTGTGTATAGATGGCTATGTGCGGCCTCCCGCTGTGTATAGATGGCTACATGCGGCCTCCCGCTGTGTATAGATGGCTGCGTGCGGCCTCCCGCTGTGTATAGATGGCTACGTGCGGCCTCCCGCTGTGTATAGATGGCTACGTGCGGCCTCCTGCTGTGTATAGATGGCTACGTGCGGCCTCCTGCTGTGTATAGATGGCTACGTGCTGTAGCATCGGCGTCTCTGCCCCGTTCTAGGCAGAGACGCCGTCCCTCTCACCTCCCCGCTCCTGGCGCGGCGTCCTCCAGCGCTGCTCTCCCCGCTGCTTCCGGCACGCGCTCCTTCCCCGGTAGTGTGCTTAGGGCGCGCGCGCTCCCCCTCTCTTAAAGGGACCGCGCGCGCCGTCCTAAGGAGTCCCCGGCCAATTGCCGGAGGACCTCCCATATATAAGGCACCTCCTCCAAAATGGAGGTGCCCGAGCAATGTTGTAGCACTGTTCACTACTCTGCTTCAGCCCTCAGGTCCCGTTGCCAGTTACCTGCCAGATTCCTGCCAGTCTGCTGTCTAATTCCTGCCTGATATCCTGCTACCTGCCTGCTAGCCTGAGGTCCGACGGTCTGCCTTCCAACTTCTGTCAGTCTGTCTAAGGACCAGCTTGCCCGCTCACCTGGGAGCGCACATCTTCTACCTGCCTGCTTGCCTGAGGTCCGACGGTCTGCCTTCCAACTCCTGTCAGTCTGTCTAAGGACCAGCTTGCCCGCTCACCTGGGAGCGCTCATCTGCTGCCTGTCTGCTAGCCTACCAGGAGGCTCTGCCGTCACGTGCTGTGACCACCCGCCTGTCCAGAGACTCCTGCCCGCTCACCTGGGAGCGCTCATCTGCTACCTGTCTGTTGGTCTTCCTGGAGGCTCCGCCGTCTCATGCTGTGACCACCCGATTATCCAGAGACTCTCGCCTGCTCACCTGGGAGCTCACGTCTATCATCTGCCGCCACAGGTCGTACCAATCCTTTACCCAGAGACTGCCCCGGTCACTTGCCGTGACCTCCTGCCCGTTCATCCAGAGACTGCCCCGGTCACTTGCCGTGACCTCCTGTCCGTTCATTCAGAGACTGTCCCAGTCACCTGCTGTGACTGCCTGCCCGTCTACCCTGGTCACCACCCGCTCCCTTACAAGGACCGCCCCCTTGTATAGTAGCTCAGAGGTTCCGCCTCCCAGACCCGTTACAGTTTGCTCGGGCCATGGAACCCGGTGGCACCCAAGCTCCCTCGCTCTCGGACCTGTGTCATGAACTTTCCCGTCAGAGGTCCCAACAGGAGTCCATCCTGGGTCACCTGCGGAATGTCAATTCTCGCCTGGACACTCTGACTGCTCTGCCTGCAACCACCGCCAGTGCCATGACTCGCAATCCGGCAGCTCCACTGCCAACTAATAACATGGTATCCTACCCCGGACCCCGGCTTTCTGCACCTCCTCGTTTCGGAGGCGACTCCGCCCAGGCTCGGGGCTTCATAAATCAGTGCACCCTGCACTTTGAACTCCTGTCTCACCAGTTTAACTCCGACAGGGCCAAAATTGCCTTCATCATGTCCCATCTCACCGGAGAGGCCCTGGCCTGGCTAAATCCTCTATGGGAGAGAGGAGACCCCCTGGTGTCCGACTTGCCTGCCTTTCTCACGGCTTTCCGGAAAGTCTTCGACGAACCCGGACGGAAGACCTCATCCGCATCATCTCTGCTACGCCTCCGTCAGGGAAGTCTCACCGTGGGCCAATATGCCATACGGTTCCGTACCCTTGCTTCGGAGCTGGCCTGGGATAATGACGCTCTGGTTTCCGTCTTCTGGGAGGGTCTGTCCGGCCGTATAAAAGATGAACTTGCCGGTCGGGATATTCCTACCACTCTCGATGACCTAATAACTCTTGCCACCCGGATTGACCTGCGGTTCCAGGAGCGTGCCAAAGAGGTCACCCGTGAGAGGAGGTTTCCACGTCTAGCTCCTACTTTTCAGAAACCCGTCACTCCCTCCGTCTCTCCTCAGCTACACTCTCCTGAGCCTATGCAGGTCGACCAGACCAAGATGGTCGGTTCTCGCCAAGAATCTCGCCGAGCCAAGGGAAGCTGTTTCTATTGTGGCAGTATGAAGCACTTCATCCGTTCCTGCCCGGAAAAGCCGGGAAACGCCAGTGTCTAGGACCACTCGGAGAGGTCGTCCTAGACAAAAGTAAGCCCTCTCCGTCTCTGACCTTACCGGTCTCTATTGCTTGGGGAGAAAACCGTCTCTTTGAACTCGCCCATCTGGATTCTGGAGCTGCTGGAAACCTCATCTCCCAGTCTCTGGTAGAGAGATACCATATTCCCACCAAGTCCCTGGCTGAACCATTGTCAGTCGCCTCCGTGGATGGAAGACTTCTCTCGGAGACCATCCTGCTCGTCACCGAACCCATAACCCTGCAGGTGGGAATGCTGCACTCTGAGGAGATCTCATTCCATGTGCTGTCCGGACATGAACCCGTATTGAACTGGCGGTCCGGTGGAGTACTCCGATGGGGTCCTGACTGCCATAGGACCTGCCTGGTCCCGGTCCGTCCACTTCGCCCTCAGCCTACTCCAGCTAACTTACCTGGTCTCCCGGCTCCCTACTGGCCCTATGCGGACGTCTTCGGTAAGAAGGAAGCTGAGACGTTGCCACCCCATAGGCCATACGATTGCCCGATCGACCTGGTACCTGGCACCACTCCTCCCCGTGGGCGTATCTACCCGTTGTCTGCAGCCGAGACCCGTGCCATGTCTGAGTACATTGAAGAGAATCTGGCTAGGGGATTTATCCGAAAATCTACCTCCCCGGCTGGAGCCGGATTCTTCTTTGTCAAAAAGAAAGACAGCTCGCTACGTCCCTGTATTGACTACAGAGGACTCAATCTCATCACGGTAAAAAACAAATATCCCCTGCCACTCATCTCCGAATTGTTTGACCGTCTCAAGGGCGCCAGGATCTTCTCCAAGCTGGATCTACGAGGAGCGTATAATCTGGTCCGTATCCATCAAGGAGACGAGTGGAAGACAGCATTCAATACCCGGGACGGTCACTACGAGTACCTTGTGATGCCCTTCGGTCTCTGTAATGCTCCCGCTGTCTTTCAGGAACTAGTCAACGAGATCTTCCGTGACCT
Source organism: Phyllobates terribilis (assembly GCF_046119375.1). Taxonomy (NCBI): domain Eukaryota; kingdom Metazoa; phylum Chordata; class Amphibia; order Anura; family Dendrobatidae; genus Phyllobates; species Phyllobates terribilis. The sequence goes on from NW_027362935.1 coordinate 3,825,412, forward strand.
CCTGTACTCCTGCGTAGTGGTATACCTGGACGATATCTTGGTCTTCTCTCCGGATCTCCCCACACACCGGAGGGATGTTCGTCAGGTCCTGCTTAGGCTTCGGCAGAACCACCTTTACGCCAAATACGAGAAGTGCCTCTTCGATCAGACCTCCCTTCCGTTCTTGGGCTATGTCATCTCCCAAACAGGTCTGCAAATGGATCCCGAGAAGCTCTCTTCCGTTCTAAAATGGCCTCGTCCTGAAGGTTTGAAGGCGATACAGCGATTCCTGGGCTTCGCTAATTATTATCGTCTTTTCATCCCACACTTCTCGTCTCGGACTGCTCCCATATCTGCACTTACCCGTAAGGGGGCTAACCCCAGGACATGGTCGCCTGAAGCCGAGGAGGCCTTCCTTTCCCTAAAGAAAGCCTTCGCCTCTGCTCCCGTCCTGCACCGTCCAGACTGTAATAAACAATTCTACCTGGAGGTTGATGCCTCCTCCTCCGGAGCGGTGCTCACCCAGACGTCTTCTACTGGGAGAATGGTAACGTGCGGCTTCTTCTCCAAAATCTTCTCCTCGTCGGAGCGCAACTACTCCATTGGAGACCGGGAATTGCTAGCCATCAAATTGGCACTGGGAGAGTGGCGCTATCTGCTTGAAGGGGCTCTCTACCCGGTAATTATCTACACGGATCACAAAAACCTGGCATATCTCCAAAATGCCCAGAGACTCAATCCTCGCCAGGCCCGGTGGTCGTTGTTTTTTGCCCGCTTCGACTTCATTCTTCATTTCCGTCCGGCGGACAAGAACGTCAAAGCTGATGCCTTGTCCCGGTCCTTCCTGTCCTCCGATCAAGAGGAGGAACCTACGCACATCATCGACTCCTCCAAGGTGATGAATGTGGCCCCCTTGGATCTGACTCGTCTTCCACCCGGTAAGACGTTCGTAGCTGTGCCAGATCGGGAGAGGGTTCTTCGCTGGGGACATTCTTCTAAACTAGCTGGCCATGCTGGCCAAAAGAAGACCTTCCAACTTATTACCCGGCATTACTGGTGGCCTACCCTGTGTAAGGACGTGGTAGACTTCGTCGCGGCCTGTTCATCCTGTGCCCGTAACAAAGTTCCCCGACATCTACCTGCCGGCCATCTCCTGCCCCTTCCCGTACCTGCTGCTCCTTGGCAACACATCGCTATGGACTTTATCACCGACCTTCCAGTTTCTGCCGGTTGTACTGTCATTTGGGTTGTCGCTGACCGTTTTTCTAAGATGGCCCACTTCATTCCCCTGCCTGGTCTTCCATCTGCACCCGAGCTGGCTAAAGACTTTATCCGCCACATCTTCCGTCTCCATGGTCTGCCCCTCCACATCGTGTCGGATCGTGGGGTTCACTTCACCTCTCGCTTCTGGAGAGCCACATGTAAGCTGCTGGACATTACCCTGGATTTCTCCTCCGCTTACCACCCTCAGTCCAATGGTCAAGTGGAGCGGATCAATCAGATCTTGTCCAGCTACCTCCGGCACTTCGTTGATGCTCACCACTCGGACTGGGTGGATCTCCTACCATGGGCCGAGTTCTCTAATAACAACCATGAGAGCGAGTCCTCTTCCAAATCCCCGTTCTTTATAGTCGGTGGCCAACATCCCCGGATTCCACTTCCTGTCTCCGTTTCTGTGGACAACCCTGCTGCGGAGTCTCTTGTCAGCGAATTTTCTACTATTTGGGAGAGCACCAGGTCCGCTCTTCTTCTCTCCTCTGAGCGGATGAAGAGATATGCTGATAAGAGACGTCTGGATCCGCCCCAATTCCGTCCGGGAGACAAGGTTTGGCTCTCATCCAAACATGTGCGGCTCAAAGTACCCTCCTACAAGTTGGGTCCTCGATTCATCGGCCCCTTCGAAGTCCTCAGGCAAATTAACCCTGTGGCCTACAAATTAAAACTCCCGGCCACCCTACGGATCCCCAACTCCTTCCACGTATCTCTCCTCAAACCCGTTGTCTTTAACTTTTTTTCCAAAAATCCAGGTGCCCCTCCTGCTCCGGTTTCCGCTGATGACATCTTTGAGGTAGAGAGTATTCTGGCCTCCAAGAGGGTAAGAGGAAAAACCTTTTTTCTGGTAGATTGGAAGGGGTTTGGTCCTGAGGAGAGAACTTGGGAACCCAGGGAGAACATCAACGCCCCGCTTCTCCTTGAGAAATTTCTTTCTGGCCAAAAAAAGAGGGGGCCTAAAGGGGGGGGTACTGTAGCATCGGCGTCTCTGCCCCATTCTAGGCAGAGACGCCGTCCCTCTCACCTCCCCGCTCCTGGCGCGGCGTCCTCCAGCGCTGCTCTCCCCGCTGCTTCCGGCACGCGCTCCTTCCCCGGCAGTGTGCTTAGGGCGCGCGCGCTCCCCTTCTCTTAAAGGGACCGCGCGCGCCGTCCTAAGGAGTCCCCGGCCAATTGCCGGAGGACCTCCCATATATAAGGCACCTCCTCCAAAATGGAGGTGCCCGAGCAATGTTGTAGCACTGTTCACTACTCTGCTTCAGCCCTCAGGTCCCGTTGCCAGTTACCTGCCAGATTCCTGCCAGTCTGCTGTCTAATTCCTGCCTGATATCCTGCTACCTGCCTGCTAGCCTGAGGTCCGACGGTCTGCCTTCCAACTTCTGTCAGTCTGTCTAAGGACCAGCTTGCCCGCTCACCTGGGAGCGCACATCTTCTACCTGCCTGCTTGCCTGAGGTCCGACGGTCTGCCTTCCAACTCCTGTCAGTCTGTCTAAGGACCAGCTTGCCCGCTCACCTGGGAGCGCTCATCTGCTGCCTGTCTGCTAGCCTACCAGGAGGCTCTGCCGTCACGTGCTGTGACCACCCGCCTGTCCAGAGACTCCTGCCCGCTCACCTGGGAGCGCTCATCTGCTACCTGTCTGTTGGTCTTCCTGGAGGCTCCGCCGTCACATGCTGTGACCACCCGATTATCCAGTGACTCTCGCCTGCTCACCTGGGAGCTCACGTCTATCATCTGCCGCCACAGGTCGTACCAATCCTTTACCCAGAGACTGCCCCGGTCACTTGCCGTGACCTCCTGCCCGTTCATCCAGAGACTGCCCCGGTCACTTGCCGTGACCTCCTGTCCGTTCATTCAGAGACTGTCCCAGTCACCTGCTGTGACTGCCTGCCCGTCTACCCTGGTCGCCACCCGCTCCCTTACAAGGACCGCCCCCTTGTATAGTAGCTCAGAGGTTCCGCCTCCCAGACCCGTTACACGCGCGGCCTCCTGCTGTGTATAGATGGTTACGTGTGCTCAATATTGAGTCATACAATTAATGTAAGGCTATGTGCCCACGATGCAGAAATGCTCCGGATTTTTTTTGAGCGTTTCCGCATCTACCTGGCAGAAAAAACGCATGCGGATTGTACATGCTTTTTTCCTGCCTGGGACTTGCTGATGTGAAGCGTTCTTCACTTGCATTTCCGCATGCGGGTTGACAAGCGCTTTCCAAGCGATTTTAGCATCACTTGGAAAGTGCTTGACAACTTGGTCACACTATATAAATACATGCAACCGGCATGGATTTATATAGTGTGACCATAAAAGAATGGTAAAAAATAAATATATAATTACATTCTGATGGCCTGCCGACGTCAGCGGTCGCGTGACCCGTCACATGACTAAATGACGTCACGGCAGGTCCTTTTCAGACCATCGCGAGCTGCCGGCAAGCCAGGACGCATCGGATAAAGACACCGGGGGCCATCAGAAGGTAAGTATAATATTTATTTTTTATTTTATTCTTTTTTTACAGGTTCTATGGTACCCGGGTCCGGAGGACAGTCTCCTCTTCTCCAAACCCGGGTACCATCCGCACATTGAAGCGCATGGATTCTGCATGTACAGATGCAGTGATTCGGATTCCATGTGTTCTAATGCAAGTCAATGGCGGCGAAAGCGCCGTGCTTCCGCAAAATAATTGGTAGTGCAGCGGATTTTTCCGCAATGATAATCCGCAGCGGAAATTTACACAGCATGTGCACAGCACATGCGGGTTATCATTGGGGAACATGGCAGACCTTCTACCAAGCGTTTTTAAGCGTTTCTGCAGCGGAATTGCCACCGCGGAAACGCTTAAAAAACGCATAGTGGGCACACAGCCTAAAAAAATTATTATAATTAATATTGTGTTCTCCCCGCCTCAGTCCTCACAGCACAACGCAGAACACGAGCTCCTCATCACCAGTCCTCCTGTCCCGGAACAATGTGCGCACTGCTGCAGCAGCAGGTGGAATAGTGTCCACTGGACTGAGAAGGCCCCGCCCCTTCCGGTGACGTCATGATTCCATGAAATCACTCCTCCCCCTCAAGAAATCAACTCCAATCTAGACGCTCCCTTGTTGCTGGGGCGTGGTGACCCTGTAGCTGGGTGATTGCAGTCAGAGTAGTGGTGTTTGGCGTCTGTACTACAGGTAAGAAGATGGGAATGCGCCAAGGTGATTACTACATTCAGGACAATAAGTAGCTAGCTGTAGGTGTGCAGAATCCCACTCCCAATATTGTCAGGGTCTCGCACCCCCTCGTGTCGTGGGCTGTCAGGCTCCCGCACCCCTTCATGTCGTGGGCTGCCAGGCTCCCGCACCCCCTCGTGTCGTGGGCTGCCAGGCTCCCGCACCCCCTCGTGTCGTGGGCTGTCTGGCTCCCGCACCCCCTCGTGTCGTGGGCTGTCGGGCTCCCGCGCCCCCTCGTGTCGTGGGCTGTCAGGCTCCCGCACCCCCTCGTGTCGTGGACTGCCAGGCTCCCGCACCCCCTCGTGTCGTGGGCTGCCAGGCTCCCGCACCCCCTCGTGTCGTGGGCTGCCAGGCTCCCGCATCCCCTCGTGTCGTGGGCTGTCAGGCTCCCGCACCCCCTGGTGTCGTGGGCTGCAGGCTCCCGCACCCCCTCGTGTCGTGGGCTGCCAGGCTCCCGCACCCCTTCGTGTCGTGGGCTGTCAGGCTCCCGCACCCCCTCGTGTCGAGGGCTGTCAGGCTCCCGCACCCCCTCGTGTCGTGGGCTGCCAGGCTCCCGCACCCCCTCGTGTCGTGGCCTGTCAGGGTCCCGCACCCCCTCGTGTCGTGGGCTGCCAGGCTCCCGCACCCCCTCGTGTCGTGGGCTGTCAGGCTCCCGCACCCCCTCCTGTCGTGGGCTGTCGGGCTCCCGCACCCCCTCGTGTCGTGGGCTGTCAGGCTCCCGCACCCCCTCGTGTCGTGGGCTGTCAGGCTCCCGCACCCCCTCGTGTCGTGGGCTGCCATGCTCCCGCACCCCCTCGTGTCGTGGGCTGCCAGGCTCCCGCACCCCCTCGCGTCGAGGGCTGTCAGGCTCCCGCCCCCCGTCTTGTCGTGGGCTGTCAGGCTCCCGCACCCCCTCGTGTCGTGGGCTGTCAGGCTCCCGCACCCCCTCGTGTCGTGGGCTGTCAGGCTCCCGCACCCCCTCTTGTCGTGGGCTGCCAGGCTCCCGCACCCCCTCTTGTCGTGGGCTGCCAGGCTCCCGCACCCCCTCGTGCCGTGGGCTGTCGGGCTCCCGCGCCCCCCCCTCGTGTCGTCGGCTGTCAGGCTCCCGCACTCTCCCCTTGTCGTTGTCTGTGGAGAAGATTAATACATATTTTCATTTTTCAGGTTTTCTCTTATAAAACAAGATTCATGAGCTTCTGTCTTTGACTGAAAAAATGGCGTCTGACAAGTCGCTGCTGTCTGCAGAAATGAACACAAACATGGAGGAAGCGCTGTATGAACAGATGCTGATGAAGGTACGAAAGATAAATTGGAGAGGCCAGCAATCACCGGGTGAATGTCTCCTCCGTCAGCCGCTGGGGGCGCGGCAGTCTCCAACATTTACCTAATGTGTATTGTTGGCTTTAGACCCCTCACAGTTGTACTATTTTGGTGCAGGAAAAATCAGTTTGCAGAACCATCCTGTTCATGTTACTCACTGATTCTCACTTGTTGCCTCATTTCAGGCCAAACAGGAGATGGAGAGCAGAATACCGAACTTACCAGAAAGCAGAGATCAGACCCCAGCCGGGTGAGATGGGCGTCCTCTGATTATTATCCAGATTACTTTGTGCATATTATGTGACAGATACCACAGTGGGGCAGTGGGGTCTTATTGACTGCAACGGTCACATGATGCAACCAACGTGGGGGGTCACATAATTTCTTATGCAGTTGATTACATGTAAATGCTGCTTGGCTTTTGCCGATTTTATTGTGTTTTTGTTCACTTTTTGTTTTTATTTCTGTGTTAGGTTTCAGCATTAAAACTCGCACATCCAAAAATACCAAAATCTTTATTAACATCTGCAAGTCGAACTAGATCCCAGCGGCCCCGGACCTGACGGAGCAGGAGTTAGTCAGCATCCTGGAATCTGATGATCCCTCCGGCTATCGAGTCCCCATGAGCCTTGGAGAGCCCCACGTTGAAGTTGATAATAGTACGTTTTTTTTTAATACAGCGCTTCTCTTTTTAAAGGGATAGTCCAGAGATATCCTTAAAGGGGTTAAAATAGCAAGTATTACAACTTACTAATCCTCAATGGTCAAAGGTGCCATCTCCACAGGTTCTGGTAGGTCCACTTCCAGTCTGCGGACAAAAGTTTGACATCTTGTTGTTGACTTTTGAACTTTTTTGGTTTAGATTTGGGACTTAGAGGGATTGTCCACTACTTGGATTCCCCTTTAAGAACTTATACCACTTATTCATAGCAGCCCTACTAAGGTCAATGGATTGAGTCGGCACCGCAAAGTATCTAAGTCCTGGTGCACTTTGTCCTACAGGTGGAGGCGGCTGCTCGGCGTACGACATAGTGATTAATGGCACCTTCTTTGAGAAAATTACGGTAACTGCAATTGCTTATTCCGACATACGAGCTGTCTGCTCTCCTTTGTGTCAGCTCCTTACTTTGTATTTTTTTATTAGAATAATGAGCTTTTCAGGGAATTTTTTATCACCGTGGCCATGGAGGGACTAGAGAACAAGTACGAAATGGAGCTGTCAAGAGGTAACGACCGCATCACTGATCTTTTCCTTGATTTTTCCATCGACCACACAAGGACTTGTTCTTTCGTGGAGCAAGTTTACCATATAATATATTGAACATTTTTATGTACCAGCCTGTTGTATGGCACCGTATCAAATGCCTTTGAAAAGTCCAGATAGACAACATCCACTAAGTTTCCCTGGTCCAACCTGAACTTACCTCCCCATAGAATCTTTTCAGATTAGTTTGCAGGACAGATCCCTCATAATCATATGTTTAGGTTATTCTTATTGGGGTGCTCCAGGTTAGTATCTCTTAGAAAACCCTCAAAGTTGTTGCCCACAGTACAAGTTAAACTTACCGACCTATAAATTCCAGGCTCAGATGTTATCCCCTTCTTGAATATTGGTACCACATTTGCTATGTGGGTGTAACCCTGGTGGATATGGACCCACTGCCCCACGGGAGGGTTGTGACTAGGCGTCTACTGGTCTCCACTAGAACCTCTGGTGGTGAGGATAGACTGGGCCGCCGGTAGACACCAGGTACCACTTCAGTGCAGTTCCCGGGACTGCAGCAGCATTCCGGAGGTACCAGAGTACCAGACTCAGGAGAGCGAAGACAAGGACTAGGTCAGACAGTCTGAGATCAGGGCAGGAAGCACAGGTTCAGGATAGAGAAAAATGGCAAGGGGGACAGGGGTTTTTGATACCAGAAAACTCCTTTAACGCTTGCAACCTCTGTTGCTTGACTGCTACTCAAACAGTCAAATCAGTCAGTAAGAATTTAGGGAACTTCCATGGCGATATTTTGCATCAGTATTTGTTAGCAGACGCCAGGAGTGGATCCAAAACAGAAGAGGTGAAAGTGTTTCAGTTACTATTTTTCACTGTGTTTGTTCCCCTCTGGTTTTCAGCTTACAAATACTGATGTAAATTAGTGCCCAAAATACTCACTGTGTGAATGAGGCGAGGAAGCTGCTTGTAGTACTGTAATAGAAGTCCTTATTCTGAGGATGAGTTCTGTAATTCTTGTCTTCTCTGCTCCATCAAACTCCCCAGAGCAGGGGCAACCCCTGGAGCAAAACTTCTGGCGACAGATGTCCAGATGTATGACTCAGTGATGTGTGATGGACCCCGACTCCCAAACAAAATGAATCAGAAACATACAAAATAAATACACAAATCATTGCAATTAGGTGTCAAACGTTCTCAACTTTATTTAAATTTACATGACACCGAAAATGGCACAACCCTCGACTCACGAAGAGTCACCCTCCAGCGCTCAGGAGAGGAAAACCCCCTGTGGAGGAAACCTCTAGGGAACCATGGCTGGAGGGCTGCCCTTCCCTTGGGCTTAGAGAGTTAGTGCCGATATATGACGGAGTTTTAGAATTTCTACATATTTACAGAGAACGACATAACAAATATAGACTATTAATGTGATAAACTGGATGTGGGAGAGATCTGGCTGCGATATCTGTCACCACATTTATTGCTGGAACGAATTTAGTTGGTCTGATTTCCCAGGTGGATCTACCACTTCTCCCTTACAGATCCAGCTCCGTCTCTCAAGATGTTGGGTACTTGGTTACAGGGGTTGCTCATTATGGATAACCCCTAATAGGATGAGTATCCCCTCCCCCTCCCAATTTATCACCCATTAAAGTCAAGGATCCATCCATGAACTCCCAAAGAAGAGCAGCTCTTTGTACATAGTAACAGAAGGGGATCCTGTTTTGGGGACCCCCCCTCTGTTACCTTCCCTTCCCCCCGGGGTGTCTAAGAAGACAACCCCTTTCCCTGCTAGAACCTCCAAATTACACCAACATTGGCACATTACGTGGGGTGGTCAAGCTCAAGGTCCTCAGGCGCATCATCAGTAATGGCGCTGATCATGGCAGCGCGGCATTCTTTTATGGAATCTTCTTTATGACACTTGTTTATGCCCTCACAATAGTTGTCATGGTTACTACAAGGGCTATTACTGATGCAGGGTCCAAGTATTAACCCTTTCATCATTGGTAATTCACTTTCATTATGGAGGCAAATAACTGCACTTGTTACCAAGCAGGAGTCTTATCATTACGGCTTCCCTTAGGCACCATAAGAAATAAAGATTATAGAACATACGTACAAGTGTTTCAGGAGTGTTTTGCACTTTTTAGATCCATAGATTGGGCTTATAACTAGCACTTTATAAAGCGGAAAATTAAGAGGAAATTACTTGTAAAATAATATTATAGGGAATTGCATTTCAAGCATTTTCCTAATGTGCATTCTGCATACTTGCATAGTTACATAGGTTGAAAAAGTTTTAACTTTAATGTCCTAGGTCTATCTCCAAAGTTATACATTTTCTATTACTAGATTATTTATAACCCACAATGTCATGTTTTGTTAAAAAAGTATCCAGCCCTTCTATAAATGCTGTTATACTATCTGCCATTACTATATCTTGTGGTTGGCATTCCACAGTCTGACTGCTCTAACTGTAAAGAATCCTTTCCTATTAATTTGCCAGAATCGCTTCACCTCCGCTTCTTATGAATGTTCCTGGTGCTTTGTAAGGTCCTGGAGAGTGATAAGTCATGTGCCAGTACTATGCATTGACCACATATGTATTTATACATATAAATGTATATTTATGAAGGAGATGATAATTACCCTTTATAGAGGTGTTACGATCATTCATAAATTGCTTTCATTGGTTTGATCTCCAGGATTAGGAGAGATTTGGGGTGTAAACGTAATAAACAATGAGTAAAACATCAAAGCAAACGAAAAAGGGTTTGTGACCCAAACTGGTAGGTGAGACCGGCTAGCCCCATATTATACGAGATCACAACCAGGTTTCGCCTGAGGAGGGCAGCACTAATGAGTCCTCAGGAGCGCATAACCCTGAAATATGCAGCGATTCTACACTACCCATTATAAAAGGGTTTAATATGCTACTTACTACCATGTTTAAGTTAAGATACAAGGCATACTTGTAAGGAGAGATGAAAAAGGTGACGGGGGACAACATATAAATATACTGAGGAACTCTATACACTAGTGGCCAAAATTGAGGCAACACCCCCAAGATTTATGAATTTTTAGCATTTTGCCAATACAAATACAAATTTCATGAATGTTTTTGATTTCACAGTAAAGTTTTTAAGTAGAAATAAAATCTCATATAGAAACACAATATTAGCTGGAAATTTGTTCATTTGTCAACAAATTGGACACTATTGTCACTCAGATGACTGTGGGAGAAAAGCCATTGATTTGTCCTATTTTCATATCTAACACTAAATGTTAATACTCAGTTGGACAGCCCTCGGCCTTGATGACTGCCTGGCATCTACTTGGCATGCTATCTACCAGTTTGTGTAAATCAGATGGTGTGATGATATGAAGCCATGATTTGATGATGGCTGCAATGAGTTCCTTCTTGTGTGAAGCCCGCTGTTTTGACACCGCTCTTTTGAGCCGAGCCCAGAGATTCTCAATAGGATTGAGATCTGGGCTGTTTCCTGGCCAATTCAATAGCTGGACATTTTTGTCCTTGAACCAAGAGAGACATTTTTTAGCTGTATGGCATGGGGCTCCATCTTGCTGAAAAATAAACGGTGTCCCTTCACCAAATACATCATGTGCCGAAGGAATGAGTTTAGGCTGAAGGACTTCCTTGATGTACTTTTCAGCATTAACTGTTCCTTCAATTACCTGCAGCCGACCACCTGCATCTCTGGACACGCAGCCCCCTACCATAACACTCAGAGGAGGCTTCATGGTGGGTATTGTACCCTCTGGCAACCAGTCCTCTCCAGGTCGTCGTCGAACGTAGCGGACACCGTCGCTGCCAAAGATGGATATGCGTGTCTCATCGCTCCATATAACATTTCTCCATTGTTCAATGGTCCATTTACAATGTTCTTTGGCCCCTGTAGACGTTTCTGACGCTGTGAGGCATTCAAAAATGGCTTTTTACCTGGTATTCTGGCTCTTAACCCCGCGTTTACCAGTCGTCGTCGAACCGTCCGGTCAGACACTGTCACTCCGGTGTTGACAAGCTCCTTGTTGATGTTAACAGCCGTTTATTTCCTGTTATTTAGGGCGATTCTAACAATTCTTCTATCAGTCTAAGGAGTTGTAGCCTTCTTCCTTTCTCTACCTGGTTTATTCTTTATTGAACCAGTCTCTTGAAACTGCTTACACACTTTGAGAACGGAAACATGTAATTGCTTACCTACTGATGACAAACTGGCTTTAAAATATAAAAACCGCATTTTAATCGCACAATATCTGTCTTACAACCCACACCCAGGTCACTATAAACCAACATAGAATACATATGGCAGAAGAGGGCGTGTGTACAAGTAAGTAGGTCAGTGAAAACTTCCATTAAATATTGGTGATGGTGAAAAACTGAAAGTGTTGCCTCAATTTTGGCCACTAGTGTATAACACAAAATATAAACAAAAAAGAAAGGGAAGAACATTTCTGCACAAAAATCGTGTCGCTCAGCAGGAAAATCCCCTTGAAATTGCGTTTTTTGAGATTTTTTTTCCCGTTCTTTAGAAACGCTGCAAAAATACTGAAAGAATAGACATGAAACTGCTTCAAATCTGCAAGGATTCACTTTTCCTGCTTTTCCTGGTACTATCAAACATAGCGTTTTTGGGAACTTGGAGCTCTATATTACAAATATGTCCGTCCCTCCAGTTGAAAGAAATTAACATTTTCCTGGAGGGAAGTTTATATTTTACATTATGTCAGTTTTTGTCTATCGATGATAAAGTGCAGTTTGCAGCAATTTTTATTGTGACATATACCCAAATCATTCTCGAAAATATTTCACATTCAACGCGCGTCGGGCGGGCCTGCGTGCTCTCACATGCCAGGGCTGAGTTTCAGTTCCAGTCCGACCCTGTTAATCATCTATGGTTTCCCTTCAGAGTGGAAAATGCTGAAAAATCGGAAGTTCCTGGGATCCATTTTTGAACAGAATATCAGAACCAAATCAAAACCGATGATTCAGGAAATGGACATAATGGGGTAAGTCCCAACTCTAAGGTACAAGTCTATGGCATACAGTCTGTAAAAGACGACAGAGTAGGCTGCTGTTGAGCATCGGCGGCTTCTTCTCTGATGTTCCTCGCTCATCCATGCAGTACATGGTCGGCCATTCAATTGATTGGATGTCTTATAATACCACATTTCCCCTAGGGACACAAAGTATGAAGAGCGCCACTCCTCCTGGTGATAGGTTATACCCAACAGATGGGGCAGCGCCACTCCTCGTGGTGATGGGTTACACCCAACAGATGGGGGAGCGCCACTCCTCCTGGTGATAGGTTATACCCAACAGATGGGGCAGTGCCACTCCTCGTGGTGATGGGTTACACCCAACAGATAGGGGAGCTCCACTCCTCGTGGTGATGGGTTACACCCAACAGATGGGGGAGTGCCACTACTCGTGGTGATGGGTTATACCCAACAGATGGGGGAGCGCCACTCCTCGTGGTGATGGGTTACACCCAACAGATGGGGGAGATCCACTCCTTGTGGTGATGGGTTACACCCAACATATGGGGGAGCGCCACTCCTTGAGGTGATATGTTATACCCAACAGATGGGGGAGCGCCACTCCTCGTGGTGATGGGTTACACCCAACAGATAGGGGAGCTCCACTCCTCGTGGTGATGGGTTACACCCAACAGATGGGGGAGCTCCACTCCTTGTGGTGATGGGTTACACCCAACATATGGGGGAGCGCCACTCCTTGAGGTGATATGTTATACCCAACAGATGGGGGAGCGCCACTCCTCATGGTGATGGGTTATACCCAACAGATGGGGGAGCGCCACTCCTCGTGGTGATGGGTTATATCCAACAGATGGGGGAGCACCGCTCCTCGTGGTGATGGGTTATACCCAACAGATGGGGGAAGTTGCAGAATGGCTTGTTATGGTGCAAGAACAATGTGGACATTGTTTTTTTTTTGTTTTAACTATTATGCCTTTATGTTCTTTATTTTTTTCCTACAGACCCTCCCAGCTAACTCCAAGCAAGTCCCTAATCTCAGAAGTTGAAAGGTTTGGGTTACTTTGAGGTTTAATGCATGCATTTACTTTTTTGAGAATCCCATCTTACAAAAGATATAGGATATCCAACTTGTTGGACTTCAAGAATAAAGGGGCTGCAGCCTGGAAGTAACCCCGCTGCCCTTTTTAAAGAATATGCTGGTGTGGGTCAGCTACCCGGATATTCACTATGCAGGAGAACTGCAGCTAAGCCCATTCACTTTGCTGGATCTATGCTGTCGTTCCGCTGCACAGTGGAGGCCATGATGCCAATGTGCAGGGAATGACTGTGAAAGGGGCTGTTCCTCATTACCAGCATCAGTGCCCCTTTATCATAAATTGATGGTGTACCCTTGCAATATACTGCTTCCTTCCTTTTTTTATCAGTTCACCTGTGAAACCAGATTACATGATTGTGGCGGAACCTCCTGTAGGACACCCAAGTTTTCTGGTGGCTGAAATCTCTTTACCTAAAGTGGTGAGAGCCTTAGATGTGGTTTAGGATTGTGACCTTTTTGCATTTCATGTGATTTCCAATAGTCTTCCCTTATTAAAAGTCTGTGCCAACCTCGTGCTACCGGTCCTCCTCTGCCAACTTTTATCATCACAGCTTTGATGTGTCCACAGTAGCCAATTGCTGGCAGCTGTGACACATTTGCTGGATGATGATGATATAATTTTTTTTTTCATACCATGGTGGGTTGTTTGCAAGCTGTTGGAATGGGAAAGAAGATCTCTGTAAACGACTCTGTCAGCAGAGAACGACTGTTCAAACCAAGCACAGACGCCCAGTGCTTCACGGCGGGACCAGTCATTTATATAAGCCTCCCCCCCTGCTTGTTTCCCCTCCATCTCCACCATCACCTCTTCTTTGACAGTTCTGGCTTCATAGATCCAGAGAGGAGATAGAGGGAAAACAAGCTGGTGGGAAGATGTATATATTATTATTATTATTTAATTATATAGTGCCATTGATTCCATGGTGCTGGTGCATATACATGATGGTATAATGATGATATAAATGATGAAAGAGGCTTGTTGCAATAGTGTAGAACACGCCGCTCTTTATGTTTTCTATATTAATGCGACATTTGGAGGAATCGCACAGAAAATGCTTTAAATGTATTTATTTTTTAATTTGATTTTTCTCATGTCCATGATTCACATTGCGTTAAATGAGGCATAATGAAGATGAAGAATGTTTCAGCTAATGTAGCCTTCATCAGACAGGATAATGTAGCTTAAGGGGACCCACTTGGTTAAATATAGGGGTCAGTTCTGGTCTTCCCAAAAAGCAGATTAAGTAGTCACCACACGGGAATCTGGTGATTACTGGGTTTGCTTTTGGGGACCCCAGATTTCTTCATATAACCGAGTGGGCCTTCTGCCTAATGAAGGCTACATTATGTGAAATTCTGGTACCATTCATTATGCCTCACTTAAAGGGGTTGTCTGGCACTTTAATATTGATGACCTATCCTAAGGATATTCCATTAGTATTAAAGTGGTGGACAACCCCTTTTAATGCCGTGTGAATCCTAAAAAATATTTTTCAGCATTTTCTGTGAGCAGTTCCTCCACGTGTCAGATTTAATGTAGGAGACGTGTGGAGCTACACAGTAACTTCTAGTTGGCCACGTATCAAGATAAAAGTTTAGATTTTTGTGCACTTGTTGGTTACAACTTTCTTTCCCGTACAGAAGCATTCAGCGACATAAGCGTTGTTACCACGCTGGTCTTCTCTTTACAGTCTTCTGCTAGATCTCTTGTGTTGGACTTGGGTGAAGACAGAATAGTCGGACGTCCCGATTTGTATCATCTAGACGTCTTCATTCCTTACAATATCATCCAAGAACAAAGTGGAGCTCAGTTCAACAAGGACAGTAAGGTGAGACAATAAAGCAAAGCTGGACATGTCTTATAGCCCATTCTGAAATCTCCTTCTTAAAGAGGTTCTCTGAGAAAATTTATAAAATAAAATTTAAAAAAATGTATACATTTATTTAGCAAAAATAAATTGTTTTAATTAGTGGATAATTCTATGTGAATACTTTTATGCCCAAAAATGGCAAAAGTATTCTCGGAGTGATACCTTTATTGGCTAACCAGAAAAAAAAATATATATGCAAGCTTTCAGAGCACAGAGGCTCGTTCTTCAGGCAATATTACAAATGAATTCTTAACATTTGTAATCCTGCCTGAAGAAGGAGCCTGTGTGCTCTGTAAGTTTGCATATATATATTTTTTTTTCTGGTTAGCCAATAAAGGTATCACTCCGAGAATACTTTTGCCTTTTTTGGGCATAAAAGTATTTCCATCAAATTTTCTGGCTAACACGGTACCACAATATAAATTTGTACTGTACATCACAATTAGGGGATAATAATTGTGTATGGACATAATGGCCAACGATGTCAGCAGCCATCCATCCTAGATGGGTGAAGGTAAACTGTTTGAGACGGACTTCTCTGACCTACCTGTCGGAATCAAGAACGTGCATCTGTCATTGATTGACTGACTGATCACGTCCATGAGTCAACATGTTGTAAACCTGTCATGATGAGTGAGCAGATAGGATGCTGCCCCTCACCCTGACAGGAACTTATCTATCACAACATATAGTTGCCCAGAGACATCTGAATGCATCGGCTTTCCTTTATGCCATTCATCAAACATGTCGTATATTTTGTGTATAGCGAGTCACAAGCCTCGCACTGCTCTGCGTCTTATCATTTGGTTCTATGAGCTGCAGTAAAACGTGTATATTCCAGGTGCTGACTATCACAATGCCGGTCCAGCCAGCATAGCGGTGGGCTCAGAAGATCAGCTTTGGAAAACGTTCCTCTTATATAGATCCAGTGGATCCTACTTACATTCGCTGCTGTTTACATTGTATGGTTACAAGTCTATTTACACTTCAATATGACTCCAGAATAAATTTTTGTCTTTCTTATACTTGCCGTATATTTTTCCCAAGGAAGGGGTTTAGGTATTGTGCTTTTTTTTTTTTATTTCTACTGTAATATTTCATAATATCTGTGAATAAGTCTTGAAAATAATTTGCATTGAAAAGGTTGAGATCCTCTGAATCTACAGGGATTTTTAGGAATTAAAAATCTACAGCAGTAAATCTGCAGCAGAATTTAAATTTTGCACCATGTCTGGATTTAGTAGCAGCTGCCCCTTTAAATGGAATATGTCAGCAGGTTTTTGCTATCCCATTTGAGAGCACCATAATCCGAGGCCCTGATTCCAACGATGTATCACTTACTGGGCTGCTTGGTGTTATTTTGATAAAATTGCAGTTTTTTTTTTCTCATGCAGATCTCTGAATGCTGAGCTCTGTATAATAACCCCACCCACACCTCTGATTGGCAGCTTTCTGTGTACACTGTATTTAAACTGCCAATCAGTGGTGGGGGGCGTGGTTGGACTACCTGGCTGCAGGTTTACTAGTCCTCTAGTGATAATCTTCTGCTAATAAAAGTGTGATTTTTATCAAAACTACAACCAGCAGCCCTGTAAGTGAGACGTCCCTAGAATCAGGGTCTTTGTCTCTACATCATGCTGCTCTCAACAACAACCAATATATAGTACATCCGACAAGGGGTCAATGTGTCAAAAGACCTTTATTATAATAATTTGGGTACATGGCGGGAAAGAAAAGAGCAGACACACATATATATAGTAATACCATATAATAGTGAGGAGGTATAATGTAAATATTTGAATTGCAGAGACACCAGGGCTAAATAGTAGTAGCTCCAATTGTGCTAATGCATACTGATAGTATATCCTAGGTCACATAGTAAAAAGATATAATCCCAAATAATAAAAGCCAATATAGGCATTCCCAAGATAATGACCTTTTGGTATATACATATCAAGGGATGTATTATATCCAAGTAGGTTAATTCCCAAGTAACAATAATGTTGTATTGGATTCATTCATACCTGGTATATATTGTCTGCACGTCTTGCAATAGCTCTGGGCTCGGTGGTCCTACTCCTAGTGTGGCGCTCACCCCATCATGCTGCCCCTCGAATAGCCAAGAAAAACCTGCTGACAGATTCCCTTTACAAATAGCTGAAATGGCTCCTAGATACCAGAGAAGGAAAACGTTATTAAAACGGTTTTGTTTCCTAAATAGAAAAGCAAATTAAACACCACTGGATAATGTGGTGTGTGAAACCGTCCATTGGATTGCTGTTTCGGGTGGGCTCAGGAGCAGAGCCCCCATCCTACACAGCTGACATCCTGCTGTAACAGCAGCGGCCAGAGCGGAGCGTCAATCACTGCTGTTTAACCATTTATATGCCGTCAATCACTGATGGCAAGTTAAATAGCGCAATCGCCGGTACGCTATGCAATGTTACTAGAATTTTTTTTTGTTACTTTTCCATTTCCTTGAATTACTTGTTGTGATTTGCGGATCCATTGACTGGCCACGTGGAAGGGCTGCAGCCGATCATTCATGTCCGTAGCAGATACACATTTACATGTGTAAATAGGCCCTTATAGAAATCAATCAATAGAACGTATACCTGGATATCCAGGTTTATCCTTTGCATACATTTAAAGAGGTATAAGTCATGGCATATTACTAGGATGTCATTCTTGGGGGTCTGACAGCCTAATTTAGAAAGAAGTGGATGCATTATTTTTTTCACGCTCCCAATTTAACAATTTGAGTACAGTTGGATCTATTGTTTTTTTTATTTTTTGCACTATGGGTGGGTGGTTGAGAGCACAGCTGTGCAGGAAAAAAAAAGCTTACAGGTTCTCAATTCCTTCATTCTTGGGATCGGTGGCGGAACCACAGGTCGGACCATCGCCAATCAAGATATTATATCCCTTCACACTCATCATTGCTCCCAATTAACAATTTGAGTACGTGCATTTTTTTAGGGTATTTTTGCGCAATGGGTGGGAGCACAGCTGTGCAGGAAAAAAAGCTGATAGGTTCCCCATTCCTTCTTTCTCAGAATCAGTGGATGGAACATCGCCAATCACAATATTATATCCTTCACACTAATCGTTGCTCCCAATTATCAATTTGAGTACGGTTATACCTATTGTTTTTTTAGGGTTTTTTTTTGCACTGTGGGTGGTTGGGAGCACAGCTGTGCAGGAAAAAAAAAAGCTGATAGGTTCCCCATTCCTTCATTCTCAGGATCAGTGGTGGAACCAGAGGTTGGATCATCTCCAATCAAAATATTATATTATTCACACTAATCATTGCTCCTAGTTAACAATTTGAGTACGGTTGAACCCATTGTGTTTTTTTGGGGTTTTTGTTTTTTTTTTGCACTATGGGTGCAAGTTATAGTAATATGTGTCACCGTAAAAAAAAAAACTAATAGTGTCTCCTGATTGTTCAGACACAAATATATCTGTTGAAAATAGTCTGATATACACCAGTAAATTATAACTGTGGTTTTGCTGTTCCACGGTAAAAAATCTCTATTATCCTGCTTTTGGCATTTTTTGCCGCAAAGAAAAACAGTAGTAGTGTCTCCTCATTGTTCAGACACAAATATATCTGTTGAAAATAGTCTGGTGTAGGCCCGAGAAATACAAGTGTGGTTTTGCAGTTCCACGGGTCAAATCTCTGTATTATCCTGCTTTTTTGCATTTTTTGCTGTAAAGAAAAACCGTACTGTCTCCTGATTGTTCAGACACAAATATATCTATTTAAAATTTTCTGGTATACCCCAGTAAACAATAACTGTGGTTTTGCCATTCCACGGTAAAAAATCTCTATTATTCACCTTTTGGTATTTTTTCCGTAAAGAAAAACAGTAATAGTTTCTCCCTGATTGTTCAGATTGTTTAAAAGAGTCGGGTGTAGGCCAGAGAAATAGAACTGTGGTTTTCCTCTTCCACGGTTCTAATCTACTTTATTACCCTTTTTCCATTGATGGTGCGAGTGTAAGCTATTTTACTTACTTTACAATGGGCAAGGCGCGTGGCAAGGGACATGGAAGTGGACGTTCTGGTGATGGTGCATGCAGAGGACGGGGCCGTGGCCAAGGTGAAAATGTGCCACAACCAACAGCCATATCTTCTCGCTCCCACTTCTTGACCGAATTACTAGGGAAGCACAGAACAACACCAGATCAGTGTGAACAGGTTATTAATTGGATAGCAGATAATACTTCCAGTTACCTGGGCACCACCACCTCCGGTCTGTCTTCCACACGGTCAACTCTTAGTAGCCATGAGTCTCGACCGCATACTCCTCCTCACCCTGATGCTCCTCCCTCCCACCATGCCGAGTGTCGTCAGACAGCAACTGATCCCACACTTGGACACTCTGAAGAGCTGTTCACTGGTCCATTTCCAGATTTGTGCCCCTCGCCTGCTCCGCTTGAAGTGGTGGAAGAGGAGATCCCATGTAGAGATGCCCAAATATTTGAACAGCCACGGCCAGAGGAAGTCAACGCTGGCAATTTGTCACAAGAGGTTGACGATGACGAGACACAATTGCCAGGAAGTGAGGAGGAGGATCGTGGTGCGCAAGTGGAAGAGGAGGAGGTGGTGGATGATCTAGTAACTGACCCAATGTGGCAGGAGGACATGCAGAGCGAGGCCAGCAGCAGACAGGGTGAGGGAGGCAGAGTACCCCAACAGGCAGAAAAAAGCAGTGTGGTGGCCGCACACAGAAGGCCGGCAACAGTTCCCCGTAACACCAACACGAGGGACGTTGCCAGTACAACCTGTAGGTCTTCCAGAGTCTGGAATTTTTTTAAAGACTCTGCTGATATCCCCAAAAAGGCCATTTGTACCACCTGCCATGCCAGCATCAGCAGGGGTGACAAAACTACCAGCCTGACCACCACCAGCATGATCAGGCACATGGCAGCAAAGCACCCGACTTTGTGGGGCGAACCCCAGGGTCCATGACCAGTGTCAGCGGGTGTCACCTGTTGTGTGTGCATGGCAATCCCCTGTCCATACTGCATGCAAAGATGCCCCCTCCTCTCAGTCTTTATGGCAGTCTCTCAAGAGTGTGCAAAGCAGTCATCAAAGCAAAAGGTGGCTACTTTGAAGAACCTAGAATATAAGACATATTTTCAGTTGTTTCACGCTTTTTTGTTAAGTATATAATTCCACATCTGTTAATTCATAGTTTTGATGCCCTCAGTGTGAATGTACAATTTTCATAGTCATGAAAATACAGAAAAATCTTTAAATGAGAAGGTGTGTCCAAACTTTTGGTCTGTACTGTATGTACCATCTTGACAAACTTTGAGGAGTCCACCAAGATGGTGAGTGGCGATGACGCCATCATTAGCGTCAGCATTCCACTTGTCTGTCTTTTGCAATGCTCTCTGCAGAGAATTAAAGAGGAGGCATTGCTGCCAGAGTATGATGAAATGGATCAAGAAGCCGTAGCGGTCGATTACACACAGCCCAGCCTCATCTCATCCCAACGTGCATTGGGGGACAATGAGGGAGAGGAGGAGGAGGAAGAACAGGAGCTTGTATCATGCGCTGTAGACGGTAGTACCTGTACAACTGTCATACTGTCAGTTCAGCGTGGGTGGCCTGAGGACAGGGGGGGGGGGGGGGGGGGAGCATGGTCAGTCGTCATCTTGGTGAGGACACGGAAGTCTTGCCCGTTACCAGTCTGGCACGCATGGCTGACTTTGTTACTCTGCCTTAACCGTGACCCTCGCGTTGTCAAAATGTTGGGTGACAGTCATTACTGGTTGGTGACACTTTTAGACCCCCGCTACAAGGAGAACTTTCACTCTCTTATTCCTGAGGTGGAGAGGTCTACGAAAATGGGGCAGTACCAGAAGGCCCTTGCTGCAGAACTGTTAAAAAAAAATTCCCATCTGAACACGCTAGCGGCAGAGGTCACAGTTCGTTGACCAACCAAGGCGTACAAGCGAGAGAGAGGCAACTCCAATCCAGCAGAGGCAGGGGAACACTGTCAACATTCTGGGACAGTTTTCTGAGACCTGCCCAGCTTACAGGCCCTGAGGCGCGGGGTACTCTCACAAGCAGTGGAAAGTTTCAAACGATGGTGAGGGAGTACCTTGCCGACCGTACCAGCGTCCTCCGTGATTCCTCTGTGCCTTTTAATTATTGGGTATCCAAGCTGGACACCTGGAATGAAATCGCTCTGTACGCCTTGGAGGTCCTGGCCTGCCCTGCCGCTAGCGTGTTATCGGTGCGTGTTTTTAGTGCTGCTGGGGTAATTATAACTGATAAGCGCACTCGCCTGTCAACTGACAATGCTGACAAGCTGACCCTTATCAAAATGAACAGTAGCTGGATTGGGCCAGACTTCTCATCACCACCAAATGACAGCAGAGTAACATAAAGTCAAATCCACTGTGTTATTTCGGAAGGTGTATTCACATGCACCGCTTCACACCCACACATGGGTATACGCTTCCTCATTTCGGCTGTTTTATGTTCTTCTCCTTATCCTCAGCCTCCACCACCACTATACCACCAGGGTGACCGTGGTCCGTGTTGCCATTATTGAAAGTTCCTCCGTCCTTATTTTTGTCAGCTTTTGCTTGGAAGGCATAAGCAAAGACTGTGGGAGACCCACTCCCCAATAATGGGAATAATATTTTTAAAATGCTGTACTGTATGGCTCTTGTAAGGGGCATTAAAAGCGTCTTGTTAAGCTACTGCGACCTCCACCACTTTTCCGAGGAGCATTAAAACCGTCTTGTTAATCTACTGGGACTTCCACATCTCTTCCAAGGGCCATTCAAACCGTCTTGTTAAGCTACTGGGACCTCCACGTCTCTTCTGAGAGGCATTAAAAGCGTATTGTTAAGCTACTGGGACCTCCACGTCTCTTCTGAGAGGCATTAAAAGCGTATTGTTAAGCTACTGGGACCTCCACCACTTTTCCGAGGGGCATTAAAACCGTCTTGTTAAGCTACTGGGACCTCCACCACTTTTCCGAGGGGCATTAAAACCGTCATTTTAAGCTACTGGTACCTCCACGTCTCTTCCAAGGGGCATTCAAACCATCTTGTTAAGCTACTGGGACCTGCACCACTTTTCCAAGGGGCATTCAAACAGTCTTGTTAAGCTACTACGACCTCCACCACTTTTCCAAGGGGCATTAAAACCATCTTGTTAAGCTACTGGGACCTCCACTTTTCCGAGGGGCATTAAAAGCATCTTGTTAAGCTACTGGGACCTCCACCACTTTTCCGAGGAGCATTAAAACCATCTTGTTAAGCTACCGTGACCTCCACGTCTCTTCCAAGGGGCATTCAAAGTGTCTTGTTAAGCTACTGGGACCTCCACCACTTTTCCGAGGGGCATTAAAAGCATCTTGTTAAGCTACTGGGACCTCCACCACTTTTCTGAGGGGCATTAAAAGCGTCTTATTAAGCTACTGGTACGTCCACCACTTTTCCGAGGGGCATTAAAAACGTCTTGTTAAGCTAGTGGGACCTCCACGTCTCTTCCAAGGGGCATTCAAACTGTCTTGTTAAGCTACTGGGACCTCCACGTCTCTTCCAAGGGGCATTCAAACCGTCTTGGTAAGCTACTGCGTCCTCCACCACTTTTTCGAGGGGCATTAAAAGCGTCTTATTAAGCTACTGGGACCTCCACCACTTTTCCGAGAAGCATTAAAACCGTCTTGTTAAGCTACTGGGACCTCCACGTCTCTTCCAAGGGGCATTCAAACCGTCTTCTTAAGCTACTGGGACCTCCACGTTTCTTCCAAGGGGCATTCAAACCGTCTTGTTAAGCTACTGGGACCTCCACGTCTCTTCTGAGAGGCATTAAAAGCGTATTGTTAAGCTACTGGGACCTCCACCACTTTTCCGAGGGGCATTAAAACCGTCTTGTTAAGCTACTGGGACTTCCACCACTTTTCCGAGGGGCATTAAAACCGTCATTTTAAGCTACTGGTACCTCCACGTCTCTTCCAAGGGGCATTCAAACCATCTTGTTAAGCTACTGGGACCTGCACCACTTTTCCAAGGGGCATTCAAACAGTCTTGTTAAGCTACTACGACCTCCACCACTTTTCCAAGGGGCATTAAAACCATCTTGTTAAGCTACTGGGACCTCCACTTTTCCGAGGGGCATTAAAAGCATCTTGTTAAGCTACTGGGACCTCCACCACTTTTCCGAGGAGCATTAAAACCATCTTGTTAAGCTACTGTGACCTCCACGTCTCTTCCAAGGGGCATTCAAAGCGTCTTGTTAAGCTACTGGGACCTCCACCACTTTTCCGAGGGGCATTAAAAGCATCTTGTTAAGCTACTGGGACTTCCACCACTTTTCTGAGGGGCATTAAAAGCGTCTTATTAAGCTACTGGTACGTCCACCACTTTTCCGAGGGGCATTAAAAACGTCTTGTTAAGCTAGTGGGACCTCCACGTCTCTTCCAAGGGGCATTCAAACTGTCTTGTTAAGCTACTGGGACCTCCACGTCTCTTCCAAGGGGCATTCAAACCGTCTTGGTAAGCTACTGCGACCTCCACCACTTTTTCGAGGGGCATTAAAAGCGTCTTATTAAGCTACTGGGACCTCCACCACTTTTCCGAGAAGCATTAAAACCGTCTTGTTAAGCTACTGGGACCTCCACGTCTCTTCCAAGGGGCATTCAAACTGTCTTCTTAAGCTACTGGGACCTCCACGTCTCTTCCAAGGGGCATTCAAACCGTCTTTTTAAGCTACTGGGACCTCCACGTCTCTTCTGAGAGGCATTAAAAGCGTATTGTTAAGCTACTGGGACCTCCACCACTTTTCCGAGGGGCATTAAAACCGTCTTGTTAAGCTACTGAGACCTCCACCACTTTTCCGAGGGGCATTAAAACCGTCTTTTTAAGCTACTGGTACCTCCACGTCTCTTCCAAGGGGCATTCAAACCATCTTGTTAAGCTACTGGGACCTGCACCACTTTTCCAAGGGGCATTCAAACAGTCTTGTTAAGCTACTACGACCTCCACCACTTTTCCAAGGGGCATTAAAACCGTCTTGTTAAGCTACTGGGACCTCCACTTTTCCGAGGGGCATTAAAAGCATCTTGTTAAGCTACTGGGACCTCCACCACTTTTCCGAGGAGCATTAAAACCATCTTTTTAAGCTACTGTGACCTCCACGTCTCTTCCAAGGGGCATTCAAAGCGTCTTGTTAAGCTACTGGGACCTCCACCACTTTTCCGAGGGGCATTAAAAGCATCTTGTTAAGCTACTGGGACCTCCACCACTTTTCCGAGGAGCATTAAAACCATCTTGTTAAGCTACTGTGACCTCAACGTCTCTTCCAAGGGGCATTCTAACCGTCTTGTTAAGCTACTGTGACCTCCACGTCTCTTCCAAGGGGCATTCAAACCGTCTTGTTAAGCTACTGGGATCTCCACTTCTCTTCTGAGGGGCATTAAAAGCGACTTGTTAAGCTACTGTGACCTCCACCACTTTTCCGAGGGGCATTAAAACCGTCTTGTTAAGCTACTGGGACCTCCACGTCTCTTCCAAGGGGCATTCAAACTGTCTTGTTAAGCTACTGGGACCTCCACGTCTCTACCAAGGGGCATTCAAACCATCTTGTTAAGCTACTGCGACCTCCACCACTTTTTCGCGGGGCAGTAAAAGCGTATTTTTAGCTACTGGGACCTCCACCACTTTGCCGAGAAGCATTAAAACCTTCTTGTTAAGCTACTGGGACCTCCACTTCTCTTCCAAGGGGCATTCAAACCATCTTGTTAAGCTACTGGGACCTCCACGTCTCTTCTGAGAGGCATTAAAAGCATCTTGTTAAGCTACTGTGACCTCCACAACTTTTCCGAGGGGCATTAAAACTGTCTTGTTAAGCTACTGGGACCTCCACGTCTCTTCCAAGGGGCATTCAAACCGTCTTGTTAAGCTACTGGGACCTCCACATCTCTTCCAAGGGGCATTCAAACCGTCTTGTTAAGCTACTGGGACCTCCACGTCTCTTCCAAGGGGCATTCAAACCGTCTTGTTAAGCTACTTGGACCTCCACGTCTCTTCCGAGGGGCATTAAAAGCGTCTTGTTAAGCTACTGTGACCTCCACCACTTTTCCGAGGGGCATTAAAACAGTCTTGTTAAGCTACTGGGACCTCCACTTCTCTTCCAAGGGGCATTCAAACCGTCTTGTTAAGCTACTGGGACTTCCACGTCTCTTCCAAGGGGCATTCAAACCGTCTTGTTAAGCTACTGCGACCTCCACCATTTTTCCAAGGGGCATTAAAACCGTCTTGTTAAGCTACTGGGACCTCCACCACTTTTCTGAGGAGCATTAAAACCGTCTTGTTAAACTACTGGGACCTCCACGTCTCTTCCAAGGGGCATTCAAACCGTCTTGTTAAGCTACTGCAACCTCCACCACTTTTCCTAGGGGCATTAAAACCGTCTTGTTAAGCTACTGGGACCTCCACCACTTTTCTGAGGAGCATTAAAACCGTCTTGTTAAGCTACTGAGACCTCCACGTCTCTACTGAGGGGCATTAATAGCGTTTTGTTAAGCTACTGTGACCTCCACCACTTTTCCAAGGGGCATTTAAACCGGCCAGTTAAGCTACTGGGACCTCCACGTCTCTTCCAAGGGGCATTCAAACAGTCTTGTTAAGCTACTGGGACCTCCACTACGATTCTGAGGGGCATTAAAACCATTTTGTTAAGCTACTGGAACCTCCACCACTTTTCTGAGGAGCATTAAAACCGTCATGTTAAGCTGCTGGAACCTCCACGTCTCTTCTGAGGGGCATTAATAGCGTCTTGTTAAGCTACTGTGACCTCCACGTCTCTTCCAAGGGGCATTCAAACCGTCTTGTTAAGCTGCTGGGACCTCCACGTCTCTTCTGAGGGGCATTAATAGCGTCTTGTTAAGCTACTGCGACCTCCACCACTTTTCCAAGGGGCATTAAAACCGTCTTGTTAAGCTACTGGGATCTCCACGTTTCTTCTGTGGGGCATTAAAAGCGTATTCTTAAGCTACTGTGACCTCCACCACTTTTCCGAGGGGTATTAAAACCGTCTTGTTAAGCTACTGGGACCTCCACCACTTTTCCAAGGGGTATTAAAACCGTCTTGTTAAGCTACTGGGACCTCCACATCTCTTTTGAGGGGCATTAATAGCGTCTTGTTAAACCACTCTGAACTCCACAGCTCTTCCAAGGGGCATTGATATGTTGTTTTTAATTAACTCTAACCTCCACGACTCTTCGAACGGGCATTGCAGTTCCTCTTAATTTTTGGCAGCTTTTTCTTGGAAGGCATAAGCAAATACTATGGGAGACCCACTCCCCAATAATGGGAATAATGTTTGTAATATGCTGTACTGCATGGCTCTTGTAAGGGGCATTGCAAGCTCCTTCGTCCTAATTTTTGGCAGCTTTTGCTTGGAAGGCATAAGCAAAGACTATGGGAGACCCACTCCCCAATAATGGGAATAATGTTTGGAATATGCTGTACTGCATGGCTCTTGTAAGGGGCATTGCAAGTTCCTCCGTCCCAATTTTTGGCAGCTTTTGCTTGGAAGGCATAAGCAATGACTATGGGATACACACTCCCCAATAATGGGAATAATGTTTGTACTATGCTGTACTGTATGGCTCTTGGAAGGGGCATTAAAAGCCCCTCTTCCGAGGGGCATTCAAACCGTCTGGTTAAGCTACTGGGACCTCCACGTCTTTTCCGAGGGGCATTAAAACCATCTTGTTAAGCTACTGTGACCTCCATGTCTCTTCAAAGGGACATTAAAACAGTCTTCTTAAGCCACTCTGAACTCCACAGCTCTTCCTAGGGGCATTGAAATGTTGTTTTTAATTATCTCTAACCTCCACAACTCTTCCAACGGACATTGCATTTCCTCCTAATTTTAGTCAGCTTTTGCTTTTCAATGCAAAGGCGAATACTAAGGGAGACCCACTCCCCAATAGTGGGTAGAAGGTTTTTAGTACGCTGTAATCCACGTCTGTTTCAAGGGGCATTGCAGTTCCTCATAATTTTTGGAAAGCCTTCCATTCACTGTTTAGGCCAACAGTGTACAGGAGACCCAGTTGCTATAAATGAAAAAAACTGTTTAGTTAAGGCCCTCTGACCTCCATGTCATTTCCAAGGTACATTGGAGTGCCTCGAAATTTTTGGTAGGCATTGCACTCACTGTATGCCCTATAACTGTGTAGCCAAACCGCTCCTTTTGTTACAGAAACATATCCTACAAGACATATGTGGTTGACTGGCCTGATATTGATGTGAATGGTCCCTGTTCCACCTGCTCTCCTTTGCCACCACCTCATCCATCATTCATCACCTGAAGCTTTGTTTTAACGGGAGTCATAGAACTGGGATAGTAGCAGGAAAACATCCAGCAATCCTCGGAGGAGGTAGGATATGCGCCAAAACGCTGACCACCTCAGGCCTTGCCGCTACTACATACATGCGCTTGCATTCCAACAAAACAAAGCAGATGCTAACTTGTATCATCATCATGGTCCTCACCTTGGCACTCTCAACTCCCCTGATGGAGAAGCCAGGGCCCACCGGAGGAGTCTGGTTCTCTGGTGGGCTCGTCCAATGCTGCCCTAAAGCAGGCCAGGCTAAGAAAAGTGTGTGGGGGGATGTTCCAAGGAGAAATAGGGGCGGCTGGGGACCGTTTATGGACACCCGGCTGCCCCCAGGCGGCTGGCGACCGATTATGGACACCCGGCCGCCCCCTGGCGGTTGGGGACCGAGTGTGGACACCCCGCCCCCGGGCGGCTGGGGACTGAGTATGGATACCAGGCCGCCAACGCTGCCATGACATGGTGGCCAAATTCCGCCTCCACATGCCTAAAAGGCCCAATTTCAAGTGCAAGCAAGCAGTATGGTATTGCAGTCTGGGGGTGGGTGGGTGGTTGGCTGCATATTTGCGCTTGCATTGCAAGGAATGGGGGAGGTACAATTGAACCCTGCCCTGGGACAAGAACTTGCACGGGGATAGTTGCAAGTCTGCATCTTCTGATGCGGCAAGGATGACTTCTGATGGGCACACTTTTAGGCAGTGACCGGGGAGTCAGAGATGCTTCCAGGGGTCTTCCCCATGCTGTCTCCATGTCTTTTCAGCACTGTATGCATGTGTCACACAGCACATGGCCAGATAAGGTTGTAAAATGTTAAAATGACATTTCCCGGTGAATGCATTTGTCACGGTTGAAGCAATACTAAAGTGCAAAAACGCATTAAAAATGCTACTTGTGAACATAGCCCAAGGTGTGGAGGAGTATTTTTTATTTTTTTTGTTATTTATTTTACCTTATACACAAGTCTTTACCCTGGAAAGGAACTTCCTTAACATATTTCACAGGAAAGCAGTTTCAGTTTAGTTTTTGAACGTTTTATTGTGAGCCCTTAAAAGTGGCTTAATACCTCTGACCACGTTGTTGACAGAAGTGACCTGGGGGTCAGAAATGCTTCCTGGGGCGATCCCCATGCTGTCCCCATGTCATTTGAGCACTGTCACTATCGTTTTGGGCACTTGTTAGGCTTTTAAAAGACAGCCGGGGATGCCGCCGCGAAAATGCTCGGGTCTCCCATAGACTAACTGTTAGAACCTTGCTGTTAGGTTTTTTTTCCTTTGCTGGTCACATGACCTTGTTGGCCTATTTAATCCTGCTCCGCCCTTCTGGCTTTGCTGGACTTCATTGTATATCTACTTTCTAGCTAGCCTGTGCTCTGTATCTACTCTGTTAGTTTGCTTGGTCTACGGACCTCTATGTTCTATCTATTTTGTTTGTTCGTCTGTCTGCTACCATTTCTGTTAGGAGGTGTCCCATATTCCTCCCAGTCCTTAGTACTTGTAGGGATTCCCTCCCCACATCTATAGGTCTTCGTACAGACTAGATTAGGACTTTAGCAGGTCTGATCGCAGGATCAGGTTCCCTGTTACATCGTAGGGATTCAGCTGAGTCCTATAGTAGGGACAGATCTCCTCTCTTTCCTTAGCTTTGGTAGCAGAACATAACACTAACATTGGGCTCGTGGCTCAGGTCGAGCAACCGAGTATCATGGCGAGCTCGGCCCGAGCTTTGAGCACCCGAGCATTTTAGTGCTCGCTCTTCACTACTAAATACCCTTCATTATTTATTATTTTTGCACTTTGCGATTTACCCATTTACTTCTAGTTACTTGGGTATTTTGCTTGCCTTTGGTTTTTCTTTGTCTAGTGTCCTTGTGTGAACATGCATTTACATTTTGCATGCACATCAATTTATGTTTCAGTTCAGAATTCTAGGTTTTTTCTTTGTAGTTCAGTGTGCTTTAGTACATATTAGGGTGTGGCCACCCTTTGTCTGAGCTGAAATGTTTATTCTGCCTCAGGTCTATGCTTCTACTAGGGGGTCAGTCTCTCTGCCCTTATCCATATGTACGTCACTTGACAAATGGTAAGGTTTTAATATTAGAGTTAGGACTGTCCCATAAGGGTTGCTATGACGTGGCGGGATAGCTTTTACATTATTTTGATCAAAATTATGTTAACTAAATACCCTTCATTATTTATTATTTTTGCACTGTGCGATTTACCCATTTACTTCCAGTTACTTGGGTATTTTGCTTGTCTTTGGTTTTTCTTTGTCTAGTGGCCGTGTGTGAACATGCATTTACATTTTGCATGCACATCAATTTATGTTTCAGTTCAGACTTCTAGGTTTTTTCTTTATATGATATATATGCTGTATGTGCGGGAAGGGAGCTTGTCTGTACACTGCTTGCTATGTGTGGGGGAGGGAAGCTGTCGGACAAAGAGGGGTCCTGCAAACATCCAACTAATGGCCCCCCATATATATTACAGGAAGGTAGGTCAAACCCAAGGATTTTTGCTGGAGCAGCCGACCATGTGCTGTGTATGGGGCCATCTCCCCCACACATATAACCACATTCATGTATATGGGGGAGTCGGGATGTGTTGTGTGGACAAGCGTCCGGTCTAAAGCTAACTAGTGTATGGGCATCTGAGACTAAGGCAAGTTATCATCCAGAAAGTCATTCTCCAGCCTGCTGCAAAAATACCGGATAGAGAAAGGCTTTTATCACCTAAGCCAGATCTCACTGGAGGGGAAGCAAGAAGAAAAAAGGAGAAATGTAAAATAAGACACAAGTTCAGACAGTTGTCATCCAAAACTTTATCTGGTATCGACCAAGAAAATTACAATCAGTAAAAGTATAATCCACATTTAGGAAAAACACAGATGAGCTGCGGGACCATCGCTTCTTCTTCTGGGACTTTTTGGCGGACAGGTTGCTCTGCTGTCGGAGGCCTTTCTTGTTCTTGGACTTCTCCTTCATGTGGATTCTGAAGACTAGGAGGCTCCTGAGGGTCCATCTCTCCTGCCGGCAGCTCAGAGTGACTTGGAGATATGTTTCCTTCAGTCCAGGAAAGCAAGAGAGGAAAAAGATGAATGTGATGTAATAACAAGACAAACCTAAAAAAAAACATGTATAAAAAATCATGTAACTGCAAACTGCACAAAAATGACCCCAATAACATAAGTGCTGTAGCATTAAAGAACCTGCAAAACGAGTGGTGTGAAAAGACCTGCGACTTGTCAGAAATATGTAATGTTTTGTCTAAAATGACAAAAAAAAAGAAAAGATTCAAGGGATCAGCAGCATTTTATAACAGGTAAAAAATATACAAATTTGTGACAAGTGACCGGTATTAAGTATTGTGGATGATAACCAGACGTTTATTTCAAATGAAGAGTTTAATGAACGTCTTGTATTCGGCCAATTGGAACCTTCCCGGAAATGTCTGCGCCGGTGATAAAATCTACTTACTAATAGAGTTCCCGACTGGACACAAAGAACTGCAGCTCATGGAGGAATGAAGCTTCTTTCCTTCTCAGCCAAGAACTTCTTATACCAGTCCCGTACGGCCTCTATCATGTCCTGATATCTAACAGAAAGAGAAAAAATCAATTATAAACTAAATAAAATTTATTAAAGAAAAAAAAACCTCCTGCGAACATGAAGCATTTGTAGCAAAGCACAGCCATTATTTACAGGGCACAATTGTTTTACTTTATTCTATATTAGTGGCCTCTCTGTGCAAAAACTTGTGGGAAATTACTGCAGCACTAATATTGTCCACCCAGAGAGCACCCAAGTATTCCCCAATTTCTGACTCCACCGCCCGATTGCCCCCACAAGCACAATGCTGCACCGCTGTCACCTGCCTGGTACAGGCTCCTTTATAGGGTCCTTTCAGCTGTTGTTCACCAAGATGTGAAGTAATCCGAGTACAGGGTTTCCCATGTCTGAGTGCAGGGGTGGAGAGCAGAGAGGATCAGACAGGGACAGGCCCATACACAGACTGCTGGTATATAGAGGACAAATCTCACTGAACAGCAGCCACAAGAAGCTTCTGGATGGGGGCAGTGGGGGTGAGACAGCACTTCAGCAACGTGTTTGGGAGAGAAGGAAGAAAATAAGCAAATGAAGAAAATTTATAAAGTTCACAAGTCTGCAATGTGAGGAGGATAATTACATGAAGAAAACCCTCTAGGTGCAGCGTCCGCAACCGGAAAACCGCCCAAGGTCCACCTGTGTCATCAGCGCCCCCCTGCTGGACCCCTAATCAGTTGTACTGCAGACTCTGATGATTGATAGTGACACTAGGTCAGCTCTTTCCCAATGGCGGCACTAGCTGACCATCCTGTGGATAGGACAGGTGCCGGATCATTCAGTCCTTTCCCTCTTCCCCAACGTGAAGCAAACATCCCTCTGACCAGACAAACATCCCCCTGACCAGACAAACATCCCCCTGACCAGGCAAACATCCCCCTGACCAGGCAAACATCCCTCTGACCAGGCAAACATCCCTCTGACCAGACAAACATCCCCATGACCAGGCAAACATCCCTCTGACCAGGCAAACATACAACCCCTTTTTTTCTTTCCCATTTTACTTGCTTTATTAATTTCACCTCCAACATTACTGACAACTCCAAGTTCAATAGTTTGATAGTCTCATCTCCTGCCTTTGTATGTGGAGGAGGCAATAAACAGCCGTATACATCCTAAACCTGTCACAAGGACTTTCTCTGCAACTCCCTACTCTCAGCTGTCCCCCTGTAACAATCCACCTTTTTCTCTTTCTCGCTCATACATTTCAGACACTTTATTAACATGTTAATCATATTTCCAAACTTACTGCATTCCACTTCATCTGATCGTACATCACCGTTTAAAAGAATCACAATCACTTACTTGTCTGCTGCGGTAATTCTTGGATTGTTTTCTTGCTGTTGCTTGGTCTTATTTTGCTGTTTGCTGTCCTTAAACCACCATCTGCCGCACAGTGTCCACATCTTGTTCCACCGGGTCGCTCTTTTGATCCCTGCAACAACAGACACTATGCGAGTATGACTTCACATGTGACATTTCCAAGTCCCTTGACCATTGTGGTGCCAATGGAGTACCCCTTTTCTCGTTATCATGCCACCAAAGCACACCATTTCCAGCTAGCATGCCACCGTAGCACTCCTTTTCCTGTTAGTATGCCACCGGGCACACCTATTCCAGTTAGCATGCCATCGGAGCACACCTATTCCCGTTAGCATGCCACCGGAGCACACCTTTACCATTAGCATGTGACCGCAGAACACCTTTACCGTTAGAATGCCACTGGAGCACACCTTTACCATTAGCATGCCACCGGAGCACACCTTTTACCGTTGGCTTGCCACCGGAGCACGCCACTTTCCCGCTGGCTTGCCACCGAAGCACGCCACAGTCCCGTTGGCTTGCCACCGGAGCACGCCACAGTCCCGTTGGCTTGCCACCCGAGCACGCCACTTTCCCGTTGGCTTGCCACCGGAGCACGCCACTTTCCCGTTGGCTTGCCACCGGAGCACGCCACTTTCCCGCTGGCTTGCCACCGAAGCACGCCACAGTCCCGTTGGCTTGCCACCGGAGCACGCCACAGTCCCGTTGGCTTGCCACCGGAGCACGCCACTTTCCCGTTGGCTTGCCACCGGAGCACGCCACTTTCCCGTTGGCTTGCCACCGGAGCACGCCACTTTCCCATTGGCTTGCCACCGGAGCACGCCACTTTCCCGTTGGCTTGCCACCGGAGCACGCCTTTACCATTAGCATGTGACCGCAGAACACCTTTACCGTTAGAATGCCACTGGAGCACACCTTTACCATTAGCATGCCACCGGAGCACACCTTTTACCGTTGGCTTGCCACCGGAGCACGCCACTTTCCCGCTGGCTTGCCACCGAAGCACGCCACAGTCCCGTTGGCTTGCCACCGGAGCACGCCACAGTCCCGTTGGCTTGCCACCGGAGCACGCCACTTTCCCGTTGGCTTGCCACCGGAGCACGCCACTTTCCCGTTGGCTTGCCACCGGAGCACGCCACTTTCCCGTTGGCTTGCCACCGGAGCACGCCACTTTCCCGCTGGCTTGCCACCGAAGCACGCCACAGTCCCGTTGGCTTGCCACCGGAGCACGCCACTTTCCCGTTGGCTTGCCACCGGAGCACGCCACTTTCCCGTTGGCTTGCCACCGGAGCACGCCACTTTCCCGTTGGCTTGCCACCGGAGCACGCCACTTTCCCGTTGGCTTGCCACCGGAGCACGCCACTTTCCCGTTGGCTTGCCACCGAAGCACGCCACTTTCCCGTTGGCTTGCCACCGGAGCACGCCACTTTCCCGTTGGCTTGCCACCGGAGCACGCCACTTTCCCGTTGGCTTGCCACCGGAGCACGCCACTCTCCCGTTGGCTTGCCACCGGAGCACGCCACTTTCACGTTGGCTTGCCACCGGAGCACGCCACTTTCCCGTTGTCTTGCCACCGGAGCACGCCACTTTCCCGTTGTCTTGCCACCGGAGCACGCCACTTTCCCGTTGGCTTGCCACCGGAGCACGCCACTTTCCCGTTGGCTTGCCACCAGAGCACGCCACAGTCCTGTTGGCTTGCCACCGGAGCACGCCACTTTCCCGTTGGCTTGCCACCGGAGCACGCCACTTTCCCGTTGGCTTGCCACCGGAGCACGCCACTTTCCCGTTGGCTTGCCACCGAAGCACGCCACTTTCCCGTTGGCTTGCCACCGGAGCACGCCACTTTCCCGTTGGCTTGCCACCGGAGCACGCCACTTTCCCGTTGGCTTGCCACCGGAGCACGCCACTCTCCCGTTGGCTTGCCACCGGAGCACGCCACTTTCACGTTGGCTTGCCACCGGAGCACGCCACTTTCACGTTGGCTTGCCACCGGAGCACGCCACTTTCCCGTTGTCTTGCCACCGGAGCACGCCACTTTCCCGTTGGCTTGCCACCGGAGCACGCCACTTTCCCGTTGGCTTGCCACCGGAGCACGCCACAGTCCCGTTGGCTTGCCACCGGAGCACGCCACTTTCCAGTTGGCTTGCCACCGGAGCACGCCACTTTCCCGTTGGCTTGCCACCGAAGCACGCCACTTTCCCGTTGGCTTGCCACCGGAGCACGCCACTTTCCCGTTGGCTTGCCACCGGAGCACGCCACTTTCCCGTTGGCTTGCCAACGGAGCACGCCACTCTCCCGTTGGCTTGCCACCGGAGCACGCCACTCTCCCGTTGGCTTGCCACCGGAGCACGCCACTTTCACGTTGGCTTGCCACCGGAGCACGCCACTTTCACGTTGGCTTGCCACCGGAGCACGCCACTTTCCCGTTGGCTTGCCACCGGAGCACGCCACTTTCCCGTTGGCTTGCCACCGGAGCACGCCACTTTCTCGTTGGCTTGCCACCGGAGCACGCCACTTTCCCGTTGGCTTGCCACCGGAGCACGCCACTTTTCCGTTGGCTTGCCACCGGAGCACGCCACTTTCCCGTTGGCTTGCCACCGGAGCACGCCACTTAACCGTTGGCTTCCCACCGGAGCACGCCACTTTCCCGTTGGCTTGCCACCGGAGCACGCCACTTTCCCGTTGGCTTGCCACCGGAGCACGCCACTTTCCCGTTGGCTTGCCACCGGAGCACGCCACTTTCCCGTTGGCTTGCCACCGGAGCACGCCACTGTCCCGTTGGCTTGCCACCGTAGCACGCCACAGTCCCGTTGGCTTGCCACCGGAGCACGCCACAGTCCCGTTGGCTTGCCACCGGAGCACGCCACAGTCCCGTTGGCTTGCCACCGGAGCACGCCACTTTCCCGTTGGCTTGCCACCGGAGCACGCCACTTTCCCGTTGGCTTGCCACCGGAGGACGCCACTTTCCCGTTAGCTTGCCACCGGAGCACGCCACTTTCCCGTTGGCTTGCCACCGGAGCACGCCACTTTCCCGTTGGCTTGCCACCGGAGCACGCCACAGTCCCGTTGGCTTGCCACCGGAGCACGCCACATTCCCGTTGGCTTGCCACCGGAGCAAGCCACAGTCCCGTTGGCTTGCCACCGGAGCACGCCACTTTCCCGTTGGCTTGCCACCGGAGCACGCCACTTTCCCGTTGGCTTGCCACCGGAGCACGCCACAGTCCCGTTGGCTTGCCACCGGAGCACGCCACAGTCCCGTTGGCTTGCCACCGGAGCACGCCACTTTCCCGTTGGCTTGCCACCGGAACACGCCACTTTCCCGTTGGCTTGCCACCGGAGCACGCCACTTTCCCGTTGGCTTGCCACCGGAGCACGCCACTTTCCCGTTGGCTTGCCACCGGAGCACGCCACTGTCCCGTTGGCTTGCCACCGGAGCACGCCACTGTCCCGTTGGCTTGCCACCGGAGCACGCCACTGTCCCGTTGGCTTGCCACCGGAGCACGCCACTGTCCCGTTGGCTTGCCACCGGAGCACGCCACTGTCCCGTTGGCTTGCCACCGGAGCACGCCACTGTCCCGTTGGCTTGCCACCGGAGCACGCCACTTTCCCGTTGGCTTGCCACCGGAGCACGCCACTTTCCCGTTGGCTTGCCACCGGAGCACGCCACTTTCCCGTTGGCTTGCCACCGGAGCACGCCACAGTCCCGTTGGCTTGCCACCGGAGCACGCCACTTTCCCGTTGGCTTGCCACCGGAGCACGCCACTTTCCCGTTGGCTTGCCACCGGAGCACGCCACTTTCCCGTTGGCTTGCCACCGGAGCACGCCACTTTCCCGTTGGCTTGCCACCAGAGCACGCCATTTTCCCGTTGGCTTGCCACCGAAGCACGCCACTTTACCGTTGGCTTGGCAACGGAGCACGCCACTTTCCCGTTGGCTTGCCACCGGAGCACGCCACTTTCCCGTTGGCTTGCCACCGGAGCACGCCACAGTCCCGTTGGCTTGTCACCGGAGCACGCCACTTTCCCGTTGGCTTGCCACCGGAGCACGCCACTTTCCCGTTGGCTTGCCACAGGAGCACGCCACTTTCCCGTTGGCTTGCCACCGGAGCACGCCACTTTCTCGCTGGCTTGCCACCGGAGCACGCCACTTTCCCGTTGGCTTGCCACCGGAGCACGCCACTTTCCCGTTGGCTTGCCACCGGAGCACGCCACTTTCCCGTTGGCTTGCCACCGGAGCACGCCACTTTCCCATTGGCTTGCCACCGGAGCACGCCACTTTCCCGTTGGCTTGCCACCGGAGCACGCCACTTTCCCGTTGGCTTGCCACCGGAGCACGCCACAGTCCCGTTGGCTTGCCACCGGAGCACGCCACTTTCCCGTTGGCTTGCCACCGGAGCACGCCACTTTCCCGTTGGCTTGCCACCGGAGCACGCCACTTTCCCGTTGGCTTGCCACCGGAGCACGCCACTTTCCCGTTGGCTTGCCACCGGAGCACGCCACTTTCCCGTTGGCTTGCCACCGGAGCACGCCACTTTCCCGTTGGCTTGCCACCGGAGCACGCCACTTTCTCGTTGGCTTGTCACCGGAGCACGCCACTTTTCCGTTGGCTTGCCAC
This sequence comes from Phyllobates terribilis, assembly GCF_046119375.1. Classification (NCBI taxonomy): domain Eukaryota; kingdom Metazoa; phylum Chordata; class Amphibia; order Anura; family Dendrobatidae; genus Phyllobates; species Phyllobates terribilis. The sequence goes on from NW_027362935.1 coordinate 3,862,295, forward strand.
CGGAGCACGCCACTTTCCCGTTGGCTTGCCACCGGAGCACGCCACTTTTCCGTTGGCTTGCCACCGGAGCACGCCACTTTCCCGTTGGCTTGCCACCGGAGCACGCCACTTTCCCGCTGGCTTGCCACCGGAGCACGCCACTTTCCCGCTGGCTTGCCACCGGAGCACGCCACTGTCCCGCTGGCTTGCCACCGGAAGCACCCCACTTTCCCGCTGGCTTGCTAAGGGAGCACGCCATCATCCATTTAATAAAATGGGCCACACTTAGCTTTTTCTTTTATATAATGGGTCCATATAGTTTTTCATTGAATATATTGGGCCCTACATAACCTTACATTTAATATATATAATCGTCTTATCATGTCTGTCTGTCCTTCTGTCCAGGAAGTCCTGCGTCGCTGATTGGTCCGACCGTGGTCAATCAGCTACGTGGGATTTCAGAAAAAGATGGCGGCCATTAGCAGCTCATCTACCGCACGGAGGTCAGCGGCGATGTAGCCGGGAGATGACCGGCGCTAGCAGCAGAAGTACCCCGACCAGCGGCGCCGCTGACCTCCATGCGGCTACCGTCGGGAGATCAGCGGTTAGGGCCGCTGATCTTCCGACGGAAAGTGTGAAGGGAGGACCGGGGAGCGGCGCCACCGGTCGGGATACTTCTGCTGCGAGCAGCCGGTCATTTCCCGGCTGCTCGCAGTGGAAGTACCCGCACAGGCAGCGCCGCTCCCCTGTCCTCACTAATACGATTCGGCGGCCACGACCAATCAGCGATATTGGCTCCAAATTTAAACACCGCTCTGCACAGAGGTCAGTGGCGATGCAGCCGGTCATCTCCCGGCTGCTCGCAGCAGAAGTACCCCGACCTGCGGCGCCGCTGACCTTCATGCGGCTACCTTCGCTAGATCAGCGGCTAGGGCCGCTGATCTCCCGACGGCAAGTGTGAAGGGAGGACCGGGGAGCGGCGCCGCTGGTTGGGATACTTCTGCTGCGAGCAGCCGGTCATCTCCCGGCTGCTCACAGTGGAAGTACCCGCTCCCCGGTTCTCACTAATACGATTCGCTGATTGGTCGCGGCCGCCAGCCGTGACCAATCACCGGTTTTGGCGCCAAATTTAAACATGCTCTCCGGTCCTCACTAACACGGTTCGCTGATTGGTCGCGGCCGGCCGCATACATATTCTAGAATACCCGATGAGTTAGAATCGGGCCACCATCTAGTTTAATATAATGGGCCACAAATTGCCTTCTAGTTATTACAAGAGGTCCTGCATAGTCTTCCATTTATTTTAATAGGCACCATATAACCTTTTAGCATCTGAAACAACGGATACTGAAAGCCTGTGCTAGCATTTCTTCTGCGGTGTTGCTATCAGTGTGTCAAGAGTGGGAGAAGAGGGTTGCATTGACAATCCAACACAATGGGCAGCACTTTAAACACATTTTATAAGTGGTCATAAACTTGTAAAAAATTCATGAAAGAATAAAGTTATGTTAAAACCAAGCACACCATTGTATTTTCTTATGAAATTCTCAATGAGTTTGATGTGTCACATCACCCTCTTCCCATTGAAAAAAATAAAGTTAGATCCAAAATGGCCGACTTCAAAATGGCCGCCATAGTCACCACCCATCTGGAAAAGTTTCCCCCTCCCATATACTAATGTGCCATAAACAGGAAGTTGACATCACCAACCATTCCATTTAATTTAGGTGTATCCATATAAATAGCCCACCCTGTATTATTACCATTTTTATTATTGCTGTACATACTGTAGCTTTTCATTTAATTTATTGGGCCCCATATAGGCTTCCATTTAATATAATGGGCCCCACATAGCCTTCCATTTAATTTAATGGGGTCCACATAGCCTTCCATTTAATTTAATGGGGTCCACATAGCCTTCCATTTTATTTAATGGGGCCCACATATGTTTTTATTTAATATAAAGAGCCCCACATAAGCCCCTAATTAATATAATGGGCCCCACCTTGCTTTCCATATAAAATAATGGGTCCCACATAGCCCTCCCTTTTGTTATGATGAGCCTTACATATCACACCATTTCCCGATGGTCTGCCACCGAAGTACACCATTGGCTGCTGGGGTGCCACTGGAACACACTCTTTACAGTTGGGGTGCCAAAAGAGCACACCTTTCACCATTAGCATGCCACCGGAGTACACTTTTTGCCACTGGCATGCCACTGAAGCACACCCTTTACCATTGGAGTACCATCGGGCACACCCTTTACCGTTGGTGTGCCATCGGAGAACTCTATTTCCCGTAGGCCTACCAGAGGGGCCCAATATGTGACCTTTTTTGCTTACCACCGGGGCACCCATCTTGGGCTTTTTAGCTTCCACCGGGGTGCACTCTTTGGCCTTTTAGCTTACCACCGGGGCACCCAACTTGGGCTTTTTAACTGCGACCGGGGTACACTCTGACCATTTTGCTTACCACCGGGGCACTCATTTTAGGCTTTTTTAGCCTGCCACCGGGGTGCACTTTTTGGCCTTATTGCTTACCACTGGGGCGCACTCTAGGGCTTTTTAGCCTACCACCAGGGTACATTCTTTGGCCTTATTGCTTATCACTGGGGCGCACTCTAGGGCTGCTCAGTCTGCCACCAGAGTCTACTCTTTGGCCTTTTTGCCATTGGTGTGCCACCAGAGCACACCCTATGACGTTGGAGTGCCACCGGAGCACACCCTTTACCTTTGGAGTGCCACCGGAACACACAATTTGCCATTGGAAAAAGTATAATGGACCCCCACATAGAATTCTATAAAGTATAATGGCCCCCACATAGCCCTCTATATAGTATAATGAGCCGCACATTGCCTTCCATGTACTATAATTTAATTTATTGGGCTCCACATAGCTTTTCATTTAATTTATTGAACCCCACATAACCGTCAATTTAATATAATAGGCCGCACTGGACTCCATTTAATATATTGGACCTGACATAGCCTTCCATTTAATAAAATGGGGCCAAAATATCCCTCTATTTAATATAATGGGCACCAAAAAGCCTTCCATGTTTTATATTGGGCACCACATAGCCCTCTATTTAATACAATTGGCCCCACTTAACCTTCCATTTAAAATATTGGGCCCCACATAGCTTTACATTTAATTTACTGGGCTCCATATAGGCTTCCATTTAATATAATGGGCCCCACATAACCCTCCATTTAATATAATGGTCCCCACATTGCCTTCCATTTATTATAATGGAGCCAAGATACATCTCTATTTAATATAATGGACAAAACACAGGCTTCCATTTAATATAATTGGCGCTACATAGCCCTTTATTTGATAAATGCGCCTCACATAGCCCTCCATATAATATTATGGGCCCCGCAACGCTTTCCATTTAATTTAATAGGCCTCACATAGCCCTCAATTTAATACAGAGGGCCCCACAAAACCTTCCAGATAACATAGTGGGCCCCAATATAGCTTTCTTTTTAATGTATTGGTCCCCACATAGTCCTCTATTTAATATAATGGGCCTCACATAGCCTTCCATTAAATATCATGGGCCCCATATAGAATTTATCATATACGTAGATGTCCCTTTAAGATAACGGGCCCCACATAGCTTTCCCTTTAATATAATGGGCCCCACATAGCTTTCCCTTTAATATAATGGGCCCCACATAGCTTTCTCTTTAATATAATGGGCCCCACATAGCTTTCCCTTTAATATAATGTGCACCACATTGATTTTATTATTATATAATGGGCCCCACATAGCATTCCCTTTAATATAATGGGCCCCACATAGCTTTCTCTTTAATATAATGGGCCCCACATAGCTTTCTCTTTAATAAAATGGGCCCCACATAGCTTTCTCTTTAATATAATGGGCCGCACATAGCTTTCCCTTTAATATAATGGGCCCCACATAGCTTTCCCTTTAATATAATGGGCCCCACATAGCTTTCCCTTTAATATAATGGGTCCCACATAACTTTTTCTTTAATATAATGGGCCCCACATAGCTTTCTCTTTAATATAATGGGCCCCACATAGCTTTCTCTTTAATATAATGGGCCGCACATAGCTTTCTCTTTAATATAATGGGCCCCACATAGCTTTCTCTTTAATATAATGGGCCCCACATAGCTTTCTCTTTAATATAATGGGCCCCACATAGCTTTCTCTTTAATATAATGGGCCCCACATAGCTTTCTCTTTAATATAATGGGCCCCATATAGCTTTCTCTTTAATATAATGGGCCCCATATAGCTTTCTCTTTAATATAATGGGCCCCACACAGCTTTCTCTTTAATATAATGGGCCCCACATAGCTTTCTCTTTAATATAATGGGCCCCACATAGCTTTCTCTTTAACATAATGGGCCCCACATAGCTTTCCCTTTAATATAATTGGCCCCACATAGCTTTCTCTTTAATATAATGGGCCCCACATAGCTTTCTCTTTAATATAATGGGCCCCACATAGCTTTCTCTTTAATATAATGGGCCCCACATAGCTTTCTCTTTAATATAATGGGCCCCACATAGCTTTCTCTTTAATATAATGGGCCCCACATAGCTTTCTCTTTAATATAATGGGCCCCACATAGCTTTCTCTTTAATATAATGGGCCCCACATAGCTTTCCCTTTAATATAAAAGGCCCCACATAGCTTTCCCCTTAATATAATTGGCCCCACATAGCTTTCCCTTTAATATAATTGGCCCCACATAGCTTTCCCTTTAATATAATGGGCACCACATAGATTTATTATAATATAATGGGCCCCACATATCCATCCCTTTAATATTATGGACCCCACATAGATTTATTATAATATTATGGACCCCACATAGATTTATTATAATATTATGGACCCCACATAGATTTATTATAATATAATGGGCCCCACATAGATTTATTATAATATAATGGGCCCCACATAGATTTATTATAATATTATGGACCCCACATAGATTTATTATAATATAATGGGCCCCACATAGATTTATTATAATATAATGGGCCCCACATAGATTTATTATTATATAATGGGTCCCACATAGATTTATTATAATATTATGGACCCCACATAGATTTATTATAATATTATGGACCCCACATAGATTTTATTATTATATAATGGGCCCCACATATCCGTCCCTTTAATATTATGGACCCCACATAGATTTATTATAATATGATGGGCCCCACATAGATTTATTATAATATAATGGGCCCCACCTAACCCTCCAGTTTATACACTGCAGTCGCTCTCTTTCTTCTCTTCTTTACCTAGTCCAGTCTTTCGTGACGACTTCCCGCCATGATTCGTCTTTGCAGTTTGCTGTCCAGGTTTCGGCTGCTCCGCACTTTTCAGCAGATCACCGCACTCCTGAAAAACAAAAATGTTACAAATATAAGCGACTTAAATAAATAATGCCGCCCACTGTGCCACCAAATGCAAATATGTGCCACACTGTGCCCATGAGTATATCATTCACCGCAATGAAGTCTGCTCCACTGAGAATATAAATCAGTCACTAGCTTGTGCCCCCGTTATAAATAGTGTTGAGCGAGCACTAAAATGCTCGGGTGCTCGAAGCTCGGCCCAAGCTCGCCGTGATACTCGGGTGCTCGACCTGAGCAACGAGCCCATGTTAGTCTATGGGAGACCCGAGCATTTTTGCGGAGGCACCCCCGGCAGTCTGTAGAAAGCCTAAAAAGTGCCCAAAATGATAGTGACAGTGCTCAGATGACATGGGGACAGCATGGGGATCGCCCCAGGAAGCATTTCTGACCCCCAGGTCACTGTTGTCAACAACGTGGTCAGAGGTATTAAGCCACTTTTACAGGCTCATAAGAAAATGTTCAAAAACGAAAGTGAAACTTTTTTCCTGTGAAATATGTTAAGGAATTTCTTTTCCAGGGTAATGACTTGTGTATAAGGTAAAATAAATAACCAAAAACAAAAATACTCCTCCACACCTTGGGCTATGTTCACAAGTAGCATTTTTTATGCGTTTTTGCACTTTTGTATTGCTTTCAACTGTGACAAATGCATTCACCGGGAAATGTCATTTTAACATTTTACAACCTTATCTGGCCATGTGCTGTGTGACACATGCATATAGTGCTGAAAAGACATGGGAACAGCATGGGGAAGACCCCTGGAAGGATCTCTGACTCCCAGGTCACTGCCTAAAAGTGTGCCCATCAGAAGTGATCCTTGCCGCATCAGAAGATGCAGACTTGCAACTATCCCCGTGCAAGTCCTTGTCCCAGGGCAGTGTTCAATTATACCTCCCCCATTCCTTGCAATGCAAGCGCAAATATGCAGCCAACCACCCACCCACCCCCAGGCTGCAATACCATACTGCTAGCTTGCACTTGAAATTGGGCCTTTTAGTTTTGAGGAGGCCGAAGCTGGCCACTACCTCATGGCTGCTTCGGCAGCGAGGTATCCATACTCAGTCCCCAGCCGCCCGGCGGCCGGGTGTCCACACCTGGTCCCCAGCCGCCTGGGGGCGGCGGGGTGTCCATAGACGGTCCCCAGCCACCCCGATTTCTCCGCGGAACATCCCGACACACTTTTCTTAGACTGGCCTGCTTTAGGGCAGCATTGGACAAGCCCACTAGAGAAACCGACTCCATCAGGGGAGGTGAGAATGCCAAGGTGAGGAGCATGATGATGACAGAAGTTAGCATTTGCTTTGTTTTGTTGGAATGCAAGCATAAGTGTGCAACCTGCCACCAACCCACCCCGAGGCTGCAATACCATACTGCTAGCATGCGTGCACTTGAAATTGGGCCTTTTAGGCATGTGGAGGCCAGAGCTGGCTACTACCTCATGGGTGCTTCGGCAGCGAGGTATCGATACTCAGTCCCCAGCCGCCCGGCGGCCGGGTGTCCATGCTCGGTCCCCAGCCGCCAGGGGGCGGCCGGGTGTCCACACTCGGTCCCCAGCCGCCCCGCGGCCAGGTGTCCATAAACGGTTCCAAGCCGCCCCGATTTCTCCGCGGAACATCCCCACACACTTTTCTTAGACTGGCCTGCTTTAGGGCAGCATTGGACGAGCCCACCAAAGAACCCGACTTCTCCGGTGGGCCCTGGCTTCTTTATCAGGGGAGTTGAGAGTGCCAAGGTGAGGAGCATGATGAGGATGATAGAAGTTAGCATCTGCTTTGTTTTCAAGGAATGCAAGCGCATGTATGTAGTAGCGGTTAGGCCTGAGGTGGTCAGCGTTTTGGCGCATATCCTACCTCCTCCGAGGATTGCTGGATGTTTTCCTGCTACTATCCAAGTTCTATGACTCTCGTTAAAACAAAGCTTCAAGTGATAAATGATGGATGAGGTAGTGGCAAAGGAGAAAGAGCAGGAGGAACAGGGACCATTCACATCAATATCAGGCCAGTCAACCACATATGTCTTGTAGGATATGTTTCTGTAACAAAAGGAGCGGTTTGGCTACACAGTTATAGGGCATACAGTGAGTGCAATGCCTACCAAAACTTTTGAGGCACTCCAATGCCCCTTGGAAATGACATGGAGGTCAGAGGGCCTTAACTAAACCTTTTTTTCCATTTATGGCAACTGGGTCTCCTGTGCACTGTTGGCCTAAGCAGTGAATGGAAGGCTTTCCAAAAATTATAAGGAACTGCAATGCCCCTGGAAACAGATGTGGATTACAGCGTACTAAAAACCTTCTACCCATTAATGGGGAGTGTGTCTCCCTTAGTTTTCACCTTTGCATTGAAAAGCAAAAGCTGACTAAAATTAGGAGGAAATGCAATGCCCGTTGGAAGAGTCATGGAGATTAGAGGTAAGGTAATTAAAAACAACATTTCAATGCCCCTTGGAAGAGCTGTGGAGTTCAGAGTGGCTTAAGAAGATGCTTTTAATGCCCCTTTGAAGAGACGTGGAGGTCACAGTAGCTTAACAAGACGGTTTTAATGCCCCTTACAAGAGCCATACAGTACAGCATCTTAAAAACATTATTCCCATTATTGGGGAGTGGGTCTCCCATAGTATTTGCTTATGCCTTCCAAGCAAAAGCTTCCAAAAATTATGAGGAAATGCAATGCCCGTTCGAAGAGTCGTGGAGGTCCCAGTAGCTTAACAAGACGCTTTTAATGCCCCTCAGAAGAGACGTGGAGGTCAGAGTGGCATAACAAGACGGTTTTAATGCCCCTTACAAGACACGTGGAGGTCAGAGTGGTATAACAAGACGCTTTTAATGCCCCTCAGAAGAGACGTGGAGGTCAGAGTGGTATAACAAGACGGTTTTAATGCCCCTTACAAGAGACGTGGAGGTCAGAGTGGTATAACAAGATGGTTTTAATGCCCCTCAGAAGAGACGTGGAGGTCAGAGTGGTATAACAAGACGGTTTTAATGCCCCTCTGAAGAGACGTGGGGGTCAGAGTGGTATAACAAGACGGTTTTAATGCCCCTTACAAGACACGTGGAGGTCAGAGTGGTATAACAAGACGGTTTTAATGCCCCTTACAAGACACGTGGAGGTCAGAGTGGTATAACAAGACGGTTTTAATGCCCCTTACAAGAGACGCTCATTATTCTGGCATTTGGCAAATATTAAAAATGATGGTAATCCTAATTGACCTAAAATGGGAAAGGTTTATTCTGATTTCATGTCAGATATTGAGAAAAACATGCAGATGTGTCTATTTATACAGTGTATGGAAACTTCTGATTTCAACTCTGTATATATATATATATATATATATATATATATATATATATATATATATATATATATATATATATAATGTGTATAATATATACACGGCGAAGCTCACACAACACAACACCCACAGCAGAGGAACTGGCTGCACACACACCTGCTCCTGTCAGTGCTGTGAGCGCTCCTCATATCGCTGCTGGCTCCGCCCCTCACATCGCTGCTGGCTCCGCCCCTCATATCGCTGCTGGCTCCGCCCCTCATATCGCTGCTGGCTCCGCCCCTCACATCGCTGCTGGCTCCGCATCTCATATCACTGCTGGCTCCGCCCCTCATGTCGCTGCTGGCTCCGCCCCTCATATCGCTGCTGGCTCTGCCCCTCACATCGCTGCTGGCTCCGCCCATCAGCCGCTCACAGTCCTCAGCAATATGGAGACATCCGCACTGATCAGAATCCTCGGGGGCGTGGCCTGTCACTGTAGTCACACAAGGGTTGTCATGGAGATCTCAAGGGAAGGCAGGTGGGCGGGGCTTAGAGCAGGAAGTAGAAGCCGTGCAGTGTGATTGGCTCCTTACCTTCTGCCAGTAATGGAGCAGATATATGGCTCCTATATAATGGAGGGGGCTCAGGAGGGGTTCCCCACCCAAAAGGTCAGGGGATAAATAATACTGGACATGAGCGAGGGCAGGAGGACATTATTCTATATTGTAAGAAATCTGATTTCTTCTTTCCTCACAGTTTTTCCTGTGCAAGGCCACATGTATTGTGCGATAATCTGTGAATATGGGGGGATCTGCTCCTCACATCCACATCAATCCCCCCACGTCTGAGCTCTCCCTTACAGGGGTCTTCTGCTCTGCACATTGATGCCGTATCCATGGAGATGACATCATGGCCGGTACATGCGGATCTCCCCGATGGGACCCTCATGTATCTGGAGGACGAGGCACTGCTGCTCCTCGGGGAGAGGGGGCACAATTCCTGTACACATGATACAGGGGCTTCTGCCATCTCTGGGCTGAGAATAATGCTGGCAGCGCGCAGTCTACATGATGTGAGGATTACAAGTCTGCAGTCACAGAGAGTCACACAGATGACTGCAGCCTTCAGCTTCACACCGGACAATCCCTTTAAATACATGTATATTGCTCTAAAAAGACTTTTTACTATTTCTCTTCATGTAATATTTGCTCTGTTCGGCCTTTACCAGCTTTTTGTTTCCCAGCAGCACATTGATGGCTGCAGAATGAGTTAACTTGAGATTCAGTCAGTGAGCTCCTTATGATGTGGAGTTTCCAGCGCTTTTATTTCTGCGATGATTTATGACTGCATCAGAGATCAGCCCAACTTTCATGCTGGTCTGTGAACATAATCAGCACAGAGAAGGTCAGAATGAGCTCACTGATAAATTCTCAGTGAGCTCATTCTGCAACTAGCAATGCAAAGGAAATAAAAAAGCCAAATTGTTTATGAAACGTTATTGAAAAAATATTTGTATGTATATATTTAGCCCAAAATGTCTGAGTGTCCATATCCTTAGTACCAGCACAGCTGAGGATTTGGTATAATTAGGGGCGTACATAGGAATCATGGGGCCCCATAGCAGAAGTTCTAATTGGGCCCCCCCCCAAAAAAAAATTTAAAAATGTAAATAATTGTCGGAGTCACAGAAGAGCAGATCTCACAACCTTCCAGCCTTTACATAGTAATTTTCCTCCTGCTGAAGTCCTAGATCCCTTTTTCATTGCCCATAAAGTGTGGTGCCAACAAAAGTGCCCCCCAAACACGGTATGATACCCCCATGGTGAATTCCTCCATATGCACAGTATAATGACCCTACTGTACCCCACCTCAACTCCCAGGGTAAAGTATGATGACACCAACACAGTATGATCCCCCAACCGCCCCACACCTCTACATACTCCATAGAGTACAATGCACTCGCCATGGTCCTCCACACAGTATAAGGCACTCGCCATGGTCCTCCACACAGTATAAGGCACTCGCCATGGTCCTCCACGCAGTATAATACAGTCCCCATGGTCCTCCACGCAGTATAATGCACTCCCTCGTGGTCCTCCACACAGTATAATGCATTCCCTCGTGGTCCTCCACGCAGTATAATGCACTCCCACGTGGTCCTCCACACAGTACAATGCACTCCCCCATGGTCCTCCACACAGTACAATGCACTCCCCCATGGTCCTCCACACAGTACAATGCACTCCCCCATGGCCCTCCACACAGTACAATGCACTCCCCCATGGTCCTCCACACAGTACAATGCACTCCCCCATGGTCCTCCACACAGTACAATGCATTCCCCCATGGTCCTCCACACAGTATAAGACTCTTGCCATGGTCCTCCACACAGTATAAGGCACTCGCCATGGTCCTCCACGCAGTATAATACAGTCCCCATGGTCCTCCACGCAGTATAATGCACTCTCTCGTGGTCCTCCACGCTGTATAATGCACTCCCTCGTGGTCCTCCACGCAGTATAATGCACTCCCACGTGGTCCTCCACACAGTACAATGCACTCCCCGTGGTCCTCCACACAGTATAATGCACTCCCCCATGGTCCTCCACACAGTACAATGCACTCCCCCATGGTCCTCCACACAGTACAATGCACTCCCCCATGGTCCTCCACACAGTATAATGCACTCCCCCATGGTCCTCCACACAGTATAAGACACTCGCCATGGTTCTCCACACAGTATAATGCATTCCCCTATGGTCCTGTACGCAGTATAATGCAGCCCCCCATAGGGTAAAATGCAGCCCCCCCCACCCGTAGGGTAAAATGCAGCCCCAGTCCTCCAGTATTATCAGTACACAATGATTTAAAAAATAAATACATACTTACCGCTCCTCGTTCCCCGCTGCTTCAGTCTCTGCACCTGATCACCTCAGCAGCTGCCAGCTCCACTGTCTGACACAGCGTGGCGCGTCATCATGCTGCTGCGTCAGACGCAGAGGAGGAATGATGGGAGAGGGAGTGTCACATGATGCTTCCTCCTCCAGGTTTTCGTGGGCCCCGGGCGAAAGAGTCTCAGTGGCCCCTTTAACACATCCAACCATTCATGATGCACAGATACAGCAGAGAAATTATAGATATAGATATAGTACAATGCCAAACATTTCACTGACTTCTTACATTTCATGAGTGATATCTATTGTAAATTCTACAATAGCTCAGAAACCGGTGAATCCTGACAGCGCACAGTGCAGTCCGGACAGTATAGTCCTCCATACAGTGTAATTGCACCACATAGTCCTCCATACAATATTATGGGTACCACATAGTCCTCCATACAGTATTATGAGCCCCATATAATGCTCCATACAAAATACTGGATCCCATATAATTCACCATAGAGAATACTGCCTGGTCCCCATGTAATGCCATATGCAGACTGGACCCCATACAGAGGCCCCACAAGCCCGCTGCATCCTCCCCGGGGCGCCCACAAGCCGGCTGCATCCCCCAGGGGCCCCCACAAGCCTGCAGCACCCCCCCCCCCAGAGGACCCAGAAGCCTGCAGCATCCCCCCCAGAGCCCCCACAAGCCCGCAGCATCCCCCCGGAGCACCCACAAGCCCGCAGGATCCCCCCCCAGAGCACCCACAAGCCCACAGCATCCCCCCCAGAGCACCCACAAGCCTGCAGCACCCCCCCCCAGAGCACCCACAAGCCCACAGCATCCCTCCCAGGGCCCCACAAGCCCGCAGCATCCCACCCAGGGCACCCACAAGCCCACAGTATCCCCCCAAGGGCCCCCACAAACCCACAGCATCCCCCCCAGGGCCCCAGAAGCCCACAGCATCCCCCCCAGGGCCCCCACAAGCCCACAGCATCCCCCCCAGGGCCCCACAAGCCCGCAGAATCCCCCCCAGAGCACCCACAAGCCCACAGCATCCCCTCCAGGGCCCCACAAGCCCGCAGCATCTCCCCCAGGGCCACACAAGCTCGCAGCATCCCCCCCAGAGCCCCCGCAAGACCGCAAAATCCCCCTTAGGGCCCCCACAAGCCCGCAGCATCCCCCCCAGATCCCTCACAAGCCCACAGCATCCCCTTAGGGCCCCCACAAGCACACATTATCCCTGCATTATTCCCCAGAGCCCCTAAGATCTCCACAAGCATTAATTAACCCCACCAGACTGCCCTCCAGCATTAACCCCCCCAAATCCCTCACTCGCAAGTATCAAGCCCCCTCACCCCAAAAACAACAAGAAGAAAAGACATCAGACCTGCAATTAATAGAACAATCTCCTGTTTCTCAGCTTAGGATACTGACCTCCTCCTGCAGCTTCACCGGCAGCTCTGTCTCTGCATGAGACTCTGGCGTCTGGTGCTGAACTAGAACACGCCCCCGGAAATGACATCATACCTGGAAGGATCCCATACATTCTAGCGTCTAGGGCACGGGAAGAGGTAAGTATTGTGCCGGCCGGGGCCCTGAGCAGGAGGGGGGGCCCATGGCGCGCCGGGATGCCCGACGGCGAGTAAGCCCCCCGCCTGCTCAGGGCCCCGCCTCTTGCCTGGGTGCAGGAGGGGGACCCGATGCGGGGGTACACAGTGCAGGCGACTGCTATGGGGCCCCCCCAGCTCACGGGCCCCATAGCAGTCGCGTGGCCTGCCGCCATTGGCGGGACGCCACTGGGTACAATGGTGTCTGGCCTGGACAATCCTCTGTAAGGGAAACCAAGTCCGAACTGATAGATTTTCCCTGCACTGATACATTGTAGCAAACGGTCAGGACAGGAGGGGGATTGTCTACACTGAATACCATTGTAATAAATGCTCCGCTGCTGTCAGGATTAGATTTTTTTCAGGTTCTGGATATTAACAAGAATGATTTTATTCTCAGACAACAAGCAGAGATCTTACAAATGGCAGAAAAGTTGAATAATCCTTCATTGCAGAGAGGAGAACTTTCCTCCTGTATCCGGCGGATCGTCCTGTGGCTGAGAACGGTCTTTGCAGAGCGATTCCTCCCTATGAGGGGAACGTCGGCGCGGTGGAGCTGCTGTATCAGCCACGGAGGGGAATGAAGAGCAAGAAAGATTTATCCCTCATCCTGGAGGATCCGGAACTGAAGACTGCGGAGATCAAAGCTGAAGGTGAAGCCACATGTGATCTGTATACATCGGCAGAGGGGTCGTCACATGAGGAAATCCCCCCATATATATATGGAGATGGCGATCTGTGGGGGCCGGACACAGAATCGGTGTGTGGTGTAACCAAAGAGAACACTAAGTCAGCACAGGAGCTGTGTACACAAAACGGAAGCATTCTGCAAAGTTACTTTATTCTCTTTATCCCCTTCCCGACATCCACAGAATTTAAGTGTCGCAATTCCAATGAGTTGTGGATTTTTGGTTCAAGTTGCCCAACGGGAGCAAAAAATAATGTGATAGAAAAGGATTAAAATTGAAATTTAAATATATATAAAAAAAATCCTTTGAAATTTCCTACCTCCATTTGTCAATACAAAGCAAGACTAAACGATTATATATATATATTTATTTATTTAGTATTGACAAACTGACAAAAAGTCCGATCTATCAAATCATAAATATATTAACCCCTACAGCAAATGCCCAACAGCAAAGATAATCTAAACACCCAATTTTTTTTTCTTTTTGGGTAATTTTACCTCCCAAAAAATGCATCAAAAAGAGATGAAAAGTTTGTAGACAGCAGAGAATGGCATCAATAACCCCCGCAGGTCGGCGAGCAGAAAGCGAACCTCGCCCAGATTCATCAGCAGAAACATGGAACAAATGCTGGGTCTCACAAAATGGTGACACAATACCGGGTTATTTATTACTGTTTGGTGACACCATAATACGGCAATTCTGGCTTCTTAATTTATTTTTCCGCTATTTAACGTGCGGTTTAAATAATTTGGGCTTTGATAGGTCGGACTTTTACAGACACGACAATATAAAATGTTTCTTTTTTAATTTCTTTTTTTTTACCTCGGAAAATAGGGGTGATTTAACATTTTTGTTTATTTTTTTTCTTTTATAAAACTTTTTTCTTTTTTTTCCATTTTTACTTTATTTTTTTATGTCCCCTTAGGGCACTTTAACCTGCCATCTCTTGACTGCTTATTCTATATACAGTAATCCTCTAGTAATGCAGTATACAGTTTATAAGATTAAGTCCAGACTGTGGATGAACTTCACAGGAGTACCAAGATGGCAGCCATGCAGGCCTTCACCATTCCCCTGACTGCCATTGTCATCCATTTCCTGGCGATAGCTCAATATAAATGCCGCTGTTGGCTCAGGTGGCCACAGTCTACTCAAGTCGCTGCTGTCGGCTCAGGTCACCGCTGTTCTGGGCTGGCTGGCAAATTGCACACAGTAGCAACCCATCCTTATTGAGTTTTATCTATGGCTGATTCATAAAGTGAGTAAAGGTTACAAAGCTTTAAAAAGATAAAGCCGGTGTTATGATGTAATAGTTGAGGTCAAATGCCGACTAGATTCTCATCCACTTCTATCAGTGGGCTACTCAGAGAGGTGTCTGAGACTCTAGTCAGCATGTGACCAGGCTCGGACTGGCCTGCTGGGGAATTCCCCGGTGGGTCCCACTGCAGGGCCAGCACTGACAAGAGAAGGAAGGCTCCTCCCACTCCTACCCTAGCACAGCTATGCACTTGTCTATACATCGTATGCTGTGTGTGTGGGGGGGTGTGGTTTGACTTGTCTATATACCGTATGCTGTGTGTGGGGGGGACTTGTCTATATACTGTATGCTGTGTGTGTGGGGGGGGACTTGTCTATATACCGTATGCTGTGTGTGTGGGGGGGGGCTTGTCTATATACCGTATGCTGTGTGTGGGGGACTTGTCTATATACTGTATGCTGTGTGTGGGGGATTTGTCTATGTACCGTATGCTGTGTGGGGGGGACTTGTCTATATACTGTATGCTGTGTATGGGGGACTTGTCTATATACAGTATGCTGTGTGTGGGGGACTTGTCTATATACTGTATGCTGTGTACGGGGGACTTGTCTATATACCGTATGCTGTGTGTGGGGGACTTGTCTATATACCGTATGCTGTGTGTGGGGGACTTGTCTATATACTGTATGCTGTGCAGGGGGGACTTGTCTATATACCGTATGCTGTGTGGGGGACTTGTCTATATACTGTATGCTGTGTATGGGGGACTTGTCTATATACCGTATGCTGTGTGTGGGGGACTTGTCTATATACAGTATGCTGTGTGTGGGGGACTTGTCTATATACTGTATGCTGTGTACGGGGGACTTGTCTATATACCGTATGCTGTGTGTGGGGGACTTGTCTATATACCGTATGCTGTGTGTGGGGGACTTGTCTATATACTGTATGCTGTGTAGGGGGGACTTGTCTATATACCGTATGCTGTGTGGGGGACTTGTCTATATACTGTATGCTGTGTATGGGGGACTTGTCTATATACCGTATGCTGTGTGTGGGGGACTTGTCTATATACCGTATGCTGTGTGTGGGGGACTTGTCTATATACCGTATGCTGTGTGTGGGGGACTTGTCTATATACCGTATGCTGTGTGTGGGGGACTTGTCTATATACCGTATGCTGTGTGTGGGGGACTTGTCTATATACCGTATGCTGTGTGTGGGGGACTTGTCTATATACTGTATGCTGTGTATGGGGGACTTGTCTATATACTGTATGCTGTGTGGGGGACTTGTCTATATACCGTATGCTATGTGGGGGACTTGTCTATATACCGTATGCTGTGTGTGGGGGACTTGTCTATATACCGTATGCTATGTGGGGGACTTGTCTATATACCGTATGCTGTGTGTGGAGGACTTGTCTATATACCGTATGCTGTGTGTGGGGGACTTGTCTATATACCGTATGCTGTGTGGGGGGGACTTGTCTATATACCGTATGCTGTGTGTGGGGGACTTGTCTATATACTGTATGCTGTGTATGGGGGACTTGTCTATATACTGTATGCTGTGTGGGGGACTTGTCTATATACCGTATGCAATGTGGGGGACTTGTCTATATACCGTATGCTGTGTGGGGGGGACGTGCCTATATACCGTATGCTGTGTGGGGGGGACTTGTCTATATACCGTATGCTGTGTGGGGGGGACTTGTCTATATACTGTATGCTGTGTGGGGGGGACTTGTCTATATACCGTATGCTGTGTGTGGTGGACTTGTCTATATACCGTATGCTGTGTGTGGGGGACTTGTCTATATACCGTATGCTGTGTGTGGGGGACTTGTCTATATACTGTATGCTGTGTGAGGGGGACTTGTCTATATACTGTATGCTGTGTGGGGGGGACTTGTCTATATACCGTATGCTGTGTGGGGGGGACTTGTCTATATACCGTATGCTGTGTGGGGGGGACTTGTCTATATACCGTATGCTGTGTGGGGGGGACTTGTCTATATACCGTATGCTGTGTGGGGGGGACTTGTCTATATACCGTATGCTGTGTGTGGGGGACTTGTCTATATACTGTATGTGGGGGACTTGTCTATATACCGTATGCTGTGTGAGGGGGACTTGTCTATATACCGTATGCTGTGTGGGGGGGACTTGTCTATATACCGTATGCTGTGTGAGGAGGACTTGTCTATATACTGTATGCTGTGTGGGGGGACTTGTCTATATACCGTATGCTGTGTGGGGGGGACTTGTCTATATACCGTATGGGGGGGACTTGTCTATATACCGTAAGCTGTGTATGGGGGACTTGTCTATATACTGTATGCTGTGTGTGGGGGACTTGTCTATATACCGTATGCTGTGTGGGGGGGACTTGTGTATATACTGTATGCTATGTGTGTGGGGGACTAGTCTATATACTGTATGCTGTGTGTGGGGGACTTGTCTATATACCGTATGCTGTGTGTGGGGGACTTGTCTATATACCGTATGCTGTGTGTGGGGACTTGTCTATATACTGTATGCTGTGTGGGGGGGACTTGTGTATATAAGTGAAGAGTCTCCGCGAGCTCAAAGAACACTGGATTTTGGCTGTTGGAGCTGAAAAGAGGACATCGGTAAACCAGGGGAGGAGTCCTGAGGAGATAATTTGCATATTCCCACTGCATTTTGGGGTAAGTGAAGAGTCTCCGCGAGCTCAAAGAACACTGGATTTTGGCTGTTGGAGCTGAAAAGAGGACATCGGTAAACCAGGGGAGGAGTCCTGAGGAGATAATTTGCATATTCCCACTGCATTTTGGGGTAAGTGAAGAGTCTCCGCGAGCTCAAAGAACACTGGATTTTGGCTGTTGGAGCTGAAAAGAGGACATCGGTAAACCAGGGGAGGAGTCCTGAGGAGATAATTTGCATATTCCCACTGCATTTTGGGGTAAGTGAAGAGTCTCCGCGAGCTCAAAGAACACTGGATTTTGGCTGTTGGAGCTGAAAAGAGGACATCGGTAAACCAGGGGAGGAGTCCTGAGGAGATAATTTGCATATTCCCACTGCATTTTGGGGTAAGTGAAGAGTCTCCGCGAGCTCAAAGAACACTGGATTTTGGCTGTTGGAGCTGAAAAGAGGACATCGGTAAACCAGGGGAGGAGTCCTGAGGAGATAATTTGCATATTCCCACTGCATTTTGGGGTAAGTGAAGAGTCTCCGCGAGCTCAAAGAACACTGGATTTTGGCTGTTGGAGCTGAAAAGAGGACATCGGTAAACCAGGGGAGGAGTCCTGAGGAGATAATTTGCATATTCCCACTGCATTTTGGGGTAAGTGAAGAGTCTCCGCGAGCTCAAAGAACACTGGATTTTGGCTGTTGGAGCTGAAAAGAGGACATCGGTAAACCAGGGGAGGAGTCC
Source organism: Phyllobates terribilis (assembly GCF_046119375.1). Lineage (NCBI taxonomy): Eukaryota > Metazoa > Chordata > Amphibia > Anura > Dendrobatidae > Phyllobates > Phyllobates terribilis. The sequence goes on from NW_027362935.1 coordinate 3,880,826, forward strand.
TGAGGAGATAATTTGCATATTCCCACTGCATTTTGGGGTAAGTGAAGAGTCTCCGCGAGCTCAAAGAACACTGGATTTTGGCTGTTGGAGCTGAAAAGAGGACATCGGTAAACCAGGGGAGGAGTCCTGAGGAGATAATTTGCATATTCCCACTGCATTTTGGGGTAAGTGAAGAGTCTCCGCGAGCTCAAAGAACACTGGATTTTGGCTGTTGGAGCTGAAAAGAGGACATCGGTAAACCAGGGGAGGAGTCCTGAGGAGATAATTTGCATATTCCCACTGCATTTTGGGGTAAGTGAAGAGTCTCCGCGAGCTCAAAGAACACTGGATTTTGGCTGTTGGAGCTGAAAAGAGGACATCGGTAAACCAGGGGAGGAGTCCTGAGGAGATAATTTGCATATTCCCACTGCATTTTGGGGTAAGTGAAGAGTCTCCGCGAGCTCAAAGAACACTGGATTTTGGCTGTTGGAGCTGAAAAGAGGACATCGGTAAACCAGGGGAGGAGTCCTGAGGAGATAATTTGCATATTCCCACTGCATTTTGGGGTAAGTGAAGAGTCTCCGCGAGCTCAAAGAACACTGGATTTTGGCTGTTGGAGCTGAAAAGAGGACATCGGTAAACCAGGGGAGGAGTCCTGAGGAGATAATTTGCATATTCCCACTGCATTTTGGGGTAAGTGAAGAGTCTCCGCGAGCTCAAAGAACACTGGATTTTGGCTGTTGGAGCTGAAAAGAGGACATCGGTAAACCAGGGGAGGAGTCCTGAGGAGATAATTTGCATATTCCCACTGCATTTTGGGGTAAGTGAAGAGTCTCCGCGAGCTCAAAGAACACTGGATTTTGGCTGTTGGAGCTGAAAAGAGGACATCGGTAAACCAGGGGAGGAGTCCTGAGGAGATAATTTGCATATTCCCACTGCATTTTGGGGTAAGTGAAGAGTCTCCGCGAGCTCAAAGAACACTGGATTTTGGCTGTTGGAGCTGAAAAGAGGACATCGGTAAACCAGGGGAGGAGTCCTGAGGAGATAATTTGCATATTCCCACTGCATTTTGGGGTAAGTGAAGAGTCTCCGCGAGCTCAAAGAACACTGGATTTTGGCTGTTGGAGCTGAAAAGAGGACATCGGTAAACCAGGGGAGGAGTCCTGAGGAGATAATTTGCATATTCCCACTGCATTTTGGGGTAAGTGAAGAGTCTCCGCGAGCTCAAAGAACACTGGATTTTGGCTGTTGGAGCTGAAAAGAGGACATCGGTAAACCAGGGGAGGAGTCCTGAGGAGATAATTTGCATATTCCCACTGCATTTTGGGGTAAGTGAAGAGTCTCCGCGAGCTCAAAGAACACTGGATTTTGGCTGTTGGAGCTGAAAAGAGGACATCGGTAAACCAGGGGAGGAGTCCTGAGGAGATAATTTGCATATTCCCACTGCATTTTGGGGTAAGTGAAGAGTCTCCGCGAGCTCAAAGAACACTGGATTTTGGCTGTTGGAGCTGAAAAGAGGACATCGGTAAACCAGGGGAGGAGTCCTGAGGAGATAATTTGCATATTCCCACTGCATTTTGGGGTAAGTGAAGAGTCTCCGCGAGCTCAAAGAACACTGGATTTTGGCTGTTGGAGCTGAAAAGAGGACATCGGTAAACCAGGGGAGGAGTCCTGAGGAGATAATTTGCATATTCCCACTGCATTTTGGGGTAAGTGAAGAGTCTCCGCGAGCTCAAAGAACACTGGATTTTGGCTGTTGGAGCTGAAAAGAGGACATCGGTAAACCAGGGGAGGAGTCCTGAGGAGATAATTTGCATATTCCCACTGCATTTTGGGGTAAGTGAAGAGTCTCCGCGAGCTCAAAGAACACTGGATTTTGGCTGTTGGAGCTGAAAAGAGGACATCGGTAAACCGCGCGCCGACCGGCGCGCGCATTTTGCAGCTTTTTTTTTTTTAAGCTTTTTTCACTGTTTTCAGAACATTAACAATAAGAACATGGAAGAGTCCAGGAGCCATTTGGTGAGCTGCATATTCTGCTACATGTTCACAGACTTGCCAGTGGAAAAGCCAAACTTCACATGCCAGAAATGCAAGCTTGTGTCCCTGTTGGAGGAAAAGTTGCGAAATCTAGAAGAGAGGTTAACTACCTTGAAAATCATTAAGGAAGGTGAAGAGTTCTTAGACAGAGCAGAATTATCTCTTCATGATTCAGAAAGAGAAGAAATTCGAACTGCACCTGACGAAACAGAGAAATGGAAGCATGTGACCCACAGAAGCAGGAGGATCGAGAGGCAGTCAGCACCCATACTGCTCAGGAACCAGTACCAGGCTCTCACGCAGGAGAACCATGAAGAAATACAGCAAAATAAGACTTTGCCAGCAATGAATAACCTTGTAAGCCCTCAGAATCCTCCTGGATGGAGAAAGAAGAATGTTGTGAAGAAAAAACGGAGAGTGGTGGTTATGGGGGATTCCCTGTTAAGAGGAACAGAGGCCGCTATCTGCAGACCAGACATAACCTCAAGAGAAATGTGCTGTCTTCCAGGAGCAAAAATTAAAGATGTGTCTGACAGGATATCAAGACTCTTCAGACCTACAGATCACTACCCATTCCTGCTAATACATGTGGGGACAAATGACACCGCAAGAAAGGACCTGGAAACCATCTGCAGTGACTTTGAAGACTTAGGCAAGAAAGTGAAAGAATTGGGAGCGCAGGTGGTCTTCTCATCCATCCTCCCAGTGGATGGCCATGGAACAATGAGGTGGAATAAGATTCTACAGGTGAACAACTGGCTACGTCGATGGTGCCGTCAACAAGGATTTGGATTTCTGGATCACGGAATGAATTACCTATACGATGGACTACTTGCTAGAGATGGGGTGCACCTTACGAAGACTGGAAAACATGTATTTGGAAGTCGTCTTGCTACACTCATCAGAAGAGCTTTAAACTAGAACAATGTGGGAAGGGAAGCAAAAGGCCAGAAAAAGCCATACAGCTGACAAATACTATTGAGATCTCTGCTACTGGAAGTGGAAAAGAAGAACAAAGACAAAACAATTTAAATAATAAAAATATGGGAGGAAGAGAAACCAATCACAAACTAAAATGTTTTTATACAAATGCACAAAGCATGGGCAACAAACAAGGAGAATTGGAACTACTAATGAAGGAAAAGGAATATGATGTCATTGGAATCACTGAAACTTGGTGGGACGATACACATGATTGGACTAAAAGGCTAAAAGGATACAACTTATTTGCAAGAAACAGACTTGATAAACGAGGAGGAGGTGTTGCATTGTATGTTAGAAAAGCGTATATCTGCACAGAGATTGAAGCTTCAGAGACTGGGAGTTCTGTGGAAACTGTTTGGGTAAGAATACAAGGAGAGAACAACGGAAAGGACACCATTGTAGGCATTTACTACAGGCCACCTGGGCAAGCTGAAGATATGGATGAACTCTTTATGTATCAAATGACCAAGTTCTCCAAAAAATATGACGTAGTGGTCATGGGAGATTTCAACTATCCAGACATTTGTTGGGAATCTCTCTCAAGTAAAACTAACAGGTCAAGCAAATTCTTATCCTCTCTTGCTGACAACTTTATCTTCCAAAAGGTAGGGGAGAAAACAAGGGGATCTGCTACTTTGGATCTAATCCTTATAAACAGGGAGGAAATGGTTGAGGAGGTAAAGGTGGCTGGGACCCTAGGAGGCAGCGATCATGCTATTATAGAATTTTGGATAACTAGAGGAGGAAGACATGTGAAGACTCAAACTTCAAGGTTAGATTTTAGAAAGGCAGATTTTAAGAGACTCAGAAAGAGAATAGGAGGGATCCAATGGCTGGATGTCCTTAAGGACAAAAATGTCCAGGAAGGATGGGAAATTTTTAAAAATGAGATTCTCAAAGCACAATCGTTAACAATCCCGAAAAGTAGGAAGAATGGGAAGCATTTAAGGAAACCAGGATGGATGAACACAGAACTTAAACACATGCTAAAAAGAAAGAAAGAAATGTTTATTAAATGGAAAGAGGGAGGCATATCTAAAGAAGATTATAATGCAGTCTGCAGATCCTGTAGGGCACGTATCAGGTTAGCTAAAGCTGACAATGAATTAAGGCTTGCAAGAGATGTCAAAAGCAATAAAAAAGGATTTTGGGGGTATGTCAAAAGTAAAAGAAAAGTCAAAGATGCTATAGGATTTTTACAGGATGAAAATGGAGAAATGGTAAGAGAGGATGTTGAGAAGGCCGAACTTTTTAATTCCTATTTTGCATCTGTTTTCTCTCAGAAAGAAAATGTAACATCAACTGATCTTCACTGTCCTTTTAAAGGAATAGAGGAATCCAAGTTATCTGTAAACCGAAAGATTGTGAGGGAATATTTAGCTAACATAAATGAGTTCAAGTCTCCAGGTCCAGATGAATTACACCCCAGAGTACTGAAGGAGATCGTAGAAGAAATTTTAGAACCACTCTCCATAATCTTTGAAAATTCTTGGAGAACAGGAGAAGTCCCAGAAGACTGGAGAAGAGCAAATGTTGTTCCTATCTTCAAAAAGGGGAAGAAGGTGGACCCAGGGAACTATAGGCCGGTGAGTCTGACTTCTATACCAGGAAAGATCTTTGAACAAATTATTAAACAACATGTATGTAAGTACATGGATAAGAATGAAGTGATTAACCAGAGTCAGCATGGGTTTGTAACTAACAAGTCATGTCAGACTAACTTAATTTCCTTCTATGACAGAATCACTGACTGGGTGGATCAGGGAAATGCTGTAGATATAGTATATCTTGACTTCAGCAAAGCATTTGACAAAGTATCTCACACCATCCTTATTGAAAAAATGACCAAGTATGCAATGGACCAGGCAACTGTTAGATGGATTCATAACTGGCTTAGTGATCGGACTCAAAGGGTGGTTGTAAATGGCTTCACATCCAGCTGGATGAATGTCTCAAGTGGGGTACCACAGGGCTCCGTCCTGGGACCTGTATTGTTCAACATCTTTATCAATGATTTAGATGAAGGAATTGAGGGTAAACTGATTAAATTTGCTGATGACACAAAGCTAGGAGGGATAGCTAACACTAGAGAAGAGAGAGAGAGGATTCAAAAAGACCTAAATAAACTGGAGCAGTGGGCAGCAACCAACAGAATGGTTTTTAACAGGGAAAAATGCAAAGTACTACATCTGGGCAATAAAAATGAAAAAAGCATATACAGAATGGGAGGAATAGAGCTAAGCAACAGTACATGTGAAAAAGACTTAGGTATACTAATAGATCATAGACTGAACATGAGTCAACAGTGTGATGCAGCAGCAAAAAAGGCAAATACAATTCTGGGATGTATTAACAGAAGCATACAGTCTAGATCACGTGAAGTCATTATCGGTCTTTACTCCTCTTTGGTCAGACCTCATCTGGAATACTGTGTACAGTTTTGGGCACCACATTTTAAAAAAGACATAGACAAACTGGAGCAAGTTCAGAGAAGAGCGACCAGAATGGTGACTGGTCTGCAAACCATGTCCTATGAGGAACGGTTGCAGGATTTGGGAATGTTTAGCTTGCAAAAAAGAAGACTGAGAGGAGACTTAATAGCTGTCTACAAATATGTCAAGGGCTGTCACATTGTAGAAGGATCATCTTTATTCTCATTTGCACAAGGAAAGACTAGAAGCAATGGGATGAAACTAAATGGGAGGAGACACAGATTAGATATTAGAAAAAACTTTTTGACAGTTAGGGTGATTAATGAGTGGAACAGGCTGCCACGAGAGGTGGTGAGTTCCCCTTCAATGGACGTCTTCAAACAGAGGCTGGACAGACATCTGTCTGAGATGATCCTGCTTTGAGCAGGGGGTTGGACCAGATGACCCAGGAGGTCCCTTCCAACTCTACCATTCTATGATTCTATGATTCTATGATTCTACTGTATGCTGTGTGTGGGGGACTTGTCTATATACCGTATGCTGTGTGGGGGGGACTTGTGTATATACCGTATGCTGTGTGTGGGGGACTTGTCTATATACTGTATGCTGTGTGTGGGGGACTTGTCTATATACTGTATGCTGTGTGTGGGGGACTTGTCTATATACTGTATGCTGTGTGGGGGACTTGTCTATATACCGTATGCTGTGTGTGGGGGACTTGTCTATATACTGTCTGCTGAGCCGTGTATCTAATCCTATGCTGTGTGATACTGTCTACTGAGCTGTGTATCTAATCCTGTCCTGTGTGATACTGTCTGATGAGCTGTGTATCTAATCCTCTCCTGTGCGATACTGTCTGATGAGCCGTGTATCTAATCCTCTCCTGTGTGATACTGTCTGCTGAGCTGTGTATCTAATCCTATCCTGTGTGATACTATCTGCTGAGCTGTGTATCTAATCCTATCCTGTGTGATACTATCTGCTGAGCTGTGTATCTAATCCTCTCCTGTGTGATACTGTCTGCTGAGCCGTGTATCTAATCCTATCCTGTGTGATACTATCTGCTGAGCTGTGCATCTAATCCTATCCTGTGTGACACTATCTGCTGAGCAGTGTATCTAATCCTCTCCTGTGTGATACTGTCTGCTGAGCCGTGTATCTAATCCTCTCCTGTGTGATACTGTCTGCTGAGCTGTGTATCTAATCCTCTCCTGTGTGATACTGTCTGCTGAGCCGTGCATCTAATCCTATCCTGTGTTATACTATCTGCTGAGCAGTGTATCTAATCCTCTCCTGTGTGATACTGTCTGCTGAGCCGTGTATCTAATCCTCTCCTGTGTGATACTGTCTGCTGAGCTGTGTATCTAATCCTCTCCTGTGTGATACTGTCTGCTGAGCCGTGTATCTAATCCTACCCTGTGCGATACTGTCTGCTGAACCGTGTATCTAATCCTGCCCTGTGTGATACTGTCTGCTGAGCCGTGTATCTAATCCTATCCTGTGTGATACTGTTTGCTGAGCCGTGTATCTAATCCTATCCTGTGTGATACCATCTGCTGAGATGTGTATCTAATCCTCTCCTGTGTGATACTGTCTGCTGAGCTTTGTATCTAATTCTATGCTGTGCTAAACTGTCTACTGAGATGTGTATCTAATCCTATCCTGTGTGATACCATCTGCTGAGCCGTGTAACTAATCCTCTCCTGTGTGATACTGTCTGCTGAGCCCTGTATCTAATCATATCCTGTGTGATACCATCTGCTGAGCCGTGTATCTAAACCTATCCTGTGTGATACCAGCTGCTGAGCTGTGTATCTAATCCTATCCTTTGTGATACTGTCTGCTGAGCTGTGTATCTAATCCTCTCCTGTGTGATACTATCTGCTGAGCAGTGTATCTAATCCTCTCCTGTGTGATACTGTCTGCTGAGCTGTGTATCTAATCCTCTACTGTGTGATACTATCTGCTGAGCTGTGTATCTAATCCTGTCCTGTGTGATACTGTCTGCTGAGCTGTGTATCTAATCCTGTCCTGTGTGATACTGTCTGCTGAGCTGTGTATCTAATCCTCTCCTGTGTGATACTGTCTGCTGAGCTGTGCATCTAATCCTATCCTGTGTGATACTATCTGCTGAGCAGTGTATCTAATCCTATCCTGTGTGATACTGTCTGCTGAGCCGTGTATCTAATCCCGCCCTGTACGATACTGTCTGCTGAGCCGTGTATCTAATCCTCTCCTGTGTGATACTGTCTGCTGAGCTGTGTATCTAATCCCCTCCTGTGTGATACTGTCTGCTGAGCTGTGTATCTAATCCCGCCCTGTGCGATACTGTCTGCTGAGACGTGTATCTAATCCACTCATGTGTGATACTATCTGCTGAGCTTTGTATCTAATCCTGTGCTGTGTGATACTGTCTGCTGAGCCGTGTATCTAATCCTCTCCTGTGTGATACTGTCTGCTGAGCCGTGTATCTAATCCACTCCTGTGTGATACTGTCTGCTGAGCTGTGTATCTAATCCCGCCCTGTGCGATACTGTCTGCTGAGCCGTGTATCTAATCCTCTCCTGTGTGATACTGTCTGCTGAGCCGTGTATCTAATCCTCTCCTGTGTGATACTGTCTGCTGAGCCGTGTATCTAATCCCGCCCTGTGCGATACTGTCTGCTGAGCCGTGTATCTAATCCACTCCTGTGTGATACTATCTGCTGAGCTTTGTATCTAATCCTGTGCTGTGTGATACTGTCAGCTGAGTTGTGTATCTAATCCTATCCTGTGTGATACCATCTGCTGAGCTGTGTATCTAATCCTCTCCTGTGTGATACTGTCTGCTGAGCTATGTATCTAATCCTCTCCTGTGTGATACTGCCTGCTGAGCTGTGTATCTAAGCCTATCCTGTGTGATACTGTCTGCTGAGCCGTGTATCTAATCCTATGCTGTGTGATACTGTCTGCTGAGCTGTGTATCTAATCCTATGCTGTGTGATAATGTCTGCTGAGCTGTATCTCTAATCCTACCCTGTGTGATACTGTCTGCTCAACCGTGTATCTAATCCTCTCCTGTGTGATACCGTCTGCTGAGCAGTGTATCTAATCCTCTCCTGTGTGATACCGTCTGCTGAGCAGTGTATCTAATCCTCTCCTGTGTGATACTGTCTGCTGAGCTGTGTATCTAATCCTTTCCTGTGTGATACTGTGTGCTGAGCTGTGTATGTAACCCTCTGTGTGATACTGTCTGATGAGCTGTGTATCTAATCCTGTCCTGTGTGATACTGTCAGCTGAGCTGTGTATCTAATCCTCTCCTGTGTGATACTGTCTGCTGAGCTGTGTATCTAATCCTCTCCTGTGTGATACTGTCAGCTGAGCTGTGTATCTAATCCTCTCATGTGTGATACTGTCAGCTGAGCTGTGTATCTAATCCTCTCCTGTGTGATACTGTCTGATGAGCTGTGTATCTAATCCTCTCCTGTGTGACTCTGTCTGCTGAGCCGTGTATCTAATCCTATGCTGTGTGATACCGTCTGCTGAGCAGTGTATCTAATCCTCTCCTGTGTGATACTGTGTGCTGAGCCGTGTATCTAATCCTCTCCTGTGTGATACTGTCTGCTGAGCCGTGTATCTAATCCTTTCCTGTGTGATACTGTCTGCTGAGCTGTGTATCTAATCCTGTCCCGTGTGATACTGTCTACTGAGCTGTGTATCTAATTCTATCCTGTGTGATACTGTGTGCTGAGCTGTGTATCTTATCCTCTCCTGTGTGATACTGTCTACTGAGCTATGTATCTAATCCTCTCCTGTGTGATACTGTCTGCTGAGCTGTGTATCTAATTATCTCCTGTGTGATACTGTCTGATGAACTGTGTATCTAATCCTATCCTGTGTGATACTGTCTGCTGAGCCGTGTATCTAATCCCGCCCTGTGCGATACTGTCTGCTGAGCCGTGTATCTAATCCACCCATGTGATACACTCTGCTGAGCTGTGTATCTAATCCTCTCCTGTGTGATACTGTCTGATGAACTGTGTATCTAATCCTATCTTGTGTGATACCGTCTGCTGAGTCGTGTATCTAATCCCGCCCTGTGCGATACTGTCTGCTGAGCCGTGTATCTCATCCACTCCTGTGTGATACTGTCTGATGAACTGTGTATCTAATCCTCTCCTGTGTGATGCTGTCTGCTGAGCTGTTTATCTAATCCTCTCCTTTGTGATACTGTCTGCTGAGCAGTGTATCTAATCTTATCCTGTGATACTGTCTGCTGAGCTGTGTATCTAATCCCCTCCTGTATGATTCTGTCTGCTGAGCCGTGTATCTAATCCTATGCTGTGTGATACTGTCTGCTGAGCTGTGTATCTAATCCTATGCTGTGTATCTAATCATCTCCTGTGTGATAATGTCTGCTGAGCCGTGTATCTAATCCTATCCTGTGTGATACTGTCTGCTGAGCTGTGTATCTAATCCTATCCTGTGTAATACCATCTGCTGAGCAGTGTATCTAATCCTATCTTGTGTGATACTGACTGCTGAGCTGTGTATCTAATCCTCTCCTGTGTGATACTGTGTGCTGAGCTGTGTATCTAATCCTATCCTATGTGATACTGTCTGCTGAGCAGTGTATCTAATACTCTCCTGTGTGATACCGTCTGCTGAGCTGTGTATCTAATCCTCTCCTGTGTGATACTGTCTGCTGAGCTGTGTATCTAATCCTACCCTGTATGATACTGTCTACTGAGCTGTGTATCTAATCCTCTCCTGTGTGATACTGTCTGATGAACTGTGTATCTAATCCTGTCCTATGTGATACTGTCAGCTGAGCTGTGTATCTAATCCTCTCCTGTGTGATACTGTCTGCTGAGCTGTGCATCTAATACTGTCCTGTGTGATACCGTCGGCTGAACTATGTATCTAATCCTTTCCTGTTTGATACTGTCTGCTGAGCTGTATCTCTAATCCTCTCCTGTGTGATACTGTCTGCTGAGCAGTGTGTCTAATCCTTTCCTGTGCGATACTGTCTGCTGAGCTGTGTATCTAATCCTCTCCTGTGTGATACTGTCTGCTGAGCAGTGTATCTAATCTTATACTCTGTGATACTGTCTCCTGAGCTGTGTATCTAATCCCCTCCTGTGTGACACTGTCTGCTGAGCTGTGTATCTAATCATCTCCTGTGTGATACTGTCTGCTGAGCCGTGTATCTAATCCTATGCTGTGTGATAGTCTGCTGAGCAGTGTATCTAATCTTATACTGTGTGATACTGTCTGCTGAGCTGTGTATCTAATCCCCTCCTGTGTGATACTGTCTGCTGAGCTGTGTATCTAATCCTCTCCTGTGTGATACTGTCTGCTGAGCTGTGTATCTAATCCTCTCCTGTGTGATACTGTCTGCTGAGCTGTGTTTCTAATCCTCTCCTGTGTGATACTGTCTGCTGAGCCATGTATCTAATCCTCTCCTGTGTGATACTATCTGCAGAGCAGTGTATCTAATCCTCTACTGTGTGATGTTGTCTTCTGAGCCATGTATCTAATCCTCTCCTGTGTGATACTGTCTGCTGAGCCGTGTATCTAATCCTCTGTGTAATACTGTGTGTTGAGCCGTGTATCTAATCCTCTCCTGTGTGATACTGTCTGCTGAGCTGTGTATCTAATACTCTCCTGTGTGATACTGTCTGCTGAGCAGTGTATCTAATCTTATCCTGTGTGATACTGTCTGCTGAGCTGTGTATCTAATCCCCTCCTGTGTGATACTGTCAGATGAGCTGTGTCTCTAATCCTCTCCTGTGTGATACTGTGTGCTGAGCTGTGTATCTAATCCTCTCCTGTGTGATACTGTCTGCTGCGCCGTGTACCTAATCCTATGCTGTGTGATACTGTCTGCTGAGATGTGTATCTTATCCTATGCTGTGTATCTAATCCTCTCCTGTGTGATACTGTCTACTGAGCCGTGTATCTAATCCTCTCCTGTGTGATACTGTCTGCTGAGCCGTGTATCTAATCCTATCCTGTGTGATACTGTTTGCTGACCTGTGTATCTAATCCTATGCTGTGTGATACTGTCTGGTGAGCTGTGTATCTAATCCTGTCCTGTGTGATACTGTCTGCTGAGCTGTGTATCTAATCCTATGCTGTGTATCTAATCATCTCCTGTGTGATAATGTCTGCTGAGCCGTGTATCTAATCCTATCCTGTGTGATACTGTCTGCTGAGCTGTGTATCTAATCCTATACTGTGTAATACCATCTGCTGAGCAGTGTATCTAATCCTATCCTGTGTGATACTGTCTGCTGAGCTGTGTATCTAATCCTCTCCTGTGTGATACGGTCTGCTGAGCCGTGTATCTAATCCTCTCCTGTGTGATACTGTGTGCTGAGCTGTGTATCTAATCCTCTCCTGTGTGATACTGTCTGCTGAGCTGTGTATCTAATCCTCTCCTGTGTGATACTGTCTGCTGAGCTGTGTATCTAATCCTCTCCTGTGTGATACTGTCTGCTGAGCCGTGTATCTAATCCTCTCCTGTGAGATACTGTCTGCTGAGCCGTGTATCTAATCCCATCCTGTGTGATACTGTCTGCTGAGCTGTGTATCTAATCATGTAATGTGTGATACTGTCTGCTGAGCTGTGTATCTAATCGTCTCCTGTGTGATACTGTCTGATGAACTGTGTATCTAATCCTATCTTTCGTGATACTGTCTGCTGAGCCGTGTATCTAATCCACTCCTGTGTGATACTGTCTGATGAACTGTGTATCTAATCCTGTCCTATGTGATACTGTCAGCTGAGCTGTGTATCTAATCCTCTGCTGTGTGATACTGTCTGCTGAGCTGTGCATCTAATCCTGTCCTGTGTGATACCGTCTGCTGAGCTATGTATCTAATCCTTTCCTGTGTGATACTGTCTGCTGAGCTGTGTATCTAATCCTCTCCTGTGCGATACCGTCTGCTGAGCTGTGTATCTAATCCTCTCCTGTGCGATACTGTCTGCTGAGCTGTGTATCTAATCCTCTCCTGTGTGATACTGTCTGCTGAGCAGTGTATCTAATCTTATACTGTGTGATACTGTCTGCTGAGCTGTGTATCTAATCCTCTCCTGTGTGATACTGTCTGCTGAGCTGTGTATCTAATCCTCTCCTGTGTGATACTGTCTGCTGAGCTGTGTATCTAATCCTCTCCTGTGTGATACTGTCTGCTGAGCCGTGTATCTAATCCTATGCTGTGATAATCTGCTGAGCAGTGTATCTAATCTTATACTGTGTGATACTGTCTGCTGAGCTGTGTATCTAATCCTCTCCTGTGTGATACTGTCTGCTGAGCAGTGTATCTAATCTTATACTGTGTGGTACTGTCTGCTGAGCTGTGTATCTCATCCCCTCCTGTGTGATACTGTCTGCTGAGCCGTGTATCTAATCCTCTCCTGTGTGATACCGTCTGCTGAGCTATGTATCTAATCCTGTCCTGTGTGATACTGTTTGCTGAGCTGTGTATGTATCTAATCCCCTCCTGTGTGATAATGTCTGCTAAGCTGTGTATCTAATCCTCTCCTGTGTGATAATGTCTGCTGAGCTGTGTATCTAATCCTCTCCTGTGTGATACCGTCTGCTGAGCTGTGTATCTAATCCTACCCTGTGTGATATTGTCTGCTGAGCTATGTATCTAATCCTGTCATGTGTGATACTGTCTGCTGAGCCGTGTATCTAATCCTCTCCTGTGTGATACTGTCTGCTGAGCTTTGTATCTAATCCTATCCGGTGTGATACTGTCGGCTGAGCCGTGTATCTAATCCTCTCCTGTGTCATACTGTCTGCTGAGCTGTGTATCTAATCCTCTCCTGTATGATACTGTCTGCTGAGCCGTGTGTCTAATCCTCTCCTGTGTGATACTGTCTGCTGAGCCGTGTATCTAATCCTCTCCTGTGTGATACTGTCTGCTGAGCCGTGTATCTAATCCTCTCCTGTGTGATACCGTCTGCTGAGCCGTGTATCTAATCCTCTCCTGTGTGATACTGTCTGCTGAGCTGTGTATCTAATCTTCTCCTGTGTGATACTGTCTGCTGAGCTGTGTATCTAATCCTATCCGGTGTGATACTGTCTGCTGAGCAGTGTATCTAATCTTCTCCTGTGTGATACTGTCTGCTGAGCTGTGTATCTAATCCTCTCCTGTGTGATACTGTCTGCTGAGCTTTGTATCTAATCCTATCCGGTGTGATACTGTCGGCTGAGCCGTGTATCTAATCCTCTCCTGTGTCATACTGTCTGCTGAGCTGTGTATCTAATCCTCTCCTGTATGATACTGTCTGCTGAGCCGTGTGTCTAATCCTCTCCTGTGTGATACTGTCTGCTGAGCCGTGTATCTAATCCTCTCCTGTGTGATACTGTCTGCTGAGCCGTGTATCTAATCCTCTCCTGTGTGATACCGTCTGCTGAGCCGTGTATCTAATCCTCTCCTGTGTGATACTGTCTGCTGAGCTGTGTATCTAATCTTCTCCTGTGTGATACTGTCTGCTGAGCTGTGTATCTAATCCTATCCGGTGTGATACTGTCTGCTGAGCAGTGTATCTAATCTTCTCCTGTGTGATACTGTCTGCTGAGCTGTGTATCTAATCCTCTCCTGTGTGATACTGTCAGCTGAGCTGTGTATCTAATCTTCTCCTGTGTGATACTGTCTGCTGAGCAGTGTATCTAATCTTCTCCTGTGTGATACTGTCTGCTGAGCTGTGTATCTAATCCTCTCCTGTGTGATACTGTCTGCTGAGCTGTGTATCTAATCCTCTCCTGTGTGATACTGTCAGCTGAGCTGTGTATCTAATCTTCTCCTGTGTGATACTGTCTGCTGAGCTGTGTATCTAATCTTCTCCTGTGTGATACTGTCTGCTGAGCTGTGTATCTAATCCTATCCGGTGTGATACTGTCTGCTGAGCAGTGTATCTAATCTTCTCCTGTGTGATACTGTCTGCTGAGCTGTGTATCTAATCTTCTCCTGTGTGATACTGTCTGCTGAGCTGTGTATCTAATCCTCTCCTGTGTGATACTGTCTGCTGAGCTGTGTATCTAATCCACTCCTGTGTGATACTGTCTGCTGAGCCGTGTATCTAATCTTCTCCTGTGTGATACTGTCAGCTGAGCTGTGTATCTAATCCTATCCGGTGTGATACTGTCTGCTGAGCTGTGTATCTAATCCTATCCGGTGTGATACTGTCTGCTGAGCTGTGTATCTAATCCTATCCGGTGTGATACTGTCTGCTGAGCCGTGTATCTAATCTTCTCCTGTGTGATACTGTCTGCTGAGCTGTGTATCTAATCCTATCCGGTGTGATACTGTCTGCTGAGCTGTGTATCTAATCCTATCCGGTGTGATACTGTCTGCTGAGCTGTGTATCTAATCCTATCCGGTGTGATGCTGTCTGCTGAGCCGTGTATCTAATCCTATCCGGTGTGATACTCTCTGCTGAGCTGTGTATCTAATCCTATCCGGTGTGATACTGTCTGCTGAGCTGTGTATCTAATCCTATCCGGTGTGATACTGTCTGCTGAGCTGTGTATCTAATCCTCTCCTGTGTGATACTGTCTGCTGAGCTGTGTATCTAATCTTCTCCTGTGTGATACTGTCTGCTGAGCTGTGTATCTAATCTTCTCCTGTGTGATACTGTCTGCTGAGCTGTGTATCTAATCCTATCCGGTGTGATACTATCTGCTGAGCCGTGTATCTAATCTTCTCCTGTGTGATACTGTCTGCTGAGCTGTGTATCTAATCCTATCCTGTGTGATACTGTCTGCTGAGCTGTGTATGTAATCCTCTCCTGTGTGATACTGTCTGCTGAGCTGTGTATCTAATCTTCTCCTGTGTGATACTGTCTGCTGAGCTGTGTATCTAATCTTCTCCTGTGTGATACTGTCTGCTGAGCTGTGTATCTAATCCTATCCGGTGTGATACTGTCTGCTGAGCTGTGTATCTAATCCTATCCGGTGTGATACTGTCTGCTGAGCTGTGTATCTAATCCTATCCGGTGTGATACTGTCTGCTGAGCTGTGTATCTAATCCTATCCGGTGTGATACTGTCTGCTGAGCAGTGTATCTAATCCTCTCTCATGTTATGTCTTCATCTTTTAATATTTCTAACGGCACCAGGCAGGGATGCCCGCTTTCCCCTCTCCTTTTTATTCTTACACTAGAACCTTTACTACAAAAGCTCAGAGAGGAGGGGAGGATCGTTGGCATCAAATCAGCTGGTTCTGAACATAAAATCGCAGCATACGCAGACGATCTACTGATCATGACCTCTAACCCGAGAATATCTGTCCCAGTTATCCTGACATTACTCAAGGAATACGGTGCACTATCAAATTTTAAGGTGAATCTTAGCAAATCTCAAGTCTTAAATATAAATATCCCAGAACCACAAAAAACACAAATGGCAATCGGGTCCCCCTTTACCTGGTCCCCCCCATCAATACGTTTCTTGGGAGTTGAGATTTCTCCAAACCTACAAGAACTTTATAAGTTAAACTTCCCACCGCTATTGCAGAAAATCCAGAAACTTACCCCCAACTGGAATATCTCATACATCTCCTGGTTGGGTAGGAAAAATCTCCTTAAATGTATGATATGGCCAAAAATAACTTATCTAGTGCAAGCCCTTCCAATCCACCTACCTAATTCTTTTTTCATTGACATATGAAAACTCCTCAGCCGTTTTCTGTGGCACAACCAAAAACCCAGACTTCCCTTACAAATATTATCCCTCCCCCACTCTGAAGGAGGTATAGATCTGCCAGATCTAAAGATACTTCAACAAGCCACTCATCTCCAAAGAGTCGTGGATGGATCAGGCTCCCACCACAGAAGCAATGGATTAAAGTAGAAGAAACAATCCTTAAATTCCCCCTTAGACAGCTCATCCTCACGCCCTCAAGTAGTACTAGGTATACATCAATTAAAAACCCTTTCACCGCCACTACTTTTAAAATCTGGTCCAATCCCCATATAAGACAAATATGCTCCCCGTTTCCCTCCCCTCTCCTACAAGTTAGAGACCTAGTTCTCTCCTTTCTCCAGCCCATAATGCCACAATACACAACTCAATTCGCAACTTGATAACACCACTCCAAAAAATTACAGATAATGGGGTCATGCCCTGCTTGGCAGAACTCAATCAAATGCTAGATACTATCTCTTTTCACCCCTTTATGTACCAGAAATTTATGTCTAACTTAAAACTAGTCTTTAAAACTCCAAATTATATTAGGGAAATGACTGATTTTGAAAAACTTATAGCTGCAAAAAACCCCTAAAAAAGAACGTTATCAGCTCTACAAAAACAATTATGCCTAGCCAGAACCCCTAAGAAACTGCCATATGTAATGAAGTGGGAACAGGATCTGAATAGGCCTTTCACCCCATCTGAAATTAAAAGATTACTACTAGCACCTAAAGTCTCCTCTAGATGTGTTAGAGTACAAGAGAATGGCTATAAAGTTCTCTCCAGGTGGTATATGACTCCATCAAAACTTCAGAAATGTTACAAAGGACTTGATCCTAACTGCTGGAGATGCTCTTCTGATGTGGGCACTATGCTCCACATGTGGTGGAACTGTACATTGATTAAGCCCTTCTGGACAAAAATAATTCAAACTATTAGGCTGAGTTCACACGATGCGTTTTTCGTGCGTTTCCGCGGCGTTTTTGCAGTTGCGTAAACGCCGCGGAAAAGCATGAAAAACGCATGGTAGAAGGGAAGCAATGTTCCCCAATTGAAATCCGCATGTACTGTGCCCATGATGCGGATTTTTCCTGCGGCCAGCAGGGTATGACGAGAGGTGAGTATTTCAAACACCGTAAAGCACGGGGGGGGGGGGTTACACCGGGCCCCCCCAACTCACAGGCCCAATAGCGTTCCAGTGTCCCCAACTGTGAGTGGGGCCCCCCTCTTGCCCAGGGCCCTGGCACTTGCCCTGGTGCAATGGGTGGTTATGCCGGCTCTGGCCCTGTAGCTGGTGCAGGATCAGTCTGGGGCAGGGGTCTGTATAGTAAGGTCTGAAGTGTCTCGATCTCAGGTCCGATGTGATTTGAACATTCATACAGATCGAGAGCCGATGATCTCACACTGACAGCACGACCCCAACCTGCTTGAAGGGTCCATCTGCTACAATAAATCTTTCTGATCCTCAGCAGAGCGACCATAGATAACATTCAGGATCTGGCCCTGGACTTGTCAGGAGGTGAGCAGCATCCTGCCACTTCCACACTCTACAAAAAGTATAAATCTCCTGTCCTGACCACTATCCGGAGCTCAGGCTAAGGCCACGGCCCCACTAGCAGTATTTGGTCAGTATATTTTCTCAGGAGTGGGAGCCAAAACCAGGTCAGTAACAATCAGAGAAAAGGTATAATAGAAACAAGTCACCAATTCTGCATTTATCACCAACTCCTGGTTTTGTCTCCCACTCCTGTGATAAAATACTGACCGAATACTGACCAAATACTGATAGTGTGGTCGTGGCCTTACAAGAATCAAAGATGTCTGCCCTCTCGTACTGCTCAGCGGCTGAAGCTTCTCTCCGGCAGGCATAAGAACGTGGCCTGTGCCTGCTGTTCTGGGCTGCAGATGCCCAGCTGGCACATGTACACAATGAAAGATACAGGGCCGCCCTGCAGTCTGTAAAGAAGCAGCTGCTTGGCCACCGGCTTGGAGGGCATGTGCCCCTCTGGCCCACCTCGCCCCTGGTCAATATGATACCATCTTTTTCATTAGCTGGTGAGGTTAGAAGAAATTTCACTCCAAGACAGTGGATTTTGTACTTTATTCCAGTATATTTATACATAGAAAACATGGCAATGAAAAACAAGTAGATGCACGTGCATAAAAATGTCCCAACATTAATTAAAAAAAGCCTTTAAGATACAGATAATACTTGTATACAAAAATATTAACACATTCTCAAATTGTATATAAAGTGCACAAAAGTCAATAGCCCTGACATATAGTGTACACAGGGTCCCCCACATGGTATACACAAAATACAATGTCATCCAGGAAATAACAAAAAATAACAAATACATTTAATCTATTCTGAAATCCCATGTCTATACAAGATAATTATATGTAAAATTCTACAGTGTCAAAGAAATGAGCTAGAGACTACTACATGGCGATGATGCCTCCAAACAAGATAATGCCCAGCGAATGCTGCAAATGATACAAATATTACCAGTCACCCAATTAGACACATGAGGTCCGGGCAAGTGATTTTCTACAGTTCATTGACCTCTATGATGACATCTAATATTTTCAATCATTTATAGAGCGGGGTACATTGGGCCTCATTAATAAATCTGCTCACTAGAAAACTAGTAGCCCATACTAACCAATTAGAGCTCAGCTAAGGTTGTTTTAACTGACCTGGAAAAGTAAAAGCTGTTCTGTGATTGGCTGGGATAAGTAAAAAGGCTGTTTTAATAAATGATTCCCAATGTACCAAGCCCCGCCATAAATGTTATTGATTACAGTAGGGGCCACAATATCCCATGTGTATAGTCATCACATTCATCTTATTGTCAGCGGTTACCTTGGGACATGCTATATTGAAATGTAAGATGATATCAGTGGGGTCCATGAGGCAGAGCAGTGTGTGGTACGTGTGACATTTCCTAATATCGAGCAATCAATACTGTACCTTGGTCTGGAATGCAAAGTCTGCGTGGACAAGGAAGGGGCTCCCAGATGCCAGCTGTAAAACCCGTCGCTCCACCATCACACGCTCATCACCGTCAGCAAGCAGGGCTCTTTTGCAGATGATCTTAACAGCAAAATGTTTGCGGGTAGATGAATCTTCCGCCAGCAGGACCGTTCCATAGCATCCCCGGCCAAGCACTTGATGGAATAATAATCTCCTCTTGATGGTATCAGAGACTGTGCTTTTGGAGCCGGTTGGCCGAACACCGCTGCTTCCTTCAGCTTCTTCAGCCTTCTGCTTTAGATCCATGGGTTTCTGTCCTAATGTAATCCTTCTTCTTTTCTTCTCCTTTTTGTCCCCTGATGAGATGAAGATGGCTCCTCTCTTCTTGGCTCCCATCTTCTGACTTTCTACCTTCTCCTTTTCTTCCACTTCTTCTTTCTTCTGGACTGGTGGTTTTGTCCTGTTGACTGAAGACTTCCTCTCATCATCAGATGTGTCATGGGAAGGTCTTAGTCTCTTCGCTCCTTCTCTCCTCACCACGTTCTCCTCTACTTCTTCTTTCTTCTGGACTGGTGGTTTTGTCCTGTTGACTGAAGACTTCTTCTCATCATCAGATGTGTCATGGGAAGGTCTTCGTGTCTTCACTCTTTCTCTGCTCACCACAATCTCCTCCTCTTTTATATCCATATTATTGCTTTGCTTAGAGTTAGCCGACATCTCCTCCACTGTTGTTGGTCAATTCCAACTGTCACTTCCAACTGTCACTCAGTGCATTTCATATGGAATCATCATGCATGCACCACCACTGGTCATGTGATCAGCATCTGACCAATGATATTTAAGAGATAAATGAACATTAGCTGAGATTAAATATTCAGGTAATATTCAGATATTCTGTGGAACACAAGGTGCCACATTTACTAATAGTAATAGAACTGCACTAAGTCGCCAATTTAATTTACATTGTTACTACAGAGCATCAGATGAATGTAATATAATAAATATTAGCAAGATGTATGATTTCCATCCACTCTACGTATCATAGAAATACAGATGTACTATCTTTTTATATAGAGATGTAGCAGAAGCCATCCTGATTGTTTGCAGCATGCTATGGTGATAGAGAAGCATGCATGACTGTGCCATGCAAATGGTGAGGAGCACCAAAATGGGACATATGATTCACGTAGCCAGGGGCGTAATGTCCGCGGTCGCAGTGGCAATCACTGCGACCGGGCCCAGGGGGGGTTGGGGCTTGTAAACACCAGCAGAAATTTCAACAGGATTTGTGTATCGCAGTGCACAGTCGCTTCGGGTCCGTGCGTGACAAATCAGGGGCGGGCTGGGTCGGGGGCAGAGCCGGACTGGGGTGTCTGGGGCCCACCAGGGACATTGACTCCAGGGCTCCTGCCCATCACTGTGCGCTCACCAGAACTGCGATGTACAATTACTGTAGTTTGCATTAAAGGGTTTTTATTGGTGAAAACAAGTTCTCAGCGATGCACAGGTTGGGAAGGGGATCACTTATTTATTGGTGGAATCCGCACTGTCAGAAGATTGTGGCACTTTGAGTATTTGGTGAGATTTTTACCTCAGTATTTATAAGACAAAACCAGGAGTGGAGCAATCCGAGGTCATGTTTTATGCATTTCTCACCCACTCCTGGTTTTGTCTTATAAATACAGAGGTGAAAATCTCACCAAATGCCAACTTGCTTTCTCTGGTGAACCTCTGTAACTGCATCTCTGCTGCTGTGTAATAGTCACAGGACAGGGAGGGGTTAAACATCCAAGTATTTAATATCTATTGGAAATAAAGAGGTTTCCCCTTATTGATATCAGATAAAACAAATGACCAACCACAATCCACTCTACCAAGACCAATATTACCAGATAGAAGGCAGAAATACCACCACACCGTGACCAGATCACATATTACCACCACATAGTGCCCAAATAATGCCACATACAAGGCACAAATACCGCCACACCATGACCAAAGCACATAATATCACCACATAGTGATCAAATGCTACCAGATACAAGGTATAAATACTGACACACCATGAGACCACATATTACCACCACATAGTGACTGAATAATACCACATAGAAGGGACAAATATCGTCATGTCATGACCAAAGCACATAATGCCACCACATAGTGACAAATAATGCTAAAATAATAAAAATGTAAAAAAGCTCAGTATATTGGGTCAGTGTACAGGTTATACAGTGATCACCAGTGACATTATGCACAGGAGCTCTGTATATAGTGTACAGGTTATACAGTCATCACCAGTGACATTATACACAGAAGCTCTGTATATAGTGTCAGTGTACAGGTAATGCAATGATCACCATTGATATTATACACAGGAGCTCTGTATATAGTGTCAGTGTACAGGTAATACAGTGATCACCAGTGACATTATGCACAGGAGCTCTGTATATAGTGTCAGTGTGTGTGTATAGGTAATACACATACTCACCAGTGATGTCTCTAGGTGAAATTCTTTATCTGCAGACCGATATATCACATCTTCTATGCGGACTTATCTCTGCAGAAAATAACAGTTAGCTATAACTGATCACTTCCAGAGCACAAGCCACACTTTTCCCAAGATTTCTACACTGCATGAAATGACAAAATGCAACATAGTGCCGCACTACACAGTAAAAATAAAACACAAAATACATTTAGGGACTCCATCTTTAATAAAAAAAAAACATCATGAGAGATCAGAGATTATGGGGCCCAGTCAGGGATCGTACATAGAAATCATGTGGCTCAGTCAGCGGCGTACATAGAGATCATGGGGCCAATCAGGTTAGGGGTGTACATAGAGATCATGGGGCCCCCTCAGCGGCGTACATAGAGATCATGGGGCCCAGTCAGCGGAGTACATAGAGATCATGGAGCCCAGTCAGCGGCATACATAGAGATCATGGGGCCCAGTCAGCGGTGTACATAGAGATCATGGGGCCCAGTCAGCGGCGTACAAAGAGATCATGGGGCCCAGTCAGCGGCGTACATAGAGATCATGGGGCCCAGTCAGCGGCGTACATAGAGATCATGGGGCCCAGTCAGGGATCGTACATAGAGATCATGGGGCCCAGTCAGCGGCGTACATAGAGATCATGGGGCCAATCAGGTTAGGGGTGTACATAGAGATCATGGGGCCCAGTCAGCGGCGTACATAGAGATCATGGGGCCCAGTCAGCGGCGTACATAGAGATCATGGGGCCAATCAGGTTAGGGGTGTACATAGAGATCATGGGGCCCCCTCAGCGGCGTACATAGAGATCATGGGGCCCAGTCAGCGGAGTACATAGAGATCATGGAGCCCAGTCAGCGGCATACATAGAGATCATGGGGCCCAGTCAGCGGTGTACATAGAGATCATGGGGCCCAGTCAGCGGCGTACAAAGAGATCATGGGGCCCAGTCAGCGGCGTACATAGAGATCATGGGGCCCAGTCAGCGGAGTACATAGAGATCATGGGGCCCAGTCAGGGATCGTACATAGAGATCATGGGGCCCAGTCAGCGGCGTACATAGAGATCATGGGGCCGAGTCAGCGGCGTACATAGAGATCATGGGGCCCAGTCAAAGTCGTACATAGAGATCATGGGGCCCAGTCAGCGGCGTACATAGAGATCATGGGGCCAATCAGGTTAGGGGTGTACATAGAGAACATGGGGCCTCCTCAGCGGCGTACATAGAGATCATGGGGCCCAGTCAGCGGAGTACATAAAGATCATGGGGCCCAGTCAGCGGCGTACATAGAGAACATGAGGCCCCGTCAGCGGTGTACCTAGAGATCATGAGGCCCCGTCAGCGGTGTACCTAGAGATCATGGGGCCCAGTCAGCGGCGTACATAAAGATCATGGGGCCCAGTCAGCGGCGTACATAGAGATCATGGGGCCCAGTCAGAGGTGTACATAGAGATCATGGGGCCCAGTCAGCGGCGTACATAGAGATCATGGGGCCCAGTCAGAGGTGTACATAGAGATCATGGGGCCCAGTCATCGGCGTACATAGAGATCATGAGGCCCCGTCAGAGGTGTACATAGAGATCATGGGGCCCAGTCAGCGGCGTACACAGAGATCATGGGGCCCAGTCAGCGGCGTACATAGAGATCATGGGGCCCAGTCAGGGATCGTACATAGAGATCATGGGGCCCCATGAGGTGAGGCTCACACCTCCCCAGTATGGTGACCTCAGGGAGGTCTCACAGGACATCACAGGCCTTAGTACGAAGCAATACTAAAAGACTTGTGGAATTGCTTCATACTAAGGCCTGTGATGCCCTGTGGGAGCTCCTGAGGGCACCATACTGGCGAGGTGAGATCCTCACTTGGCAGTAGTAGGAGCAGCATCTCCATAGTGTGGCATTCACATCACACTACATGCTGCACTGTACAGGACTCCCAGCCGGCAGCAGGACAGATGAGGAGGTAACTGTCTGGCACCAGCGCCGGACTGGAGTACCTGGGGCCCACCAGGAAAAAATCAATCTTGGGGCCCACCAGCACCATGCAGTTACCGTATATAGGAATAACATAAGTCCACAAACTCTTTCAAAATGAATCAACTTTATTAACCAATAAATCTCTGCTGCTGTGTAGTAGTCACAACACAGGGAGAGGTTAAACATCCAAGTATTTAATATGTATTGCAAATAAAGAATGTTCCCATTCTTAATATCCGAAAAAACAAATGACTGACAACCATCCACTATACCTAGACTAATAATACCATATAGAAGAGAGAAATACCGCCACACCATGACCAGAACACATACCACCACATAGTGATCAAATACTACCAAGTACAAGGTATATATACTGCCACACCATGAGAAGACCACATATTACCACAACATAGTGACTGTCTGAATAATACCACATACAAGGGACAAATACCGCCACGCCATGACCATGGCTCATAATGGCACCAGATAGTGACTGATAATGAAAATGTAAAAAAGCTCTGTATATAGAGTCAGCGTACAGATAATGTAGAGATTATCAGTGACATTATACACAGGAGCTCTGTGTATAGTGTCAGTGTAGAGGTAATACAGTGATCATCAGTGACATTATACACAGGAGCTCTGTATATAGTGTCAGTGTACAGGTAATACAGTGATCACCAGTGACATTACACATAGGAGCTCTGTATATAGTGTCAGTGTACAGGAAATACAGGGATCACCAGTGACATTATGCATAGGAGCTCTGTATATAGTGTCAGTGTACAGGTAATATAGTGATCACCAGTGACATTATGCATAGGAGCTCTGTATATAGTGTCAGTGTACAGGTAATATAGTGATCACCAGTGACATTATGCACAGGAGCTCTGTATATAGTGTGAGTGTACAGGTAATATAGTGATCACCAGTGACATTATACACAGGAGCTCTGTATATAGTGTCAGTGTACAGGTAATATAGTGATCACCAGTGACATTATACACAGGAGCTCTGTGTATGGTGTCAGTGTACAGGTAATACAGGGATCACCAGTGACATTATGCACAGCTTTGTATATAGTGTCAGTGTGTGTGTGTACAGGAAATACAGGGATCACCAGTGACATTATACACAGGAGCTCTGTATATAGTGTCAGTGTACAGGTAATACAGTGATCACCAGTGACATTATACACAGGAGCTCTGTATATAGTGTCAGTGTACAGGTAATACAGTGATCACCAGTGACATTATGCACAGGAGCTCTGTATATAGTGTCAGTGTGTGTGTGTATAGGTAATACACATACTCACCAGTGATGTCTCTAGGTGAAGTTCTTTAACTGCAGACCGATATATCACATCTTCTATACAGGACTTATCTCTGCAGAAAATAACATAGTTAGCTATAACTGATCACTTCCAGAGCACAATCCACACTTTTCCCAAGATTTCTACACTGCATGAAATGACAAAAAAAGAAACATAGCACTGCACTACACAGTAACAGTGCTCCAGTGTCATTCTGTGCCTGCTCATCTGTCAGCAGACATATTTGTCTGATGGCAAAGATCTAAGAGAGATGAAGACAGAAGACCTATGGATTCCGTTGGGAGTGAGGATTTTTCTTTATTAAAGATGGAGTCCCTAAATGTGTTTTATTTTTAATAATAATAAAAAAAAAAAAGTTCTGTCTTTTTTTTTTCTGTTTACTAGAAATTGATGGTGGCTATGTCTAATTTGGCGTGAAACCATGAATTTCGGGCTTAGTACCAGCTGATAAGGCAAAGATGGCCTGGTACTAACCCTATTATTACCCAGGGTGCCACTCACCACCAGGGCCGCTGGAAGAGCCGGGTAAAGCACTTGGAAATGGTGCCATGATGAATGCGCCATTTTCAGGGGTGGCTGTGGGCTGCGATTTTCAGCGTGGAGGGCCAAGAACGCTTGGGCCTTACCATGCTGCGAATCCCAGCCCCCAGCTGCCTGGTTTTATCTGGCTAGCGATTAACATATGGCGGGAAAAAAAAAAGTTAAGTTTAAAACAAATATTCGGCTTCTCTGTCTTTTGATCGCCAGCCAAGGTAAAGCCAGGCAGCTGGGGGTGGCAGTACGTAGCTGTCTGCTTTATCTGCGGTGAGAATCAAAAATTCATTTTTAAAATTTTCTTTTCACACTTTTATATGTGACAGACCCAACAGTCAATCGCAGATGCGGTCAAAGAGGATGGGCGTCTGTGATTGGCTGTTTGAGTAATGTACAATCAGCCCATACATTCTAGTATGGTACTATGTATGGGCTGCTTTCAGGTTACTCAAGCAGCCAGTCACAGATGCCCATTCTCTGTGTCAGCGTCTGTGATTGGCTGTTGGGACTGTCACACATATAGAAGTGTGAAAATAAATAAATAATAAAACAAAAATGACATAGCACTCTGCAGAAATTTTGATTCTCAGCGCAGATAGAGGTGGCAGCCCGTAGCTGTCTGCTTTATCTGCCTGGTTTTACCTTGACTGGCGATCAAAAGTCAGGAAAGCCCAATGTTTTTTTTAAATTATTTAAAAAAATAATTAAAAAAAAAAAATGCGTGGGCTCCCGCCATATTTTGATCGGGGGGGCTGGGGGCTGGGATTCTCAGCATGGTAAGGCCCAAGCATTCTGGGCCCCCCACGCTGAAAATGGCAGCCTGCAGCCACCCCTGGAATTGGCGCATTCATCGTAGCGCCATTTCCAGGCACTTTATCCGGCTCTTCCAACGGCCCTGGTGGGGGGTGGCACGCTGGGTAATAATGGAGTTAATACCAGCTTTGTATTATCAGCTGGCACTAAGCCTGAAATTCATGGAGTCACGCCAAACTAGACATGGCCACAATGAATCTCTAGTAAACAGAAAAAAACACAACACAGAATTTTTTTTTTAATAAAAATAAAACACAAAACACATGTAGGGACTCCATCTTTAATTAAAAACAAAACCCTTGCTCTGACGTAATCCACGGATCTTCTGTCTCCAGCTCTGCTACATCTTTGCCATCAGACAAATATGCCTGCTGACAGAGATGAGCAGGCACAGAATAACACTAGAACCCAGTTGTCAGAGAAGTGCTCAGCTGGCCTCCAGCCGCCGACCATGTTTTGCTGTGCGTTGCAAATAATGCATACTTTCAAACACATGCCTATTTTTGCTATGCAAGTCTACGGTACATTGCGTCTGCGCTGATTTACAACGGATCCGTTGTAACGCACAGCATAAACGCAATGTTAACCCAGCCTAACAGCAGCGAGAAGGGGAGACGGAGCCCTGGAGACCGCCTAGTCAGTCTACTGGTGGTACTATCATGCCCATTGCCCAGTATGTACTGCCAGCCTCTGTGGTATTAGCATTCAAGCTCACATGGCATGTCCTGCCAGCCTGCCACTGGTGTTAGTACTAGCATGATAGTACCACACCACCAGTGGCTGGGTAATGGGCATGCATGATGGTACCACCAGTGGCTGGGTAATGGGCATGCATGATGGTACCACCAGTGGCTGGCAGGACATGCTGGGCATGATTCATGCCTAGTATGTCCTGCCAGCCTCCTTGGTACTATCAGGCCCACCCACTATGTCCTGCCAGCCCCTGGTGATAGTACATGCTGCTGGGCATAGTACCAGTAACCAGAGGCTGGCAGCAGGACATGCTGGGCAATGGGCATGATGATAATCATGCCCATT
This sequence comes from Phyllobates terribilis, assembly GCF_046119375.1. Classification (NCBI taxonomy): domain Eukaryota; kingdom Metazoa; phylum Chordata; class Amphibia; order Anura; family Dendrobatidae; genus Phyllobates; species Phyllobates terribilis. The sequence continues at coordinate 3,908,115 of NW_027362935.1, forward strand.
GTCCAGTAGTATTTACTGCCAGCCTCGGCCAGGGGTCCTCCCAGTCACCCCTCCCCCCTATCCCTTCCTCCCTCCCCTCCCCGTTTCATACTCACGCGTGGAGATGAGCTGCAGCCGCTGCCTGGAGCGACGCAGGGTCCGTACTCCACAGCGCGCACAGGAAGCAGTCCCAGGGCGATGACGTCATCACCCTGAGACTGACCTCCTGCGCACGCGCCGGCAGTGTCGCGCTGCGCAGAGGAGGCAGAGGGCCCATCACTAATCATATCGGCAGTGCTGCGAACCGGGGGGGGGCCCTCTGTTCTCTGTACAGGGCCCAGGAGGTGTAGAGGGGCGGGGCTTGTGGAGTGGCCATCGGGACCCGGGGGTTTTCCCGATCCTCCGGTGGGCCAGTCCCCCCTGCAGAGGGGCATATGTATACATGCAGGTCGGCCACATCCCAGTGGTGCAGACACATCCACACTGCACCCTGTATACTTGTGCACTGCCGTCTGCTGCAGTGGTAGGAGCCGCCTGAATGCATCTTCTTCCTGCCGGAGAGGAGCTTGTGGGCCTGTGCGGTGAGGAGGTGGACGCTGCGCACCTCCTGAGAAGTATATGGCTCTCCATGTATCTGTGCACATAGTATACCACTCTAGTGTATAGCAGAAAGGAGACATCGACCAGAAGAGTCCAGGCATGTGGGTGATGCTAATAATTATTATATTGATAACCAGGTGGAAGAGGAGGAAATGCAAAAGAAGGGGGGAATTAAAAACTATACGCAAAGGGGACGTCGAGACAGGAATTACAATTAACACCAGTGGGAATGGATCATGATTAGAACAGCAAAGGGAGAATACAGAGAATCAAGCCACAAATTAATCCAGTATATAAAAATATATATACATATCATTAGTTAGATATATCTGTACATATGATTGTTTAATTATCATAAACTTTACATAAAGTGCAAGTGCCTCCAAAGAATAAATCTACATAAATTATATATCTCATATGTGAACAAATACAGGTGTTTCTCACTAAATTAGAATATAATCAAACAGTTATTGTTTATTTCTGTTAATGCTGATGATTATGGCTATACGAGTTTCACTTTTTTGTATTGAAGAACTGAAATAAAGTAACTTTTTGATGATATTCTAATTTAGTGAGATGCACCTGTGTATGTATATATACAAGGGCTGGTCCCTTATTATTTGGATGTCGGTGTGAATCCTGTAGAGAGTAGTGCACTGACTTGAGCAGGGCCGGCGTCAGCACCCAGCGCACCCGGGCAAATGCCGGGGCCCTGAGCAGGCAGAGGGGCCCACTGGCGGTCGCGCACCCCGCTGGGCTATGGGCGGAGGAGAGCGGTGTCAGCGCCCGCCCTTCTCCGCCGCTTGCTCAGGGCCCCGGCAGCCCGATACTTACCTCTCCCCGTGCCTCCGCAGATCAGCTGTCTTCCTGCTCTGCGCTCCCTGTGACGTCTCAGGTCAGAGGGCGCGGTGACGTCTTTACACCGCGCCCTCCCCTGAGCCGTCACAGGGAGCGCTGAGCGGGAAGACGCCGACAACGCTGGAGTTCGGAGCCGAGCAGCGAGCGGCGGGCAGCAGGCAGCGGGCAGCAGGTAGCAGGTGAGGAGAAAGGAGGTGAGTATTTGATTTTTTTTTTTTTTTTTTAATGTATGGAGGCATGGGGCATTATAAAGAGGGGAGGGGGGGCATCCTGCATGGAGCATTATAAAGAGGAGGGGTGACAGCCTGCATGGGGCATTATAAGGTGGGGAACAGCCTGCATGGGGCATTATAAAGAGGGGGGGATTCCTGCTTGGGGCATTATAATGAGGAGGGGTGACAGCCTGCATGGGGCATTATAAGGTGGGGACCAGCCTGCATGGGACATTATAAGGTGGGGAACAGCCTGCACGGGGCATTATAAAGAGAGGGGGGGACATCCTGCATGGGGCATTATAAAGAGGAGGGGTGACAGCCTGCATGGGGCAGTATAAAGAGGAGGGGTGACAGCCTGCATGGAGCATTATAAAGAGGAGGGGTGACAGCCTGCATGGGGCATTATAAAGAGGGGGGGCAGCCTGTATGGGGCATTATGTGGGGGGTAACAGCCTGCATGGAGCATTAAAAGGGGGGGGCCTGTATGGGGCATTATGTGGGGGGGAACAGCCTGCATGGAGCATTATAAAGAGGGGAGGGGGGGCATCCTCCATGGAGCATTATAAAGAGGAGGGGTGACATCCTGCATGGGGCATTATAAAGAGGAGGGGTGACAGCCTGCATGGGGCAGTATAAAGAGGAGGGGTGACAGCCTGCATGGGGCATTATAAAGAGGAGGGGTGACAGCCTGCATGGGGCAGTATAAAGAGGAGGGGTGACAGCCTGCATGGGGCATTATAAGGTGGGGAACAGCCTGCATGGGGCATTATAAAGAGGGGGGGATTCCTGCTTGGGGCATTATAATGAGGAGGGGTGACAGCCTGCATGGGGCATTATAAGGTGGGGACCAGCCTGCATGGGGCATTATAAGGTGGGGAACAGCCTGCACGGGGCATTATAAAGAGAGGGGGGGACATCCTGCATGGGGCATTATAAAGAGGAGGGGTGACAGCCTGCATGGGGCAGTATAAAGAGGAGGGGTGACAGCCTGCATGGAGCATTATAAAGAGGAGGGGTGACAGCCTGCATGGGGCTTTATAAAGAGGGGGGGCAGCCTGTATGGGGCATTATGTGGGGGGTAACAGCCTGCATGGAGCAGTAAAAGGGGGGGGCCTGTATGGGGCATTATGTGGGGGGGGACAGCCTGCATGGAGCATTATAAGGGGGGGGGCAGCCTGTATGGGGCATTATGTGGGGGGTAACAGCCTGCATGGAGCATTAAAAGGGGGGGCCTGTATGGGGCATTATGTGGGGGGGGACAGCCTGCATGGAGCATTATAAGGGGGGGGCAGCCTGTATGGGGCATTATGTGGGGGGTAACAGCCTGCATGGAGCATTAAAAGGGAGGGGCCTGTATGGGGCATTATGTGGGGGGTAACAGCCTGCATGGAGCATTATAAGGGGGGGACAGCCTGTATGGGGCATTATGTGGGGGGTAACAGCCTGCATGGAGCATTATAAGGGGGGGACAGCCTGTATGGGGCATTATGTGGGGGGTAACAGCCTGCATGCAGCATTATATGGGGACCGGTATCCTGTATGGAGCGTTATATGGGGGCCACTATCCTGTATGGAGCGTTATATGGGGGCCAGTATTCTGTATGGAGCCTTATATGGGGGCCAGTATTCCGTATGGAGCCTTATATGGAAGCCAGTATTCCGTATGGAGCCTTATATGGGGGCCAGTATTCCGTATGGAGCCTTATATGGGGGCCAGTATTCCGTATGGAGCCTTATATGGGGGCCAGTATTCCTTATGGAGCCTTATATGGGGGCCAGTATTCCATATGGAGCCTTATATAGGGGCCAGTATTCCATATGGGGCCTTATATGGGGGCCAGTATTCCGTATGGAGCCTTATATGGGGGCCAGTATTCCGTATGGAGCCTTATATGGGGGCCAGTATTCTGCATGGAGCCTTATATGGGGGTCAGTATTCCGCATGGAGCCTTATATGGGGGTCAGTATTCCGCATGGAGCCTTATATGGGGGTCAGTATTCCGCATGGAGCCTTATATGGGGGTCAGTATTCCGCATGGAGCCTTATATGGGGGTCAGTATTCCGTATGGGGCCTTATATGGGGGCCAGTATTCCGTATGGGGCCTTATATGGGGGCCAGTATTCCGTATGGGGTCTTATATGGGGGCCAGTATTCCGTATGGGGTCTTATATGGGGGCCAGTATTCCGTATGGGGTCTTATATGGGGGCCAGTATTCCGTATGGGGTCTTATATGGGGGCCAGTATTCCATATGGGGCCTTATATGGGGGCCAGTATTCCGTATGGGGTCTTATATGGGGGCCAGTATTCCGTATGGGGCCTTATATGGGGGCCAGTATTCCGTATGGGGCCTTATATGGGGGCCAGTATTCCGTATGGGGCCTTATATGGGGGCAAGTATTCCGTATGGGGCCTTATATGGGGGCCAGTATTCCGTATGAAGCGTTATATGGGGACCAGTATTCCGTATGGAGCCTTATATGGTGGCCACTATTCTGTGTGGAGCGATTCACCGGTTTCTGAGCTATTGTGGAATTTACAATAGATATCACTCATGAAGTGAAATCTTTGCATTGTACTATATATATATATTTCTCCGCCGTATCTCTGCATCATGAATCGTGGTATGTGTTAAAGGGGCCCACTGAGACTCTTTCGCCCGGGGCCCAGAAAAACCTGGAGCCGGCCCTGGACTTGGGCATATGTGCTGTTGACAGATATATATTTGTATCCACTTTAAGCGTTTTTAAAAAAGGTGACCACATGTGCATTGTACTCACGCTATAGCAGATGCAGATCCCACTCCTGATTGGCGTCCACCCGATGTATGTTTCGGCTTCTTGTCTTCGTCAGGGGGTGGCATCATTCGGAAAGAGCTAAAAGTTAAACGGCCAACTATAGCCAATCAGGATGGAGGTATGTCTCCACCAACCAATGGGTGCTGAGGAGGCGCGGCGCGATACACAACGCGCACCAACGCTACGAGGAAACTATGTGACCTGTGATGCTGCGAGCACGTGATGGAGACACTTGATCGGGGGTCACGGGGCACATATAGATACAGTCGGGGAGGATGATGTGGAGACGTTCATGTGTATTGCCTCTTCAGCAGACATCTAATCTACTGATTGAGTGTGGATATATCGGATAAAGTGGAAAATCTTCTTAATTTATAATGATGGATAACGAGTATAGGTTATATATTACAGCAATACACAGGAATAGGGGGTAGTGAGTGTTACATGTATATAAGCATAGGCGGATTATAATGAGGACGATCTGGGCTACCGCCCGGGGCCCCGAACCTCCAGGGGGCCCGGGGCTCCGGGGTGTCTATGGTCAGATTGTCCTCATTATATGTGCGGCGCCACGGCACATACCGGCAGGCAGTGGGGGGGGGGGGGCAGGATCGCTCCCCCAGCAGCGGCACACAGCCGCTGCTTCTTCGGCCGGGCCAGCACTGCAGCAGTTAACTTCCCTGTGCTGGCCCGGCCGCGTCTCTGCTAGGAGACACGGCCCTGTGCGCGGCCGTGTCTCCTAGCTGTGACGTCACGCAGTGTGCACCCGGCCTGCAGTGCTGCACCGGAAAAGACCTGGAGCCGAGTCGGGGGATGGTGAGTGTGTGTGTGTGTATGTATGTATGTGTGTGTGTGTGCAAGCAGATGTCATTGTGTGATGTCTGTTTATATGTATTTTTGTGCTTCAAATGTGTTTATGCGTGTATGTATATGTCTGTATATGTTTGTGTATGCGTGACTGCGTGCGGCTTCCTGCTGAGTATATATGGCGCCGTGCGGCCTCCTGCTGTCTCTGGGGGGGCGCCGTGCGGCCTCCCGCTGTGTATAGATGGCGCCGTGCGGCCTCCTGCTGTCTCGGGGGGGGCGCCGTGCGGCCTCCCGCTGTGTATAGATGGCGCCGTGCGGCCTACTGCTGTCTCTGGGGGGGGGCGCGCCGTGCAGCCTCCCGCTGTGTATATATGGCGCCGTCCAGCCTCCCGCTGTGTATAGATGGCGCCGTGCGGCCTCCCGCTGTGTATAGATGGCATTGTGCGGCCCCCTGTGTATAGATGGCATCGTGCGGCCTTCCGCTGTTTATAGGTGGCGCCGTGGGGCCTCCCGCTGTGTATAGGTGGCACCGCCCGCTGTGCATAGGTGGCGCCGTGCGGCCTCCCGCTGTGTATAGGTGGCGCCTCCCGCTGTGTATAGGTGGCGCCGTGCGGCCTCCCGCTGTGTATAAGTTGCGCCGTGCTGCCTCCCGCTGTGTATAGGTGGCGCCGTTCGGCCTCCCGCTGTGTATAGGTGGCGCCGTGCGGCCTCCCGCTGTGTATAGGTGGCGCCGTGCGGCCTCCCGCTGTGTATAGGTGACGCCGTACGGCCTCCTGCTGAGTATAGATGGCGCCGTGCGGCCTCCTGCTGTCTTTGGGGTCGGGGGCGCCGTGCGGCCTCCTGCTGAGTATAGATGGCGCCGTGCGGCCTCCTGCTGTCTCTGTGGGAAGGGCGCTGTGCGGCCTCCCGCTGTGTATAGATTGCGCCGTGCGGCCTCCTGCTCTCTCTGGGGGTAGCGCTGTGGGCCTCCCACTGTGTTTAGGTGGCGCCGTGTGGCCTCCCGCTGTGTATAGATGGCGCCGTGCGGCCTCCCGCTGTGTATAGATGGCGCCGTGCGGCCTCCCGCTGTGTATAGATGGCTACGTGCGGCCTCCCGCTGTGTATAGATGGCTACGTGCGGCCTCCCGCTGTGTATAGATGGCTACGTGCGGCCTCCCGCTGTGTATAGATGGCTACGTGCGGCCTCCCGCTGTGTATAGATGGCTACGTGCGGCCTCCTGCTGTGTATAGATGGCTACGTGCGGCCTCCAGCTGTGTATAGATGGCTACGTGCGGCCTCCCGCTGTGTATAGATGGCTACGTGCGGCCTCCCGCTGTGTATAGATGGCTACGTGCGGCCTCCTGCTGTGTATAGATGGCTACGTGCGGCCTCCTGCTGTGTATAGATGGCTACGTGCGGCCTCCTGCTGTGTATAGATGGCTACGTGCAGCCTCCTGCTGTGTATAGATGGTTACGTGTGCTCAATATTGAGTCATACAATTAATGTAAGGCTATGTGCCCACGATGCAGAAATGCTCCGGATTTTTTTTGACCGTTTCCGCATCTACCTGGCAGAAAAAACGCATGCGGATTGTACATGCTTTTTTCCTGCCTGGGACTTGCTGACGTGAAGCGTTCTTCACTTGCATTTCCGCATGCGGGTTGACAAGCGCTTTCCAAGCGATTTTAGCATCACTTGGAAAGTGCTTGACAACTTGGTCACACTATATAAATACATGCAACCGGCATGGATTTATATAGTGTGACCATAAAAGAATGATAAAAAATAAATATATAATTACATTCTGATGGCCTGCCGACGTCAGCGGTCGCGTGACCCGTCACATGACTAAATGACGTCACGGCAGGTCCTTTTCAGACCATCGCGAGCTGCTGGCAAGCCAGGACGCATCGGATAAAGACACCGGGGGCCATCAGAAGGTAAATATAATATTTATTTTTTATTTTATTCTTTTTTTACAGGTTCTATGGTACCCGGGTCCGGAGGACAGTCTCCTCTTCTCCAAACCCGGGTACCATCCGCACATTGAAGCGCATGGATTATGCATGTACAGATGCAGTGATGCGGATTCCATGTGTTCTAATGCAAGTCAATGGCGGCGAAAGCGCCGTGCTTCCGCAAAATAATTGGTAGTGCAGCAGATTTTTCTGCAATGATAATCCGCAGCGGAAATTTACACAGCATGTGCACAGCACATGCAGATTATCATTGGGGAACATGGCAGACCTTCTACCAAGCGTTTTTAAGCGTTTCTGCAGCGGAATTGCCACCGCGGAAACGCTTAAAAAACGCATAGTGGGCACACAGCCTAAAAAAAATTATTATAATTAATATTGTGTTCTCCCCGCCTCAGTCCTCACAGCACAACGCAGAACACGAGCTCCTCATCACCATCCTCCTGTCCCGGCACAATGTGCGCACTGCTGCAGCTGCAGGTGGAATAGTGTCCACTGGACTGAGAAGGCCCCGCCCCTTCTGGTGACATCATGATTCCATGAAATCACTCCTCCCCCTCAAGAAATCAACTCCAATCTAGACGCTCCGCTGTTGCTGAGGCGTGGTGACGCTGTAGCTGGGTGATTGCAGGCAGAGTAGTGGTGTTTGGCGTCTGTACTACAGGTAAGAAGATGGGAATGTGCCAAGGTGATTACTACATACAGGACAATAAGTAGCTAGCTGTAGGTGTGCAGAATCCCACTCCCAATATTGTCAGGGTCTCGCACCCCCTCGTGTCGTGGGCTGTCAGGCTCCCGCACCCCTTCATGTCGTGGGCTGTCAGGCTCCCGCATCCCCTCGTGTCGTGGGCTGCCAGGCTCCCACACCCCCTCGTGTCGTAGGCTGCCAGGCTCCCGCATCCCCTCGTGTCGTGGGCTGTCAGGCTCCCGCACCCCTTCGTGTCGTGGGCTGCCAGGCTCCCGCACCCACTCGTGTCGTGGGCTGTCAGGCTCCCGCACCCCCTCGTGTCGAGGGCCGTCAGGCTCCCGCACCCCCTCGTGTCGTGGGCTGCCAGGCTCCCGCACCCCCTCGTGTCGTGGGCTGCCAGGCTCCCGCACCCCCTCGTGTCGTGGGCTGCCATGCTCCTGCACCCCCTCGTGTCGTGGGCTGCCAGGCTCCCGCACCCCCTCGCGTCGAGGGCTGTCAGGCTCCCGCCCCCCGTCTTGTCGTGGGCTGCCAGGCTCCCGCACCCCCTCGTGTCGTGGGCTGCCAGGCTCCCGCACCCCCTCGCGTCGAGGGCTGTCAGGCTCCCGCCCCCCGTCTTGTCGTGGGCTGCCAGGCTCCCGCACCCCCTCGTGTCGTGGGCTGCCAGGCTCCCGCACCCCCTCGCGTCGAGGGCTGTCAGGCTCCCGCCCCCCGTCTTGTCGTGGGCTGCCAGGCTCCCGCACCCCCTCGTGTCGTGGGCTGCCAGGCTCCCGCACCCCCTCGCGTCGAGGGCTGTCAGGCTCCCGCCCCCGTCTTGTCGTGGGCTGTCAGGCTCCCGCACCCCCTCGTGTCGTGGGCTGCCAGGCTCCCGCACCCCCTCGTGTCGTGGGCTGTCGGGATCCCGCACCCCCTCATGTCGTCGGCTGTCAGGCTCCCGCACCCCCTCGTGCCGTGGGCTATCGGGCTCCCGCACCCCCTCGTGTCGTGGGCTGTCAGGCTCCCACACCCCCTCGTGTCGTGGGCTGCCATGCTCCCGCACCCCCTCGTGTCGTGGGCTGCCAGGCTCCCGCACCCCCTCGCGTCGAGGGCTGTCAGGCTCCCGCCCCCCGTCTTGTCGTGGGCTGCCAGGCTCCCGCACCCCCTCGTGTCGTGGGCTGCCAGGCTCCCGCACCCCCTCGCGTCGAGGGCTGTCAGGCTCCCGCCCCCCGTCTTGTCGTGGGCTGCCAGGCTCCCGCACCCCCTCGTGTCGTGGGCTGTCGGGCTCCCGCACCCCCTCATGTCGTCGGCTGTCAGGCTCCCGCACCCCCTCGTGCCGTGGGCTATCGGGCTCCCGCACCCCCTCGTGTCGTGGGCTGTCAGGCTCCCGCACCCCCTCGTGTCGTGGGCTGCCATGCTCCCGCACCCCCTCGTGTCGTGGGCTGCCAGGCTCCCGCACCCCCTCGCGTCGAGGGCTGTCAGGCTCCCGCCCCCGTCTTGTCGTGGGCTGTCAGGCTCCCGCACCCCCTCGTGTCGTGGTCTGCCAGGCTCCCACACCCCCTCGTGTCGTGGGCTGTCGGGCTCCCGCACCCCCTCATGTCGTCGGCTGTCAGGCTCCCGCACCCCCTCGTGCCGTGGGCTATCGGGCTCCCGCACCCCCTCGTGTCGTGGGCTGTCAGGCTCCCACACCCCCTCGTGTCGTGGGCTGCCATGCTCCCGCACCCCCTCGTGTCGTGGGCTGCCAGGCTCCCGCACCCCCTCGCGTCGAGGGCTGTCAGGCTCCCGCCCCCCGTCTTGTCGTGGGCTGTCAGGCTCCCGCACCCCCTCGTATCGTGGGCTGCCAGGCTCCCGCACCCCCTCGTGTCGTGGGCTGTCGGGCTCCCGCACCCCCTCATGTCGTCGGCTGTCAGGCTCCCGCACCCCCTCGTGCCGTGGGCTATCGGGCTCCCGCACCCCCTCGTGTCGTGGGCTGCCAGGCTCCCACACCCCCTCGTGTCGTGGGCTGCCAGGCTCCCGCATCCCCTCGTGTCGTGGGCTGTCAGGCTCCCGCACCCCCTCGTGTCGTGGGCTGCCAGGCTCCCGCACCCCCTCGTGTCGTGGGCTGTCAGGCTCCCGCACCCCCTCGTGTCGAGGGCCGTCAGGCTCCCGCACCCCCTCGTGTCGTGGGCTGCCAGGCTCCCGCACCCCCTCGTGTCGTGGGCTGCCAGGCTCCCGCACCCCCTCGTGTCGTGGGCTGCCATGCTCCTGCACCCCCTCGTGTCGTGGGCTGCCAGGCTCCCGCTCCCCCTCGCGTCGAGGGCTGTCAGGCTCCCGCCCCCTGTCTTGTCGTGGGCTGCCAGGCTCCCGCACCCCCTCGTGTCGTGGGCTGTCGGGCTCCCGCACCCCCTCATGTCGTCGGCTGTCAGGCTCCCGCACCCCCTCGTGCCGTGGGCTATCGGGCTCCCGCACCCCCTCGTGTCGTGGGCTGTCAGGCTCCCGCACCCCCTCGTGTCGTGGGCTGCCATGCTCCCGCACCCCCTCGTGTCGTGGGCTGCCAGGCTCCCGCACCCCCTCGCGTCGAGGGCTGTCAGGCTCCCGCCCCCCGTCTTGTCGTGGGCTGTCAGGCTCCCGCACCTCCTCGTGTCGTGGGCTGTCAGGCTCCCGCACCCCCTCGTGTCGTGGGCTGTCAGGCTCCCGCACCCCCTCGTGTCGTGGGCTGTCAGGCTCCCGCACCCCCTCTTGTCGTGGGCTGCCAGGCTCCCGCACCCCCTCTTGTCGTGGGCTGCCAGGCTCCCGCACCCCCTCTTGTCGTGGGCTGCCAGGCTCCCGCACCCCCTCTTGTCGTGGGCTGCCGGGCTCCCGCACCCCCTCGTGCCGTGGGCTGTCTGGCTCCCGCACTCTCCCCTTGTCGTCTGTGGAGAAAATTAATACATATTTTCATTTTTCAGGTTTTCTCTTATAAAACAAGATTCATGAGCTTCTGTCTTTGACCGAAAAAATGGCGTCTGACAAGTCGCTGCTGTCTGCAGAAATGAACACAAACATGGAGGAAGCGCTGTATGAACAGATGCTGATGAAGGTACGAAAGATGAATTGGAGAGGCCAGCAATCACCGGGTGAATGTCTCCTCCGTCAGCCGCCGGGGGCGCGGCAGTCTCCAACATTTACCTAATGTGTATTGTTGGCTTTAGACCCCTCACAGTTGTACTATTTTGGTGCAGGAAAAATCAGTTTGCAGAACCATCCTGTTCATGTTACTCACTGATTCTCACTTGTTGCCTCATTTCAGGCCAAACAGGAGATGCAGAGCAGAATACCGAACTTACCAGAAAGCAGACAGATCAGACCCCAGCCGGGTGAGATGGGCGTCCTCTGATTATTATCCAGATTACTTTGTGCATATTATGTGACAGATACCACAGTGGGGCAGTGGGGTCTTATTGACTGCAACGGTCACATGATGCAACCAACGTGGGGGGTCACATAATTTCTTATGCAGTTGATTACATGTAAATGCTGCTTGGCTTTTGCCGATTTTATTGTGTTTTTGTTCACTTTTTGTTTTTATTTCTGTGTTAGGTTTCTGCATTAAAACTCGCACATCCAAAAATACCAAAATCTTTATTAACATCTGCAAGTCGAACCAGATCCCAGCGGCCCTGGACCTGACGGAGCAGGAGTTAGTCAGCATCCTGGAATCTGATGATCCCTCCGGCTATCGAGTCCCCATGAGCCTTGGAGAGCTCCACGTTGAAGTTGATAATAGTACGTTTTTTTTTAATACAGCGCTTCTCTTTTTAAAGGGATAGTCCAGAGATATCCTTAAAGGGGTTAAAATAGCAAGTATTACAACTTACTAATCCTCAATGGTCAAAGGTGCCATCTCCACAGGTTCTGGTAGGTCCACTTCCAGTCTGCGGAATAAAGTTTGACATCTTGTTGTTGACTTTTGAACTTTTTTGGTTTAGATTTGGGACTTAGAGGGATTGTCCACTACTTGGATTCCCCTTTAAGAACTTATACCACTTATTCATAGCAGCCCTACTAAGGTCAATGGATTGAGTCGGCACCGCAAAGGATCTAAGTCCTGGTGCACTTTGTCCTACAGGTAGAGGCGGCTGCTCGGCGTACGACATAGTGATTAATGGCACCTTCTTTGAGAAAATTACGGTAACTGCAATTGCTTATTCCGACATACGAGCTGTCTGCTCTCCTTTGTGTCAGCTCCTTACTTTGTATTTTTTTTATTAGAATAATGAGCTTTTCAGGGAATTTTTTATCACCGTGGCCATGGAGGGACTAGAGAACAAGTACGAAATGGAGCTGTCAAGAGGTAACGACCGCATCACTGATCTTTTCCTTGATTTTTCCATCGACCACACAAGGACTTGTTCTTTCGTGGAGCAAGTTTACCATATAATATATTGAACATTTTTATGTACCAACCTGTTGTATGGCACCGTATCAAATGCCTTTGAAAAGTCCAGATAGACAACATCCACTAAGTTTCCCTGGTCCAACCTGAACTTACCTCCCCATAGAATCTTTTCAGATTAGTTTGCAGGACAGATCCCTCATAATCATGTTTAGGTTATTCTTATTGAGGTGCTCCAGGTTAGTATCTCTTAGAAAACCCTCAAAGTTGTTGCCCACAGTACAAGTTAAACTTACCGACCTATAAATTCCAGGCTCAGATGTTATCCCCTTCTTGAATATTGGTACCACATTTGCTATGTGGGTGTAACCCTGGTGGATATGGACCCACTGCCCCACGGGAGGGTTGTGACTAGGTGTCTACTGGGTCTCCACTAGAACCTCTGGTGGTGAGGATAGACTGGGCCGCCGGTAGACACCAGGTACCACTTCAGTGCAGTTCCCGGGACTGCAGCAGCATTCCGGAGGTACCAGGGTACCAGACTCAGGAGAGCGAAGACAAGGACTAGGTCAGACAGTCTGAGATCAGGGCAGGAAGCACAGGTTCAGGATAGAGAAAAATGGCAAGGGGGACAGGGGTTTTTGATACCAGAAAACTCCTTTAACGCTTGCAACCTCTGTTGCTTGACTGCTACTCAAACAGTCAAATCAGTCAGTAAGAATTTAGGGAACTTCCATGGCGATATTTTGCATCAGTATTTGTTTGCAGACGCCAGGAGTGGATCCAAAACAGAAAAGGTGAAAGTGTTTCAGTTACTATTTTTCTCTGTGTTTGTTCCCCTCTGGTTTTCAGCTTACAAATACTGATGTAAATTAGTGCCCAAAATACTCACTGTGTGAATGAGGCGAGGAAGCTGCTTGTAGTACTGTAATAGAAGTCCTTATTCTGAGGATGAGTTCTGTAATTCTTGTCTTCTCTGCTCCATCAAACTCCCCAGAGCAGGGGCAACCCCTGGAGCAAAACTTCTGGCGGCAGATGTCCAGACGTATGACTCAGTGATGTGTGATGGACCCCGACTCCCAAACAAAATGAATCAGACACATACAAAATAAATACACAAATCATTGCAATTAGGTGTCAAACGTTCTCAACTTTATTTAAATTTACATGACACCGAAAATGGCACAACCCTCGACTCACGAAGAGTCACCCTCCAGCGCTCAGGAGAGGAAAACCCCCTGTGGAGGAAACCTCTAGGGAACCATGGCTGGAGGGCTGCCCTTCCCTTGGGCTTAGAGAGTTAGTGCCGATATATGACGGAGTTTTAGAATTTCTACATATTTACAGAGAACGACATAACAAATATAGACTATTAATGTGATAAACTGGATGTGGGAGAGATCTGGCTGCGATATCTGTCACCACATTTATTGCTGGAACGAATTTAGTTGATCTGATTTCCCAGGTGGATCTACCACTTCTCCCTTACAGATCCAGCTCCGTCTCTCAAGATGTTGGGTACTTGGTTACAGGGGTTGCTCATTATGGATAACCCCTAATAGGATGAGTATCCCCTCCCCCTCCCAATTTATCACCCATTAAAGTCAAGGATCCATCCATGAACTCCCAAAGAAGAGCAGCTCTTTGTACATAGTAACAGAAGGGGATCCTGTTTTGGGGACCCCCCCTCTGTTACCTTCCCTTCCCCCCGGGGTGTCTAAGAAGACAACCCCTTTCCCTGCTAGAACCTCCAAATTACACCAACATTGGCACATTACGTGGGGTGGTCAAGCTCAAGGTCCTCAGGCGCATCATCAGTAATGGCGCTGATCATGGCAGCACGGCATTCTTTTATGGAATCTTCTTTATGACACTTGTTTATGCCCTCACAATAGTTGTCATGGTTACTACAAGGGCTATTACTGATGCAGGGTCCAAGTATTAACCCTTTCATCATTGGTAATTCACTTTCATTATGGAGGCAAATAACTGCACTTGTTACCAAGCAGGAGTCTTATCATTACGGCTTCCCTTAGGCACCATAAGAAATAAAGATTATAGAACATACGTACAAGTGTTTCAGGAGTGTTTTGCACTTTTTAGATCCATAGATTGGGCTTATAACTAGCACTTTACAAAGCAGAAAATTAAGAGGAAATTACTTGTAAAATAATATTATAGGGAATTGCATTTCAAGCATTTTCCTAATGTGCATTCTGCATACTTGCATAGTTACATAGGTTGAAAAAGTTTGAACTTTAATGTCCTTGGTCTATCTCCAAAGTTATACATTTTCTATTACTAGATTATTTATAACCCACAATGTCATGTTTTGTTAAAAAAGTATCCAGCCCTTCTATAAATGCTGTTATGCTATCTGCCATTACTATATCTTGTGGTTGGCATTCCACAGTCTGACTGCTCTAACTGTAAAGAATCCTTTCCTATTAAGTTGCCAGAATCACTTCACCTCCGCTTGTTATAAATGTTCCTGGTGCTTTGTAAGGTCCTGGAAAGTGATAAGTCATGTGCCAGTACTATGCATTGACCACATATGTATTTATACATATAAATGTATATTTATGAAGGAGATGATAATTACCCTTCATAGAGGTGTTACGATCATTCATAAATTGCTTTCATAGGTTTGATCTCCAGGATTAGGAGAGATTTGGGGTGTAAACGTAATAAACAATGAGTAAAACATCAAAGCAAACGAAAAAGGGTTTGTGACCCAAACTGGTAGGTGAGACCGGCTAGCCCCATATTATATCACAACCAGGTTTCGCCTGAGGAGGGCAGCACTAATGAGTCCTCAGGAGCGCATAACCCTGAAATATGCAGCGATTCTACACTATCCATTATAAAAGGGTTTAATATGCTACTTACTACCATGTTTTAGCTAAGATACAAGGCATACTTGTAAGGAGAGATGAAAAAGGTGATGGGGGATAACATATAAATATACTGAGGAACTCTATACACTAGTGGCCAAAATTGAGGCAACACCCCCAAGATTTATGAATTTTTAGCATTTTGCCAATACAAATACAAATTTCATGAATGTTTTTGATTTCACAGTAAAGTTTTTAAGTAGAAATAAAATCTCATATAGAAACACAATATTAGCAGGAAATTTGTTCATTTGTCAACAAATTGGACACTATTGTCACTCAGATGACTGTGGGAGAAAAGCCATTGATTTGTCCTATTTTCATATCTAACACTAAATGTTAATACTCAGTTGGACAGCCCTCGGCCTTGATGACTGCCTGGCATCTACTTGGCATGCTATCTACCAGTTTGTGTAAATCAGATGGTGTGATGATATGAAGCCATGATTTGATGATGGCTGCAATGAGTTCCTGCTTGTGTGAAGCCCGCTGTTTTGACACCGCTCTTTTGAGCCGAGCCCAGAGATTCTCAATAGGATTGAGATCTGGGCTGTTTCCTGGCCAATTCAATAGCTGGACATTTTTGTCCTTGAACCAAGAGAGCCATTTTTTAGCTGTATGGCATGGGGCTCCATCTTAAAATGAACGGTGTCCCTTCACCAAATACATCATGTGCCGAAGGAATGAGTTTAGGCTGAAGGACTTCCTTGATGTACTTTTCAGCATTAACTGTTTCTTCAATTACCTGCAGCCGACCACCTGCATCTCTGGACACGCAGCCCCCTACCATAACACTCAGAGTAGGCTTCATGGTGGGTACTGTACCCTCTGGCAACCAGTCCTCTCCAGGTCGTCGTCGAACGTAGCTTACACCGTCGCTGCCAAAGATGGATATGCGTGTCTCATCGCTCCATATAACATTTCTCCATTGTTCAATGGTCCATTTACAATGTTCTTTGGCCCCTGTAGACGTTTCTGACGCTGTGAGGCATTCAGAAATGGCTTTTTACCTGGTATTCTGGCTCTTAACCCCGCGTTTACCAATCGTCGTCGAACCGTCCGATCAGACACTGTCACTCCGGTGTTGACAAGCTCCTTGTTGATGTTAACAGCCGTTTATTTCCTGTTATTTAGGGCGATTCTAACAATTCTTCTATCAGTCTGAGGAGTTGTAGCCTTCTTCCTTTCTCTACCTGGTTTATTCTTTATCGAACCAGTCTCTTGAAACCGCTTACACACTTTGAGAACGAAAACATGTAATTGCTTACCTTCTGATGACAAACTGGCATTAAAATATAAAAACCGCATTTTAATCGCACAATATCTGTCTTAAATCACACCCAGGTCACTATAAACCAACATAGAATACATATCGCAGAAGAGGGCGTGTGTACAAGTAAGTAGGTCAGTGAAAACTTCCATTAAATATTGGTGATGGTGAAAAACTGAAGGTTTTTGGCCACTAGTGTATAACACAAAATATAAACAAAAAAGAAAGGGAAGAACATTTCTGCACAAAAAACCTGTCGCTCGGCAGGAAAATCCCCTTGAAATTGCGTTTTTTGAGATTTTTTTTCCCGTTCTTTAGAAACGCTGCAAAAATACTGAAAGAATAGACATGAAACTGCTTCAAATCTTCAAGGATTCACTTTTCCTGCTTTTCCTGGTACTATCAAACATAGCATTTTTGGGAACTTGGAGCTCTATATTACAAATATGTCCGTCCCTCCAGTTGAAAGAAATTAACATTTTCCTGGAGGGAAGTTTATATTTTACATTATGTCAGTTTTTGTCTATCGATGATAAAGTGCAGTTTGCTGCAATTTTTATTGTGACATATACCCAAATCATTCTCGAAAATATTTCACATTCAACGCGCGTCGGGCGGGCCTGCGTGCTCTCACATGCCAGGCCTGAGTTTCAGTTCCAGTCCGACCCTGTTAATCATCTATGGTTTCCCTTCAGAGTGGAAAATGCTGAAAAATCGGAAGTTCCTGGGATCCATTTTTGAACAGAATATCAGAACCAAATCAAAACCGATGATTCAGGAAATGGACATAATGGGGTAAGTCCCAACTCTAAGGTACAAGTCTATGGCATACAGTCTGTAAAAGACGACAGAGTAGGCTGCTGTTGAGCATCGGCGGCTTCTTCTCTGATGTTCCTCGCTCATCCATGCAGTACATGGTCCGCCATTCAATTGATTGGATGTCTTATAATACCACATTTCCTCTAGGTACACAAAGTATGAAGAGCGCCACTCCTCCTGGTGATAGGTTATACCCAACAGATGGGGCAGCGCCACTCCTCGTGGTGATGGGTTACACCCAACAGATGGGGGAGCGCCACTCCTCCTGGTGATAGGTTATACCCAACAGATGGGGCAGTGCCACTCCTCGTGGTGATGGGTTACACCCAACAGATAGGGGAGCTCCACTCCTCGTGGTGATGGGTTACACCCAACAGATGGGGGAGTACCACTACTCATGGTGATGGGTTATACCCAACATATGGGGGAGCGCCACTCCTTGAGGTGATAGGTTATACCCAACAGATGGGGGAGCGCCACTCCTCATGGTGATGGGTTATACCCAACAGATGGGGGAGCGCCACTCCTCGTGGTGATGGGTTATACCCAACAGATGGGGGAGCACCACTCCTCGTGGTGATGGGTTATACCCAACAGATGGGGGAAGTTGCAGAATGGCTTGTTATGGTGCAAGAACAATGTGGACATTGTTTTGTTTTTTTGTTTTAACTATTATGCCTTTATGTTCTTTATTTTTTTCCTACAGACCCTCCCAGCTAACTCCAAGCAAGTCCCTCATCTCAGAAGTTGAAAGGTTTGGGTTACTTTGAGGTTTAATGCATGCATTTACTTTTTTTAGAATCCCATCTTACAAAAGATATAGGATATCCAACTTCTTGGACTCCAAGAATAAGGGGGCTGCAGCCTGGAAGTAACACCGCTGCCCTTTTTAAAGAATATGCTGGTGTGGGGCAGCTACTCCGATATTCACTGTGCAGGAGAACTGCAGCTAAGCCCATTCACTTTGCTGGATCTATGCTGTCGTTCCGCTGCACAGTGGAGGCCATGATGCCAATGTGCAGGGAATGACTGTGAAAGGGGCTGTTCCTCATTACCAGCATCAGTGCCCCTTTATTATATTAGAGATCGACCCCAACAGATCATAAATTGATGGTGTACCCTTGCAATATACTGCTTCCTTCCTTTTTTTTATCAGTTCACCCGTGAAACCAGATTACATGATTGTGGCGGAACCTCCTGTAGGACACCCAAGTTTTCTGGTGGCTGAAATCTCTTTACCTAAAGTGGTGAGACCCTCAGATGTGGTTTAGGATTGTGACCTTTTTGCATTTCATGTGATCTCCAATAGTCTTCCCTTATTAAAAGTCTGTGCCAACCTCGTGCTACCAGTCCTCCTCTGCCAACTTTTATCATCACAGCTTTGATGTGTCCACAGAAGCCAATTGCTGGCAGCTGTGACACATTTACTGGATGATGATGATATAATTTTTTTTTCATACTATGGTGGGTTGTTTGCAAGCTGTTGGAATTGGAAAGAAGATCTCTGTAAACGACTCTGTCAGCGGAGAATGACTGTTCAAACCAAGCACAGACGCCCAGTGCTTCACGGCGGGACCAGTCATTTATATAAGCCTTCCCCCCCTGCTTGTTTCCCCTCCATCTCCACCATCACCTCTTCTTTGACAGTTCTGGCTTCATAGATCCAGAGAGGAGATAGAGGGAAAACAAGCTGGTGGGAAGATGTATATATTATTATTATTATTTAATTATATAGTGCCATTGATTCCATGGTGCTGGTGCATATAAATGATATTATAATGATGATATAAATGATGAAAGAGGCTTGTTGCAATAGTGTAGAACACGCCGCTCTTTATTTTTTCTATATTAATGCGACATTTGGAGGAATCGCACAGAAAATGCTTTAAATGTATTTATTTTTTAATTTGATTTTTCTCATGTCCATGATTCACATTGCGTTAAATGAGGCATAATGAAGATTAAGAATGTTTCAGCTAATGTAGCCTTCATCAGACAGGATAATGTAGCTTAAGGGGACCCACTTGGTTAAATATAGGGGTCAGTTCTGGTCTTCCCAAAAAGCAGATTAAGTAGTCACCACACGGGAATCTGGTAATTACTGGGTTTGCTTTTGGGGACCCCAGATTTCTTCATATAACCGAGTGGGCCTTCTGCCTAATGAAGGCTACATTATCTGAAATTCTGGTACCATTCATTATGCCTCACTTAAAGGGGTTGCCTGGCACTTTAATATTGATGACCTATCCTAAGGATATTCCATTAGTATTAAAGTGGTGGACAACCCCTTTTAATGCAGTGTGAATCCTAAAAAATATTTTTCAGCATTTTCTGTGAGCAGTTCCTCCACGTGTCAGATTTAATGTATGAGACGTGTGGAGCTACACAGTAACTTCTAGTTGGCCACGTATCAAGATAAAAGTTTAGATTTTTGTGCACTTGTTGGTTACAACTTTCTTTCCCGTACAGAAGCATTCAGCGACATAAGCGTTGTTACCACGCTGGTCTTCTCTTTACAGTCTTCTGCTAGATCTCTTGTATTGGACTTGGGTGAAGACAGAATAGTCAGACGTCCCGATTTGTATCATCTAGACGTCTTCATTCCTTACAATATCATCCAAGAACAAAGTGGAGCTCAGTTCAACAAGGACAGTAAGGTGAGACAATTAAGCAAAGCTGGACATGTCTTACACCCCATTCTGAAATCTCCTTCTTAAAGAGGTTCTCTGAGAAAATATATAAAATAAAATTTTAAAAAATGTATACATTTATTTAGCAAAAATAAATTCTTTTAATTAGTGGATAATTCTATGTGAATACTTTTATGCCCAAAAATGGCAAAAGTATTCTTGGAGTGATACCTTTATTGGCTAACCAGAAAAAAAATATATATATGCAAGCTTTCAGAGCACAGAGGCTCCTTCTTCAGGCAATATTACACATGAATTCTTAACATTTGTAATCCTGCCTGAAGAAGGAGCCTGTGTGCTCTGAAAGCTTGCATATATATATTTTTTTTCTGGTTAGCCAATAAAGGTATCACTCCGAGAATACTTTTGCCATTTTTGGGCATAAAATTATTTCCATCAAATTTTCTGGCTAACACGGTACCACAATATAAATTTGTACTGTACATCACAATTAGGGGATAATAATTGCGTATGGACATAATGGCCAACGATGTCAGCAGCCATCCATCCTAGATGGGTGAAGGTAAACTGTTTGAGACGGACATCTCTGACCTACCTGGCACTCAGAAGACTCATGGGTTCTTTTAGTGATTTTTAATAAAGTAATGTAGTAAATAACAAATAAACAGACGTTTCGGTCACAATAGACCTTCATCGGTGTACTACAAAAGCAAAAAAATATAATAGTGAGTACCACATAGAAATATGCAATTCATATAACATAGGTTTGACAGAATGAGATCAAAATTCAATTGGTCATGGATAATGTACATACAGAAAATACAACATCGGGAAAAAATAATAATATAGTAGAGGATCTGGGGAAAGGGGATGGGAAGGAGAACTAGGTTAGGAGGGAAAGGGAAAAATAAAAAGTGACATACCGGTTTTATTAAAGGCGTGATGCATTTGGGCCGCTGTCTGTAGAAATTTGTAAACTAAGGGAACACATATAAAAAAAATTTTTTTAAAATAAAGAGGTCTAGAACAATGTAAGATGTGTGATGACACTTAGTGTAATCGGTGGCTATGAGGTTAGAAATACCCCGATAGGTGCTGTGGGATGAGGAACAATGAAGAGCACATAATGTGTGAGGGCAGGGGATGAAAAAACGTACCCGTTGCTTGCGGTAGGTACTTAAAGGTAATGGCCTGGTCGGTGCCGTAAGCTGTATAGAAAATGGAGTAAATAATAAAATATCTATGGGATATAGGGGCATTAAGTATAGTAGGAGCCAAAAAAGGAAAACATACCCGTAGAAGAAAATGAATAACCAGAGGCAGTAGCCCGGTAGGAAGTTGTATGCTAAGGGAAAAAATGGCACATTAAATGAAGCCCCAATAAGTATTAAGGATAAGGGGACCAGTGTAGGAAGCGTATCTGTATTGTAAAGGACGCAGGACGCGGTATCCACCGTTTGTCCAGAAGCATGTGGCAGGATAAGGCACCAGGGGTCTTTAAATAGGGGGTAGGAGGGGTGAA
Source organism: Phyllobates terribilis (assembly GCF_046119375.1). NCBI lineage: Eukaryota > Metazoa > Chordata > Amphibia > Anura > Dendrobatidae > Phyllobates > Phyllobates terribilis. Next base: position 3,929,501 of record NW_027362935.1, read on the forward strand.
AGGTTGTAATAGGAGCCAATCATTGGTGGTAGTGGTGTGGGAACGCGCTTTACTAGATTCTGGGATAGGACCTGAAAACCGGAAGTAGCGTCAAATGACGCTATTCAGGTCCTGTAAGGAAAAAACCGGTCACGTGACTGGAAGTGACGTGTGTATGCGTTCCACACAGTGTTCTATGCGTTCCACTGAGCGAGGGGGGCGCTGTAATACTTGTAACAGCGCTGTAGAGCAGAGGAGACCCACTAATAGATGTGTGGTTGCGTTCCACACAGGTACCATGCGTTCCACAGAGCGGTGGGAGCGCTGTAATACTTGTGACGGCATAGTAGAACAAGGGAAAGCCAGGATGGGAGTCCAGGAAGGATGGGGATCAGGAGGAGGGATGCCATATTAGGATGGGATCTGGAGAAACAGATAATGATAGCATAAGTTATTAAGGCAGAAAACACGGTGTATATCATAAAAACTACAATAAAGTGTAGTCATATCATCACGACCCCCCAAGTAACAAATAAAAGAAAATAAAAGAGGTTCCAACAAATAATATACCTGTGGTCTTGGTAGTGAATACATGTATATATGCAATCCGTGTTGTGTGGCAAGAATCAGTCGAAGTGGAAGAACTTAATTGGTTAGGAGGCACACACACATAAACACACATATACATTTATTTATATATCCATATACACACATACACACCCATTCCGAGGTGGCTATAGTCGTTTAGGTAAAGGAGCTGAGATCGTATTCCTTATTTAAGCCCCTTGGGGATAACGATTGTAACTCGTGGATCCAAAAAGCCTCTCTATATTTAAGAAGGCGAATACGGTCGCCTCCCCGTCTGGGAGGGGGTACGTGTTCAATCACTTGAAATTTTAGCTGCGCCACTGAATGACCAGCTGATGCAAAATGTGATGGAACCGGAAGAAGAAGGTTTTTACAACGTATGGTCGATTTGTGTTTTGAGATCCTATCTTTAACACACTGGATGGTTTCCCCCACGTACATGAGACCACAAGGACATTTAAGGATGTAAACAACATAGGAAGAGTTGCAGGTAAAGTAGTCCTTAATTTTGTACTGTTTCCCCGAGTGTGGGTGGTAAAAAGTGTCGCCTCGGATGATATTGTTGCATTGGTAGCATTGAAGACATGGGAATGTCCCGTTTTTGGGTGTGGACAGAAATCTTTGTCGAGGTTTAGTGATGGGGGTGCCTACGTCGGAATGGACGAGGCGGTCACGGATGTTAGTGGGTCTCTTGTAGCATGGTAAAAATGGAGCTTTGAACTCTTGAACTGTGGGATAGGCTGTTTGGAGTATGCTCCAATGTTGTCGTATTTTCTTGTGTATTATCGAGACTACAGGATGGTAGGTATGGACAAACGGTATACGGTTATTGGTGGAAAGTCTGGGTCTGTTGGTGGGTTCTAGGGCTCGAGATAATGTATCAGGTGGGTAACCTCTGTTGAGGAACTTCTCTTTCATCTCGGTGATCCTGATGTCCCGTGTGGTAGGATTGCTAACAATTCGTTCAACGCGGTGGAATTGGGACTTGGGCACCGAGGTAAAGATGGATTTGGGGTGGAGGCTGGTATAATGTAAGGGGCCGTTTCTGTCTGTGACAAACTGCTTCATGTCATCGTTTGAAGAAGAGGTGGTATATACGAACCCACTCTTCCAAACCTATTCCAGGATGTGGAAACGCTATATTGATGACATTTTTTGCATCTGGGCGGGACCCATAGAAACCCTATCACTATTCTTTGAGACCCTCAACTCATCCTGGGAGGGCCTACGGTTCACCATTTCCTCTAGCAGGGAATCCATAAACTTCCTCGACACTACCATTTTAAAAGATAATCTAGGACACCTCTCATCGGACCTTTATGTTAAACCCACAGACAGAAACGGCCTCTTACATTATACCAGCCTCCACCCCAAATCCATCTTCACCTCGGTGCCCAAGTCCCAATTCCACCGCGTTGAACGAATTGTTAGCAATCCTACCACACGGGACATCAGGATCACCGAGATGAAAGAGAAGTTCCTCAACAGAGGTTACCCACCTGATACATTATCTCGAGCCCTAGAACCCACCAACAGACCCAGACTTTCCACCAATAACCGTATACCGTTTGTCCATACCTACCATCCTGTAGTCTCGATAATACACAAGAAAATACGACAACATTGGAGCATACTCCAAACAGCCTATCCCACAGTTCAAGAGTTCAAAGCTCCATTTTTACCATGCTACAAGAGACCCACTAACATCCGTGACCGCCTCGTCCATTCCGACGTAGGCACCCCCATCACTAAACCTCGACAAAGATTTCTGTCCACACCCAAAAACGGGACATTCCCATGTCTTCAATGCTACCAATGCAACAATATCATCCGAGGCGACACTTTTTACCACCCACACTCGGGGAAACAGTACAAAATTAAGGACTACTTTACCTGCAACTCTTCCTATGTTGTTTACATCCTTTAATGTCCTTGTGGTCTCATGTACGTGGGGGAAACCATCCAGTGTGTTAAAGATAGGATCTCAAAACACAAATCGACCATACGTTGTAAAAACCTTCTTCTTCCGGTTCCATCACATTTTGCATCAGCTGGCCATTCAGTGGCGCAGCTAAAATTTCAAGTGATTGAACACGTACCCCCTCCCAGACGGGGAGGCGACCGTATTCGCCTTCTTAAATATAGAGAGGCTTTTTGGATCCACGAGTTACAATCGTTATCCCCAAGGGGCTTAAATAAGGAATACGATCTCAGCTCCTTTACCTAAACGACTATAGCCACCTCGGAATGGGTGTGTATGTGTGTATATGGATATATAAATAAATGTATATGTGTGTTTATGTGTGTGTGCCTCCTAACCAATTAAGTTCTTCCACTTCGACTGATTCTTGCCACACAACACGGATTGCATATATACATGTATTCACTACCAAGACCACAGGTATATTATTTGTTGGAACCTCTTTTATTTTCTTTTATTTGTTACTTGGGGGGTCGTGATGATATGACTACACTTTATTGTGGTTTTTATGATATACACCGTGTTTTCTGCCTTAATAACTTATGCTATCATTATCTGTTTCTCCAGATCCCATCCTAATATGGCATCCCTCCTCCTGATCCCCATCCTTCCTGGACTCCCATCCTGGCTTTCCCTTGTTCTACTATGCCGTCACAAGTATTACAGCGCTCCCACCGCTCTGTGGAACGCATGGTACCTGTGTGGAACGCAGCCACACATCTATTAGTGGGTCTCCTCTGCTCTACAGCGCTGTTACAAGTATTACAGCGCTCCCCTCGCTCAGTGGAACGCATAGAACACTGTGTGGAACACATACACACGTCACTTCCAGTCACGTGACCGGTTTTTTCCTTACAGGACCTGAATAGCGTCATTTGACGCTACTTCCGGTTTTCAGGTCCTATCCCAGAATCTAGTAAAGCGCGTTCCCACACCACTACCACCAATGATTGGCTCCTATTACAACCTTTCACCCCTCCTACCCCCTATTTAAAGACCCCTGGTGCCTTATCCTGCCACATGCTTCTGGACAAACGGTGGATACCGCGTCCTGCGTCCTTTACAATACAGGTACGCTTCCTACACTGGTCCCCTTATCCTTAATACTTATTGGGGCTTCATTTAATGTGCCATTTTTTCCCTTAGCATACAACTTCCTACCGGGCTACTGCCTCTGGTTATTCATTTTCTTCTACGGGTATGTTTTCCTTTTTTGGCTCCTACTATACTTAATGCCCCTATATCCCATAGATATTTTATTATTTACTCCATTTTCTATACAGCTTACGGCACCGACCAGGCCATTACCTTTAAGTACCTACCGCAAGCAACGGGTACGTTTTTTCATCCCCTGCCCTCACACATTATGTGCTCTTCATTGTTCCTCATCCCACAGCACCTATCGGGGTATTTCTAACCTCATAGCCACCGATTACACTAAGTGTCATCACACATCTTACATTGTTCTAGACCTCTTTATTTTAAAAAAATTTTTTTTATATGTGTTCCCTTAGTTTACAAATTTCTACAGACAGCGGCCCAAATGCATCACGCCTTTAATAAAACCGGTATGTCACTTTTTATTTTTCCCTTTCCCTCCTAACCTAGTTCTCCTTCCCATCCCCTTTCCCCAGATCCTCTACTATATTATTATTTTTTCCCGATGTTGTATTTTCTGTATGTACATTATCCATGACCAATTGAATTTTGATCTCATTCTGTCAAACCTATGTTATATGAATTGCATATTTCTATGTGGTACTCACTATTATATTTTTTTGCTTTTGTAGTACACCGATGAAGGTCTATTGTGACCGAAACGTCTGTTTATTTGTTATTTACTACATTACTTTATTAAAAATCACTAAAAGAACCCATGAGTCTTCTGAGTGCCAGGTTATTTTTCTGTATCTATACGGGCTTGTAACCCTACCTGGGCACCACCACCACTCCAGGAGTGCGGTAGTTTCTATTTTTTATATCTCTGACCTACCTGTCGGAATCAAGAACGTGCATCTGTCATTGATTGACTGACTGATCACGTCCATGAGTCAACATGTTGTAAACCTGTCATGATGAGTGAGCAGATAGGATGCTGCCCCTCACCCTGACAGGAACTTATCTATCACAACATATAGTTGCCCAGAGACATCTGAATGCATCGGCTTTCCTTTATGCCATTCATCAAACATGTCGTATATTTTGTGTATAGCGAGTCACAAGCCTCGCACTGCTCTGCGTCTTATCATTTGGTTCTATGAGCTGCAGTAAAACGTGACGTATATTCCAGGTGCTGACGATCACAATGCCGGTCCAGCCAGCATAGCGGTGGGCTCAGAAGATCAGCTTTGGAAAACGTTCCTCTTATATAGATCCAGTGGATCCTACTTACATTCGCTGCTGTTTACATTGTATGGTTACAATTCTATTTACACTTCAATATGACTCCAGAATAAATTTTTGTCTTTCTTATACTTGCCGTATATTTTTCCCAAGGAGGGGGTTTAGGTATTGTGCTTTTTTTTTTTTTTATTTCTACTGTAATATTTCATAATATCTGTGAATAAGTCTTGAAAATAATTTGCATTGAAAAGGTTGAGATCCTCTGAATCTACAGGGATTTTTAGGAATTAAAAATCTACAGCAGTAAATCTGCAGCAGAATTTACATTTTGCACCATGTCTGGATTTAGTAGCAGCTGCCCCTTTAAATGGAATATGTCAGCAGGTTTTTGCTATCCCATTTGAGAGCAGCATAATCCGAGGCCCTGATTCCAACGATGTATCACTTACTGGGCTGCTTGGTGTTATTTTGATAAAATTGCAGTTTTTTTTTTCTCATGCAGATCTCTGAATGCTGAGCTCTGTATAATAACCCCACCCACACCACTGATTGGCAGCTTTCTGTGTACACTGTAATTAAACTGCCAATCAGTGGTGGGGGGCGTGGTTGGACTACCTGGCAGCAGGTTTACTAGTCCTCTAGTGATAATCTTCTGCTAATAAAAGTGTGATTTTTATCAAAACTACAACCAGCAGCCCTGTAAGTGAGACGTCCCTAGAATCAGGGTCTTTGTCTCTACATCATGCTGCTCTCAACAACAACCAATATATAGTACATCCGACAAGGGGTCAATGTGTTAAAAAAGACCTTTATTATAACAATTTGGGTACATGGCGGGAAAGAAAAGAGCACACACACATATATATAGTAATACCATATAATAGTGAGGAGGTATAATGTAAATATTTGAATTGCAGAGACACCAGGGCTAAATAGTAGTAGCTCCAATTGTGCTAATGCATACTGATAGTATATCCTAGGTCACATAGTAAAAGGATATAATCCCAAATAATAAAAGCCAATATAGGCATTCCCAAGATAATGACCTTTTGGTATATACATATCAAGGGATGTATTATATCCAAGTAGGTTCATTCCCAAGTAACAATAATGTTGTATTGGATTCATTCATACCTGGTATATATTGTCTGCACGTCTTGCTATAGCTCTGGGCTCGGTGGTCCTACTCCTAGTGTGGCGCTCACCCCATCATGCTGCTCTCAGAATAGCCAAGAAAAACCTGCTGACAGATTCCCTTTACAAATAGCTGAAATGGCTCCTAGATACCAGAGAAGGAAAACGTCATTAAAACGGTTTTGTTTCCTAAATAAGAAAGCAAATTAAACACCACTGGATAATGTGGTGTGTGAAACCGTCCATTGGATTGCTGTTTCGGGTGGGCTCAGGAGCAGAGCCCCCATCCTACACAGCTGACATCCTGCTGTAACAGCAGCGGCCAGAGCGGAGCGTCAATCACTGCTGTTTAACCATTTATATGCCGTCAATCACTGATGGCAAGTTAAATAGCGCAATCGCCGGTACGCTATGCAATGTTACTAGAATTTTTTTTTTTACTTTTCCATTTCCTTGAATTACTTGTTGTGATTTGCGGATCCATTGACTGGCCAAGTGGAAGGGCTGCAGCCGATCATTCATGTCCGTAGCAGATACACATTTACGTGTGGAAATAGGCCCTTATAGAAATCAATCAATAGAACGTATACCTGGATATCCAGGTTTATCCTTTGCATACATTTAAAGAGGTATAAGTCATGGCATATTACTAGGATGTCGTTCTTGGGGGTCTGACAGCCTAATTTAGAAAGAAGTGGATGCATTATTTTTTTCGCGCTCCCAATTTAACAATTTGAGTACAGTTGGATCTATTGTTTTTTTTATTTTTTGCACTGTGGGTGGGTGGTTGGGAGCACAGCTGTGCAGGAAAAAAAAAGCTTATAGGTTCTCAATTCCTTCATTCTTGGGATCGGTGGCGGAACCACAGGTCGGACCATCGCCAATCAAGATATTATATCCCTTCACACTCATCATTGCTCACAATTAACAATTTGAGTACGTGCATTTTTTTAGGGTATTTTTTTTAGGGTATTTTTGCTCAATGGGTGGGAGCACAACTGTGCAGGAAAAAAAGCTGATAGGTTCCCCATTTCTTCATTCTCAGAATCAGTGGATGGAACATCGCCAATCACAATATTATATCCTTCACACTAATCGTTGCTCCCAATTATCAATTTGAGTACGGTTATACCTATTGTTTTTTTAGGGTTTTTTTTGCACTGTGGGTGGTTGGGAGCACAGCTGTGCAGGAAAAAAAAAGCTGATAGGTTCCCCATTCCTTCATTCTCAGGATCAGTGGTGGAACCAGAGGGTGGATCATCTCCAATCAAAATATTATATTATTCACAATAATCATTGCTCCTAGTTAACAATTTGAGTACGGTTGAACCCATTGTGTTTTTTTAGGGTTTTTTTTTTTTGCACTATGGGTGCAAGTTATAGTAATATGTGTCACTTTAAAAAAAAAACTAATAGTGTCTCCTGATTGTTCAGACACAAATATATCTGTTGAAAATAGTCTGGTATTCACCAGTAAATTATAACTGTGGTTTTGCTGTTCCACGGTAAAAAATCTCTATTATCCTGCTTTTGGCATTTTTTGCCGCAAAGAAAAACAGTAGTAGTGTCTCCTGATTGTTCAGACACAAATATATCTGTTGAACATAGTCTGGTATACACCACTAAATTATAACTGTGGTTTTGCTGTTCCACGGTAAAAATCTCTATTATCCTGATCTTGGCATTTTTTGCCGTAAAAAAAAACTAATAGTGTCTCCCTGATTTTTCAGACACAAATATATCTGTTGAAAATAGTCTGGTGTGGGCCCGAGAAATACAAGTGTGGTTTTGCAGTTCCACGGGTCAAATCTTTGTATTATCCACTTTTGGGCCATTTTTACCTAAAAATAAACAGTTTGAGTGTGTCACTCATTGTTCAGCCGCAAATATATCTATTCAAAATTTTCTGGTATACCCCAGTAAACAATAACTGTGGTTTTGCCATTCCACGGTAAAAATCTCTATTATTCACCTTTTGGTATTTTTTCCGTAAAGAAAAACAGTAATAGTTTCTCCCTGATTGTTCAGATTGTTTAAAAGAGTCGGGTGTAGGCCAGAGAAATAGAACTGTGATTTTCCTCTTCCACGGTTCTAATCTACTTTATTACCCTTTTTCCATTGATAGTGCCAGTGTAAGCTATTTTACTTACTTTACAATGGGCAAGGCGCGTGGCAAGGGACATGGAAGTGGACGTTCTGGTGATGGTACATGCAGAGGACGGGGCCGTGGCCAAGGTGAAAATGTGCCACAACCAACAGCCATATCTTCTCGCTCCCACTTCTTGACCGAATTACTAGGGAAGCACAGAACAACACCAGTATTGCGAACTGATCAGTGTGAACAGGTTATTAATTGGATAGCAGACCACCACTTCCGGTCTGTCTTCCACACGGTCAACTCTTAGTAGCCGTGAGTCTCGACCGCATACTCCTCCTCACCCTGATGCTCCTTCCTCCCACCATGCCGAGTATCGTCAGACAGCAACTGATCCCACACTTGGACACTCTGAAGAGCTGTTCACTGGTCCATTTCCAGATTTGTGCCCCTCGCCTGCTCCGCTTGAAGTGGTGGAAGAGGAGATCCCATGTAGAGATGCCCAAATATTTGAACAGCCACGGCCACAGGAAGTCAACGCTGGCAATTTGTCACAAGAGGTTGACGATGACGAAACACAATTGCCAAGAAGTGAGGAGGAGGATCGTGGTGCGCAAGTGGAAGAGGAGGAGGTGGTGGATGATCTAGTAACTGACCCAACGTGGCAGGAGGACATGCAGAGCAAGGCCAGCAGCAGACCGGGTGAGGGAGACAGAGTACCCCAACAGGCAGGAAGAAGCAGTGTGGTGGCCGCACACAGAAGGCCGGCAACAGTTCCCCGTAACACCAACACGAGGGACGTTGCCAGTACAACCTGTGGGTCTTCCAGAGTCTGGAATTTTTTTAAAGACTCTGCTGATAACCCCAAAAAGGCCATTTGTACCACCTGCCATGCCAGCATCAGCAGGGGTGACAAAACTACCAGCCTGACCACCACCAGCATGATCAGGCACATGGCAGTAAAGCACCCGACTTTGTGGGGCGAACCCCAGGGTCCACGACCAGTGTCAGCAGGTGTCACCTGTTGTGTGTGCATGACAATCCCCTGTCCATACTGCATGCAAAGATGCCCCCTCCTCTCAGTCTTTATGGCAGTCTCTCAAGTGTGTGCAAAGCAGTCATCAAAGCAAAAGGTGGCTACTTTGAAGAATCTAGAATATAAGACATATTTTCAGTTGTTTCACACTTTTTTGTTAAGTATATAATTCCACATGTGTTAATTCATAGTTTTGATGCCTTCAGTGTGAATGTACAATTTTCATAGTCATGAAAATACAGAAAAATCTTTAAATGAGAAGGTGTGTCCAAACTTTTGGTCTGTACTGTATGTACCATCTTGACCAACTTTGAGGAGTCCACCAAGATGGTGAGTGGCGATGACTCCATCATTAGCGTCAGCATTCCACTTGTCTGTCTTTTGCAATGCTCTCTGCAGAGAATTAAAGAGGAGGCATTGCAGCCAGAGTATGATGAGATGGATCAAGAAGCCGTAGCGGTCTATTACACACAGCCCAGCCTCATCTCATCCCAACGTGCATTGGGGGACAATGAGGGAGAGGAGGAGGAGGAAGAACAGGAGCTTGTATCATGCGCTGTAGGCGGTAGTACCTGTACAACTGTCATACCGTCGGTTCAGCGTGGGTGGCCTGAGGACAGGGGGGAGGAGGAGGAGGAGAGCATGGTCATTCGTCATCTTGGTGTGGACACGGAAGTCTTGCCCGTTACCAGTCTGGCGCGCATGGCTGACTTTGTTACTCTGCCTTAACCGTGACCCTCGCGTTGTCAAAATGTTGGGTGACAGTCATTACTGGTTGGTGACACTTTTAGACCCCCGCTACAAGGAGAACGTTCACTCTCTTATTCCTGAGGTGGAGAGGTCTACAAAAATGGGGCAGTACCAGAAGGCCCTTGCTGCAGAACTGTTAAAAAAAAATTCCATCTGAAGACACTAGCGGCAGAGGTCACAGTTCGTTGACCAACCAAGGCGTACAAGCGAGAGAGAGGCAACTCCAATCCAGCAGAGGCAGGGGAACACTGTCAACATTCTGGGACAGTTTTCTGAGACCTGCCCAGCTTACAGGCCCTGAGGCGCGGGGTACTCTCACAAGGAGTGGAAAGTTTCAAAAGATGGTGAGGGAGTACCTTGCCGACCGTACCAGCGTCCTCCGTGATTCCTCTGTGCCTTTTAATTATTGGGTATCCAAGCTGGACACTTGGAATGAAATCGCTCTGTACACCTTGGAGGTCCTGGCCTGCCCTGCCGCTAGCGTGTTATCGGAGCGTGTTTTTAGTGCTGCTGGGGTAATTATAACTGATAAGCGCACTTGCCTGTCAACTGACAATGCTGACAAGCTGACCCTTATCAAAATGAACAAGAGCTGGATTGGGCCAGACTTCTCATCACCACCAAATGACAGCAGAGTAACATAAAGTCAAATCCACTGTGTTATTTCGGGAGGTGTATTCAAATGCACCACTTCACACCCACACATGGGTATACGCTTCCTCATTTCGGCTGTTTTATGTTCTTCTCCTTATCCTCAGCCTCCACCACCACTATACCACCAGGGTGACCGTGGTCCGTGTTGCCATTATTGAAAGTTCCTCAGTCCTTATTTTTGTCAGCTTTTGCTTGGAAGGCATAAGCAAAGACTGTGGGAGACCCACTCCCCAATAATGGGAATAATATATTTAAAATGCTGTACTGTATGGCTCTTGTAAGGGGCATTAAAAGCGTCTTGTTAAGCTACTGCGACCTCCACCACTATTCCGAGGAGCATGAAAAGCGTCTTGTTAAGCTACTGTGACCTCCACCACTTTTCCGAGGGCCATTAAAAGCGTCTTGTTAAGCTACTGGGACGTCCACCACTTTTCCGAGGAGCATTAAAACCGTCTTGTTAATCTACTGGGACTTCCACGTCTCTTCCAAGGGGCATTCAAACCGTCTTGTTAAGCTACTGCGATCTCCACCACTTTTCCGAGGGGCATTAAAAACGTCTTGTTAAGCTAGTTGGACCTCCACGTCTCTTCCAAGGGGAATTCAAACTGTCTTGTTAAGCTACTGGGACATCCACGTCTCTTCCAAGGGGCATTCAAACCGTCTTGGTAAGCTACTGCGACCTCCACCTCTTTTTTGAGGGGCATTAAAAGCGTCTTATTAAGCTACTGGGACCTCCACCACTTTTCCGAGAAGCATTAAAACCGTCTTTCTAAGCTACTGGGACCTCCACGTCTCTTCCAAGGGGCATTAAAAGCGTCTTGTTAAGCTACTGGGACCTCCACCACTTTTCCGAGGGGCATTAAAACCGTCTTTTTAAGGTACTGGTACCTCCACGTCTCTTCCAAGGGGCATTCAAACCGTCTTGTTAAGCTACTGGGACCTTCACCACTTTTCCAAGGGGCATTCAAACAGTCTTGTTAAGCTACTGCGAACTCCACCACTTTTCCAAGGGGCATTAAAACCGTCTTGTTAAGCTACTGGGACCTCCACCACTTTTCCGAGGGGCATTAAAAGCATCTTGTTAAGCTATTGGGACCTCCACCACTTTTCTGAGGAGCATTAAAACCGTCTTGTTAAGCTACTGGGACCTCCACGTCTCTTCCAAGGGGCATTCAAACAGTCTTGTTAAGCTACTTAGACCTCCACGTCTCTTCTGAGGACATTAATAGCGTCTTGTTAAGCTACTGTGACCTCCACCACTTTTCCGAGGGGCATTCAAACTGTCTTGTTAAGCTACTGGGACCTCCACGTCTCTTCCAAGGGGCATTCAAACAGTCTTGTTAAGCTACTGGGACCTCCACGTCTCTTCCAAGGGGCATTCAAAGCGTCATGTTAAGCTACTGGGACCTCCACCACTTTTCCGAGGGGCATTAAAAGCATCTTGTTAAGCTACTGGGACCTCCACCACTTTTCCGAGGAGCATTAAAACCATCTTGTTAAGCTACTGGGACCTCCACCACTTTTCCGAGGAGCATTAAAACCATCATGTTAAGCTACTGTGACCTCCACGTCTCTTCCAAGGAGCATTCTGACCGTCTTGCTAAGCTACTGCGACCTCCACCACTTTGGCGAGGGGCATTAAAACCGACTTGTTAAGCTACTGGGACCTCCACGTCTCTTCAAAGGGGCATTCAAACCGTCTTGTTTAGCTACTGGGACCTAAACGTCTCTTCCAAGGGGCATTCAAACCGTCTTGTTAAGCTACTGCGACCTCCACCACTATTCAAAGGGGCATTAAAACCGTCTTGTTAAGCTACTGGGACCTCCACCACTTTTCCGAGGGACATTAAAACAGTCTTGTTAAGCTACTGGGACCTCCACATCTCTTCCAAGGGGCATTCAAACCGTCTTGTTAAGCTACTGGGACCTCCACTTCTCTTCTGAGGGGCATTAAAAGCGACGTGTTAAGCAACTGTGACCTCCACCACTTTTCCGAGGGGCATTAAAACAGTCTTGTTAAGCTACTGGGACCTCAACGTCTCTTCCAAGGGGCATTCAAACCGTCTTGTTAAGCTACTGGGACCTCCATGTCTCTACCAAGGGGCATTCAAACCGTCTTGTTAAGCTACTGCGACCTCCACCACTTTTTCGAGGGGCAGTAAAAGCGTCTTATTAAGCTACTGGGTCCTCCACCACTTTTCCGAGAAGCATTAAAACCGTCTTGTTAAGCTACTGGGACCTCCACGTCTCTTCCAAGGGGCATTCAAACCGTCTTGTTAAGCTCCTGGGACCTCCACGTCTCTTCCAAGGGGCATTCAAACAGTCTTGTTAAGCTACTTAGACCTCCACGTCTCTTCTGAGGACATTAATAGCGTCTTGTTAAGCTACTGTGACCTCCACCACTTTTCCGAGGGGCATTCAAACCGTCTTGTTAAGCTACTGGGACCTCCACGTCTCTTCCAAGGGGCATTCAAACAGTCTTGTTAAGCTACTGGGACCTCCACGTCTCTTCCAAGGGGCATTCAAAGCGTCATGTTAAGCTACTGGGACCTCCACCACTTTTCCGAGGGGCATTAAAAGCATCTTGTTAAGCTACTGGGACCTCCACCACTTTTCCGAGGAGCATTAAAACCATCTTGTTAAGCTACTGGGACCTCCACCACTTTTCCGAGGAGCATTAAAACCATCTTGTTAAGCTACTGTGACCTCCACGTCTCTTCCAAGGGGCATTCTGACCGTCTTGCTAAGCTACTGCGACCTCCACCACTTTGGCGAGGGGCATTAAAACCGACTTGTTAAGCTACTGGGACCTCCACGTCTCTTCAAAGGGGCATTCAAACCGTCTTGTTAAGCTACTGGGACCTAAACGTCTCTTCCAAGGGGCATTCAAACCGTCTTGTTAAGCTACTGCGACCTCCACCACTTTTCAAAGGGGCATTAAAACCGTCTTGTTAAGCTACTGGGACCTCCACCACTTTTCCGAGGGGCATTAAAACAGTCTTGTTAAGCTACTGGGACCTCCACGTCTCTTCCAAGGGGCATTCAAACCGTCTTGTTAAGCTACTGGGACCTCCACTTCTCTTCTGAGGGGCATTAAAAGCGACGTGTTAAGCTACTGTGACCTCCACCACTTTTCCGAGGGGCATTAAAACCGTCTTTTTAAGCTACTGGGACCTCAACGTCTCTTCCAAAGGGCATTCAAACCGTCTTGTTAAGCTACTGGGACCTCCACGTCTCTATCAAGGGGCATTCAAACCGTCTTGTTAAGCTACTGCGACCTCCACCACTTTTTCAAGGGGCAGTAAAAGCGTCTTATTAAGCTACTGGGTCCTCCACCACTTTTCCGAGAAGCATTAAAACCGTCTTGTTGAGCTACTGGGACCTCCACGTCTCTTCCAAGGGGCATTCAAGCCATCTTGTTAAGCTCCTGGGACCTCCACGTCTCTTCCAAGGGGCATTCAAACCATCTTGTTAAGCTACTGGGACCTCCACGTCTCTTCTGAGAGGCAATAAAAGCGTCTTGTTAAGCTACTGTGACCTCCACCACTTTTCCGAGGGGCATTAAAACCGTCTTGTTAAGCTACTGGGACCTCCATGTCTCTTCCAAGGGGCATTCAAACCGTCTTGTTAAGCTACTGGGACCTCCACCACTTATCTGCGGGGCATTAAAAGCGTCTTGTTAAGCTACTGTGACCTCCACCACTTTTTCGAGGGGCATTAAAACTGTCTTGTTAAGCTACTGGGACCTCCACGTCTCTTCCGAGGGGCATTCAAACCATCTTGTTAAGCTACTGGGACCTCCACGTCTCTTCCAAGGGGCATTCAAACCATCTTGTTAAGCTACTGCAACCTCCACCACTTTTCCAAGGGGCATTAAAACCGTCTTGTTAAGCTAATGGGACCTCCACCACTTTTCCGAGGGGCATTGAAAGCATCTTGTTAAGCTACTGGGACCTCCACCACTTTTCTGAGGAGCATTTAAACCATCTTGTTAAGCTACTGGGACCTCCACGTCTCTTCCAAGGGGCATTCAAACCGTCTTGTTAAGCTACTGGGACCTCCACGTCTCTTCTGAGGGGCATTAAAAGCGTCTTGTTAAGCTACTGTGACCTCCACCACTTTTCCGAGGGGCATTAAAACCGTCTTGTTAAGATACTGGGACCTCCACGTCTCTTCCGAGGGGCATTCAAACCGTCTTGTTAAGCTACTTGGACCTCCACGTCTCTTCCGAGGGGCATTAAAAGCGTCTTGTTAAGCTACTGTGACCTCAACCACTTTTCCGAGGCGCATTAAAACCGTCTTGTTAAGCTACTGGGACCTCCACCACTTTTCTGAGGAGCATTAAAACCGTCTTGTTTAACTACTGGGACCTCCACGTCTCTTAGAAGGGGCATTCAAACCGTCTTGTTAAGCTACTGGGACCTCCACGTCTCTTCTGAGGGGCATTAATAGCGTCTTGTTGAGCTACTGTGACCGCCACCACTTTTCCAAGGGGCATTAAAACCGTCTTGTTAAGCTACTGGGATCTCCACTTTTCTTCTGAGGGGCATTAAAAGCTTTTTCTTAAGCTACTGTGACCTCCACCACTTTTCCGAGGGGCATTAAAACCGTCTTGTTAAGCTACTGGGACCTCCACCACTTTACCAAGGGGTATTAACACCGTCTTGTTAAGCTACTGGGACCTCCACATCTCTTTTGAGGGGCATTAAAAGTGTCTTGTTAAACCACTCTGAACTCCACAGCTCTTCCAAGGGGCATTGATATGTTGTTTTTAATTAACTCTAACCTCCACGACTCTTCGAACGGGCATTGCATTTCCTCTTAATATAATGTTTGTAATATGCTGTACTGCATGGCTCTTGTAAGGGGCACTGCAAGTTCCTCCGTCCTAATTTTTGGCATCTTTTGCTTGGAAGGCATAAGCAAAGACTATGGGAGACCCACTCCCCAATAATGGGAATAATGTTTGTAATATGCTGTACTGCATGGCTCTTGTAAGGGGCATTGCAAGTTCCTCCGTCCTAATTTTTGGCAGCTTTTGCTTGGAAGGCATAAGGAAAGACTATGGGAGACACATTCCCAATAATGGGAATAATGTTTGTAATATGCTGTACTGCATGGCTCGTGTAATGGGCATTGCTAGTTCCTCCGTCCTAATTTTTGGCAGCTTTTGCTTGGAAGGCATAAGCAAATACTATGGGAGACCCACTCCCCAATAATGGGAATAATGTTTGTACTATGCTGTACTGTATGGCTCTTGGAAGGGGCATTCAAATCGTCTGGTTAAGCTACTGGGACCTCCACGTCTTTTCCGAGGGGCATTAAAACCATCTTGTTAAGCTACTGTGACCTCCACGTCTGTTCAAAGGGACATCAAAAGTCTTCTTAAGCCACTCTGAACTCCACAGCTCTTCCTAGGGGCATTGAAATGTTGTTTTTAATTACCTCTAACCTCCACGACTCTTCCAACGGACATTGCATTTCCTCCTAATTTTAGTCAGCTTTTGCTTTTCAATGCAAAGGCGAAAACTAAGGGAGACCCACTCCCCAATAGTGGGTAGAAGGTTTTTAGTACGCTGTAATCCACGTCTGTTTCAAGGGGCATTGCAGTTCCTCATAATTTTTGGAAAGCCTTCCATTCACTGTTTAGGCCAACAGTGTACAGGAGACCCAGTTGATAGAAATGGAAAAAACGGTTTAGTTAAGGCCCTCTGACCTCCATGTCATTTCCAAGGTACATTCGAGTGCCTCAAAATTTTTGGTAGGCATTGCACTCACTGTATGCCCTATAACTGTGTAGCCAAACCGCTCCTTTTGTTACAGAAACATATCCTACAAGACATATGTGGTTGACTGGCCTGATATTGATGTGAATGGTCCCTGTTCCTCCTGCTCTTTCTCCTTTGCCACCACCTCATCCATCATTCATCACCTGAAGCTTTGTTTTAATGGGAGTCATAGAACTGGGATAGTAGCAGGAAAACATCCAGCAATCCTCGGAGGAGGTAGGATATGCGCCAAAACGCTGACCACCTCAGGCCTAGTCGCTACTACATACATGCGCTTGCATTCCAAGAAAACAAAGCAGATGCTAACTTGTATCATCATCATCATGGTCCTCACCTTGGCACTCTCAACTCCCCTGATGGAGAAGCCAGGGCCCACCGGAGGAGTCTGGTTCTCTGGTGGGCTCGTCCAATGCTGCCCTAAAGCAGGCCAGGCTAAGAAAAGTGTGTGGGGGGATGTTCCGCGGAGAAATAGGGGCCCCTGGGGACCGTTTATGGACACCCGGCTGCCCCCAGGGGGCTGGGGACCGTGTGTGAACACCCGGCCGCGGGGCGGCTGGGGACCGAGTATGGACACCCGGCCGCCCCCTGGCGGCTGGGGACCGAGTGTGAACACCTGGCAGCCGGGCGGCTGGGGACTGAGTATGGATTCCAGGCCGCCAATGCTGCCATGACTCGGTGGTCAGATTCCGCCTCCACGTGCCTAAAAAGGCCCAATTTCAAGTGCAAGCAAGCAAGCAGTATGGTAATGCAGCCTGGCGGTGGGTGGGTGGCAGGCTGCACACTTACGCTTGCATTCCAAGAAAACAAAGCAGATGCTAACTTGTATCATCATCATCATGGTCCTCACCTTGTCACTCTCAACTCCCCTGATGGAGAAGCCAGGGCCCACCGGAGGAACCGGTTCTCTGGTGGGCTCGTCCAATGCTGCCCTAAAGCAGGCCGGGCTAAGAAAAGTGTGTGAGGGGATGTTCCAAGTAGAAATAGGGGCGGCTGGGGACCGTTTATGGACACCCGGCTGCCCCCAGGCGGCTGGGGACTGAGTATGGACACCCGGCCGCCACCTGGCGGTTGGGGACCGAGTGTGGACACCCCGCCGCCGGGCGGCTGGGGACTGAGTATGGATACCAGGCCGCCAACGCTGCCATGACATGGTGGCCAGATTCCGCCTCCACATGCCTAAAAGGCCCAAGTTCAAGTGCAAGCAAGCAGTATGGTATTGCAGCCTGGGGGTGGGTGGGTGGTTGGCTGCATATTTGCGCTTGCATTGCAAGGAATGGGGGAGGTACAATTGAACCCTGCCCTGGGACAAGAACTTGCACGGGGATAGTTGCAAGTCTGCATCTTCTGATGCGTCAAGGATGACTTCTGATGTGCACACTTTTAGACAGTGACTGGGGAGTCAGAGATGCTTCCAGGGGTCTTTCCCATGCTGTCCCCATGTCTTTTCAGCACTGTATGCATGTGTCATACAGCACATGGCCAGATAAGGTTGTAAAATGTTAAAATTACATTTCCCAGTGAATGCATTTGTCACGATTGAAGCAATACAAAAGTGCAAAAACGCATTAAAAATGCTACTTGTGAACATAGCCCAAGGTGTGGAGGAGTATTTTTTTTTTTGGTTATTTATTTTACCTTATACACAAGTCTTTACCTAAGAAAGGAACTTCCTTAACATATTTCACAGGAAAGCAGTTTCAGTTTAGTTTTTGAACGTTTTATTGTGAGCCCTTAAAAGTGGCTTAATACCTCTGACCACATTGTTGACAGCAGTGACCTGGGGGTCAGAAATGCTTCCTGGGGCGATCTCCATGCTGTCCCCATGTCATTTGAGCACTGTCACTATCGTTTTGGGCACTTGTTAGGCTTTTAAAAGACATCCGGGGATGCCGCCGGAGAATGCTGGGGTCTCCCATAGACTAACATTGGGCTCGTGGCTCAGGTCGAGCACCCGAGTATCATGGCGAGCTCGGCCCGAACTTCGAGCACCCGAGCATTTTAGTGCTCGCTCTTCACTACTAAATACCCTTCATTATTTATTATTTTTGCACTTTGCGATTTACCCATTTACTTCCGGTTACTTGGGTATTTTGCTTGCCTTTGGTTTTTCTTTGTCTAGTGGCCTTATGTGAACATGCATTTACATTTTGCCTGCAATTTATGTTTCAGTTCAGACTTCTAGGTTTTTTCTTTGTAGTTCAGTGTGCTTTAGTGCATATTAGGGTGTGGCCACCCTTTGTCTGAGCTGAAATGTTTATTCTGCCTCAGGTCTATGCTTCTACTAGGGGGTCAGTTTCTCTGCCCTTATCCATATGTACGTCACTTGACAAATGGTAAGGTTTTAATATTAGAGTTAGGACTGTCCCATGAGGGTTGCCGTGATGTGGCGGGATAGCTTTTGCATTATTTTTATCAAAATTATGTTAACTAAATACCCTTCATTATTTATTATTTTTGCACTTTGCGATTTACCCATTCACTTCCGGTTACTTGGGTATTTTGCTTGTCTTTGGTTTTTCTTTGTCTAGTGGCCTTGTGTGAACATGCATTTACATTTTGCATGCACATCAATTTATGTTTCAGTTCAGACTTCTAGGTTTTTTCTTTATATGCTATATATACTGTATGTGCGGGAAGGGAGCTTGTATGTACACTGCTTGCTATGTGTGGGGGAGGGAAGCTGTCGGACAAAGAGGGGTCCTGCAAACATCCAACTAATGGCCCCCCATATATATTACAGGAAGGTAGGTCAAACCCAAGGATTTTTGCTGGAGCAGCCGACCATGTGCTGTGTATGGGGCCATCTCCCCCACACATATAACCACATTCATGTATATGGGGGAGTCGGGATGTGTTGTGTGGACAAGCGTCCGGTCTAAAGCTAACTAGTGTATGGGCATCTGAGACTAAGGCAAGTTATCATCCAGAAAGTCTTTCTCCAGCCTGCTGAAAAAATGCCGGAGAAAGGCTTTTATCACCTAAGCCAGATCTCACTGGAGGGGAAGCAAGAAGAAAAAAGGAGAAATGTAAAATAAGACACAAGTCCAGACAGTTGTCATCCAAAACTTTATCTGGTATCGACCAAGAAAATTACAATCAGTAAAAGTATAAACCACATTTAGGAAAAACACAGATGAGCTGCGGGACCATCGCTTCTTCTTCTGGGACTTTTTGGCGGACAGGTTGCTCTGCTGTCGGAGGCCTTTCTTGTTCTTGGACTTCTCCTTCATGTGGATTCTGAAGACTAGGAGGCTCCTGAGGGTCCATCTCTCCTGCCGGCAGCTCAGAATGACTTGGAGATATGTTTCCTTCAGTCCAGGAAAGCAAGAGAGGAAAAAGATGAATGTGATGTAATAACAAGACAAAGCTAAAAAAAAACATGTATAAAAAATCATGTAACTGCAAACTGCACAAAAATGACCCCAATAACATAAGTGCTGTAGCATTAAAGAACCTGCAAAACGAGTGGTGTGAAAAGACCTGGGACTTGTCAGGAATATGTAATGTTTTGTCTAAAATGACAAAAAAAAAAGAAAAGATTCAAGGGATCAGCAGCATTTTATAACAGGTAAAAAATATACAAATGACCGGTATTAAGTATTGTGGATGATAACCAGACGTTTATTTCAAATGAAGAGTTTAATGAACGTCTTGTATTTGGCCAATTGGAACCTTCCCGGAAATGTCTGCGCCGGTGATAAAATCTACTTACTAATAGAGCTCCCGACTGGACACAAAGAACTGCAGCTCATGGAGGAATGAAGCTTCTTTCCTTCTCAGCCAAGAACTTCTTATACCAGTCCCGTACGGCCTCTATCATGTGCTGATATCTAGCAGAAAGAGAAAAAATCAATTATAAACTAAATAAAATTTATTAAAGAAAAAAAAACCACCTGCGAACATGAAGCATTTGTAGCAAAGCACAGCCATTATTTACAGAGCACAATTGTTTTACTTTATTCTATATTAGTGGCCGCTCTGTGCAAAAACTTGTGGGAAATTACTGCAGCACTAATATTGTCCGTCCAGAGAGCACTCAAGTATTCCCCAATTTCTGACTCCACCGCCCGATTGCCCCCACAAGCACAATGCTGCACCGCTGTCACCTGCCTGGTACAGGCTCCTTTATAGGGTCCTTTCAGCTGTTGTTCACCAAGATGTGAAGTAATCCGAGTACAGGGTTTTCCATGTCTGAGTGCAGGGGTGGAGAGCAGAGAGGATCAGACAGGGACAGGCCCATACACAGACTGCTGGTATATAGAGGACAAATCTCACTGAACAGCAGCCACAAGAAGCTTCTGGATGGGGGCAGTGGGGGTGAGACAGCACTTCAGCAACGTGTTTGGGAGAGAAGGAAGAAAATAAGCAAATGAAGAATATTTATAAAGTTCACAAGTCTGCAATGTGAGGAGGATAATTACATGAAGAAAACCCTCTAGGTGCAGCGTCCGCAACCGGAAAACCGCCCCAAGGTCCACCTGTGTCATCAGCGCCCCCCTGCTGGACCCCTAATCAGTTGTACTGCAGACTCTGATGATTGATAGTGACACTAGGTCAGCTCTTTCCCAATGGCGGCACTAGCTGACCATCCTGTGGATAGGACAGGTGCCGGATCATTCAGTCCTTTCCCTCTTCCCCAACGTGAAGCAAACATCCCTCTGACCAGACAAACATCCCCCTGACCAGACAAACATCCCCCTGACCAGACAAACATCCCCCTGACCAGGCAAACATCCCCCTGACCAGACAAACATCCCCCTGACCAGGCAAACATCCCCCTGACCAGGCAAACATCCCTCTGACCAGGCAAACATCCCCCTGACCAGACAAACATCCCCATGACCAGGCAAACATCCTCCTGACCAGGCAACCATCCCCCTGACCAGGCAAACATCCCACTGACCAGGCAAACATCCCCCTGACCAGGCAAACATCCCCCTGACCAGACAAACATCCCCATGACCAGGCAAACATCCCTCTGACCAGGCAAACATACAACCCCTTTTTTTATTTCCCATTTTACTTGCTTTATTAATTTCACCTCCAACATTACTGACAACTCCAAGTTCAATAGTTTGATAGTCTCATCTCCTGCCTTTGTATGTGGAGGAGGCAATAAACCGCCGTATACATCCTAAACCTGTCACAAGGACTTTCTCTGCAACTCCCTACTCTCAGCTGTCCCCCTGTAACAATCCACCTTTTTCTCTTTCTCGCTCATACATTTCAGACACTTTATTAACATGTTAATCATATTTCCAAACTTACTGCATTCCACTTCATCTGATCATACATCACCGTTTAAAAGAATCACAATCACTTACTTGTCTGCTGCGGTAATTCTTGGATTGTTTTCTTGCTGTTGCTTGGTCTTATTTTGCTGTTTGCTGTCCTTAAACCACCATCTGTCGCA
Source organism: Phyllobates terribilis (assembly GCF_046119375.1). Classification (NCBI taxonomy): domain Eukaryota; kingdom Metazoa; phylum Chordata; class Amphibia; order Anura; family Dendrobatidae; genus Phyllobates; species Phyllobates terribilis. The sequence continues at coordinate 3,951,263 of NW_027362935.1, forward strand.
CAGTGTCCACATCTTGTTCCACCGGGTCGCTCTTTTGATCCCTGCAACAACAGACACTATGCGAGTATGACTTCACATGTGACATTTCCAAGTCCCTTGACCATTGTGGTGCCAATGGAGTACCCCATTTCTCATTATCATGCCACCGAAGCACACCATTTCCCGCTAGCATGCCACCGTAGCACACCTTTTCCCGTTAGTATGCCACCGGGCACACCTATTCCCGTTAGCATGCCATCGGAGCACACCTATTCCCGTTAGCATGCCACCGGAGCACACCTTTACCATTAGCATGTGACCGCAGCACACCTTTACCGTTAGAATGCCACTAGAGCACACCTTTACCATTAGCATGCCACCGGAGCACACCTTTTCCCGTTGGCTTGCCACCGGAGCACGCCACTTTCCCGTTGGCTTTCCACCGGAGCACGCCACTTTCCCGTTGGCTTGCCACCGGAGCACGCCACTTTCCCGTTGGCTTGCCATCGGAGCACGCCACTTTCCCTTTGGCTTGCCACCGGAGCACGCCACTTTCCCGTTGGCTTGCCACCGGAGCACGCCACTTTCCCGATGGCTTGCCACCGAAGCACGCCACTTTCCTGTTGGCTTGCCACCGGAGCACGCCACAGTCCCGTTGGCTTGCCACCGGAGCACGCCACTTTCCTGTTGGCTTGCCACCGGAGCACGCCACTTTCCCGTTGGCTTTCCACCGGAGAACGCCACTTTCCCGCTGGCTTGCCACCGAAGCACGCCACAGTCCCGTTGGCTTGCCACCGGAGCACGCCACTTTCCCGTTGGCTTGCCACCGGAGCATGCCACTTTCTCGTTGGCTTGCCACCGGAGCACGCCACTTTCCCGTTGGCTTGCCACCGGAGCACGCCACTTTCCCGCTGGCTTGCCACCGAAGCACGCCACAGTCCCGCTGGCTTGCCACCGGAGCACGCCACAGTCCCGTTGGCTTGCCATCGGAGCACGCCACTTTCCCGTTGGCTTGCCACCGGAGCACGCCACTTTCCCGTTGGCTTGCCACCGAAGCACGCCACTTTCCCGTTGGCTTGCCACCGGAGCACGCCACTTTCCCGTTGGCTTGCCACCGGAGCACGCCACTTTCCCGTTGGCTTGCCACCATAGCACGCCACTTTCCCGTTGGCTTGCCACCGGAGCACGCCACTTTCCCGTTGGCTTGCCACCGGAGCATGCCACTTTCCCGTTGGCTTGCCACCGGAGCACGCCACTTTCCCGTTGGCTTGCCACCGGAGCACGCCACTTTCCCGTTGGCTTGCCACCGGAGCACGCCACTGTCCCGTTGGCTTGCCACCGGAGCACGCCACAGTCCCGTTGGCTTGCCACCGGAGCACGCCACTTTCCCGTTGGCTTGCCACCGGAGCACGCCACTGTCCCGTTGGCTTGCCACCGGAGCACGACACAGTCCCATTGGCTTGCCACCTGATAACGCCATTTTCCCGTTGGCTTGCCACCGGAGCACGCCACTTTCCCGTTGGCTTGCCACCTGATAACGCCACTTTCCCGTTGGCTTGCCACCGGAGCACGCCACTTTCCTGTTGGCTTGCCACCGGAGCACGCCACTTTCCCGTTGGCTTTCCACCGGAGAACGCCACTTTCCCGCTGGCTTGCCACCGAAGCACGCCACAGTCCCGTTGGCTTGCCACCGGAGCACGCCACAGTCCCGTTGGCTTGCCACCGGAGCACGCCACTTTCCCGTTGGCTTGCCACCGGAGCACGCCACTTTCTCGTTGGCTTGCCACCGGAGCACGCCACTTTCCCGTTGGCTTGCCACCGGAGCACGCCACTTTCCCGCTGGCTTGCCACCGAAGCACGCCACAGTCCCGCTGGCTTGCCACCGGAGCACGCCACAGTCCCGTTGGCTTGCCATCGGAGCACGCCACTTTCCCGTTGGCTTGCCACCGGAGCACGCCACTTTCCCGTTGGCTTGCCACCGAAGCACGCCACTTTCCCGTTGGCTTGCCACCGGAGCACGCCACTTTCCCGTTGGCTTGCCACCGGAGCACGCCACTTTCCCGTTGGCTTGCCACCGGAGCACGCCACTTTCCCGTTGGCTTGCCACCATAGCACGCCACTTTCCCGTTGGCTTGCCACCGGAGCACGCCACTTTCCCGTTGGCTTGCCACCGGAGCACGCCACTTTCCCGTTGGCTTGCCACCGGAGCACGCCACTTTCCCGTTGGCTTGCCACCGGAGCACGCCACTTTCCCGTTGGCTTGCCACCGGAGCACGCCACTGTCCCGTTGGCTTGCCACCGGAGCACGCCACAGTCCCGTTGGCTTGCCACCGGAGCACGCCACAGTCCCGTTGGCTTGCCACCGGAGCACGCCACAGTCCCGTTGGCTTGCCACCGGAGCACGCCACAGTCCCGTTGGCTTGCCACCGGAGCACGCCACAGTCCCGTTGGCTTGCCACCGGAGCATGCCACTTTCCCGTCGGCTTGCCACCGGAGCACGCCACTTTCCCGTCGGCTTGCCACCGGAGCACGCCACTTTCCCGTTGGCTTGCCACCGGAGCACGCCACTTTCCCGTTGGCTTGCCACCGGAGCACGCCACTGTCCCGTTGGCTTGCCACCGGGGCACGCCACTGTCCCGTTGGCTTGCCACCGGAGCACGCCACTGTCCCGTTGGCTTGCCACCGGAGCACGCCACTGTCCCGTTGGCTTGCCACCGGAGCACGCCACTTTCCCGTTGGCTTGCCACCGGAGCACGCCACTTTCCCGTTGGCTTGCCACCGGAGCACGCCACTTTCCCTTTGGCTTGCCACCGGAGCACGCCACTTTCCCGTTGGCTTGCCACCGGAGCACGCCACTTTCCCGTTGGCTTGCCACCGGAGCACGCCACAGTCCCGTTGGCTTGCCACCGGAGCACGCCACTTTCCCGTTGGCTTGCCACAGGAGCACGCCACTTTCCCGTTGGCTTGCCACCGGAGCACGCCACTTTCCCGTTGGCTTGCCACCGGAGCACGCCACTTTCCCGTTGGCTTGCCACCGGAGCACGCCACTTTCCCGTTGGCTTGCCACCGGAGCACGCCACTTTCCCGTTGGCTTGCCACCGGAGCACGCCACTTTCCCGTTGGCTTGCCACCGGAGCACGCCACTTTCCCGTTGGCTTGCCACCGGAGCACGCCACTTTTCCGTTGGCTTGCCACCGGAGCACGCCACTTTCCCGTTGGCTTGCCACCGGAGCACGCCACTTTCCCGTTGGCTTGCCACCGGAGCACGCCACTTTTCCGTTGGCTTGCCACCGGAGCACGCCACTTTCCCGTTGGCTTGCCACCGGAGCACGCCACTGTCCCGTTGGCTTGCCACCGGAGCACGCCACTGTCCCGTTGGCTTGCCACCGGAGCACGCCACTGTCCCGTTGGCTTGCCACCGGAGCACGCCACTTTCCCGTTGGCTTGCCACCGGAGCACGCCACTTTCCCGTTGGCTTGCCACCGGAGCACGCCACTTTCCCGTTGGCTTGCCACCGGAGCACGCCACTTTCCCGTTGGCTTGCCACCGGAGCACGCCACTTTCCCGTTGGCTTGCCACCGGAGCACGCCACTTTCCCGTTGGCTTGCCACCGGAGCACGTCACTTTCCCGTTGGCTTGCCACCGGAGCACGCCACTTTCCCGTTGGCTTGCCACCGGAGCACGCCACAGTCCCGTTGGCTTGCCACCGGAGCACGCCACTTTCCCGTTGGCTTGCCACCGGAGCACGCCACTTTCCCGTTGGCTTGCCACCGGAGCACGCCACTTTCCCGTTGGCTTGCCACCGGAGCACGCCACTTTCCCGTTGGCTTGCCACCGGAGCACGCCACTTTCCCGTTGGCTTGCCACCGGAGCACGCCACTTTCCCGCTGGCTTGCCACTGGAGCACGCCACTGTCCCGCTGGCTTGCCACCGGAGCACGCCACTGTCCCGCTGGCTTGCCACCGGAGCACGCCACTTTCCCGCTGGCTTGCCACCGGAGCACGCCACTTTCCCGCTGGCTTGCCACCGGAGCACGCCACTTTCCCGCTGGCTTGCCACCGGAGCACGCCACTTTCCCGCTGGCTTGCCACCGGAGCACGCCACTTTCCCGCTGGCTTGCCACCGCAGCACGCCACTTTCCCGCTGGCTTGCCACCGGAGCACGCCACTTTCCCGCTGGCTTGCCACCGGAGCACGCCACTTTCCCGCTGGCTTGCCACCGGAGCACGCCACTGTCCCGCTGGCTTGCCACCGGAAGCACGCCACTTTCCCGCTGGCTTGCCAAGGGAGCACGCCATCATCCATTTAATAAAATGGGCCACACTTAGCTTTTTCTTTTATATAATGGGCCCATATAGTTTTTCATTGAATATATTGGGCCCTACATAACCTTACATTTAATATATATAATCGTCTTATCATGTCTGTCTGTCTGTCCTTCTGTCCAGGAAGTCCTGCGTCGCTGATTGGTCCGACCGTGGTCAATCAGCGACGTGGGATTTCAGAAAAAGATGGCGGCCATTAGCAGCTCATCTGCCGCACGGAGGTCAGCGGCGATGTAGCCGGGAGATGACCGGCGCTAGCCGGTCAACTCCCGGTTGCTCGCAGCAGAAGTACCCCGACCAGCGGCGCCGCTGACCTCCATGCGGCTACCGTCGGGAGATCAGCGGTTAGGGCCGCTGATCTTCCGACGGAAAGTGTGAAGGGAGGACCGGGGAGCGGCGCCGCCGGTTGGGATACTTCTGCTGCGAGCAGCCGGTCATCTCCCGGCTGCTCACAGTGGAAGTACCCGCTCCCCGGTTCTCACTAATACGATTCGCTGATTGGTCGCGGCCGCCAGCCGTGACCAATCACCGATTTTGGCGCCAAATTTAAACATGCTCTCCGGTCCTCACTAACACGGTTCGCTGATTGGTCGCGGCCGGCCGCATACATATTCTAGAATACCCGATGAGTTAGAATCGGGCCACCATCTAGTTTAATATAATGGGCCACAATTGCCTTCTAGTTATTACAAGAGGTCCTGCATAGTCTTCCATTTATTTTAATAGGCCCCATATAACCTTTCAGCATCTGAAACAACGGATACTGAAAGCCTGTGCTAGCATTTCTTCTGCGGTGTTGGTATCAGTGTGTCAAGAGTGGGAGAAGAGGGTTGCATTGACAATCCAACACAATGGGCAGCACTTTAAACACATTTTATAAGTGGTCATAAACTTGTAAAAAATTCATGAAAGAATAAAGTTATGTTAAAACCAAGCACACCATTGTATTTTCTTATGAAATTCTCAATGAGTTTGATGTGTCACATCACCCTCTTCCCATTGAAAAAAATAAAGTTAGATCCAAAATGGCCGACTTCAAAATGGCCGCCATAGTCACCACCCATCTGGAAAAGTTTCCCCCTCCCATATACTAATGTGCCATAAACAGGAAGTTGACATCACCAACCATTCCCATTTAATTTAGGTGTATCCATATAAATAGCCCACCCTGTATTATTACCATTTTTATTATTGCTGTACATACTGTAGCTTTTCATTTAATTTATTGGGCCCCATATAGGCTTCCATTTAATATAATGGGCCCCACATAGCCTTCCATTTAATTTAAAGGGGTCCACATAGCCTTCCATTTAATTTAATGGGGTCCACATAGCCTTCCATTTTATTTAATGGGACCCACATATGTTTTTATTTAATATAAAGAGCCCCACATAAGCCCCTAATTAATATAATGGGCCCCACCTTGCTTTCCATATAAAATAATGGGTCCCACATAGCCCTCCCTTTTGTTATGATGAGCCTTACATATCACACCATTTCCCGATGATCTGCCACCGAAGTACACCATTGGCTGCTGGGGTGCCACTGGAACACACTCTTTACAGTTGGGGTGCTAACAGAGCACACCTTTCACCATTAGCATGCCACCGGAGTACACTTTTTGCCACTGGCATGCCACTGAAGCACACCCTTTACCATTGGAGTACCATCGGGCACACCCTTTACCGTTGGTGTGCCATCGGAGAACTCTATTTCCCGTAGCCCTACCAGAGGGGCCCAATATGTGACCTTTTTTGCTTACCACCGGGGCACCCATCTTGGGCTTTTTAGCTTCCACCGGGGTGCACTCTTTGGCCTTTTAGCTTACCACCGGGGCACCCAACTTGGGCTTTTTAACTGCGACCGGGGTACACTCTGACCATTTTGCTTACCACCGGGGCACTCATTTTAGGCTTTTTTAGCCTGCCACCGGGGTGCACTTTTTGGCCTTATTGCTTACCACTGGGGCGCACTCTAGGGCTTTTTAGCCTACCTCCAGGGTACATTCTTTGGCCTTATTGCTTATCACTGGGGCGCACTCTAGGGCTGCTCAGTCTGCCACCAGAGTCTACTCTTTGGCCTTTTTGCCATTGGTGTGCCACCAGAGCACACTCTATGACGTTGGAGTGCCACCGGAGCACACCCTTTACCTTTCGAGTGCCACCGGAACACACAATTTGCCATTGGCAAAAGTATAATGGACCCCCACATAGAATTCTATAAAGTATAATGGCCCCCACATAGCCCTCTATATAGTATAATGAGCCGCACATTGCCTTCCATGTACTATAATTTAATTTATTGGGCTCCACATAGCTTTTCATTTAATTTATTGAACCCCACATAACCGTCAATTTAATATAATAGGCCGCACTGGACTCCATTTAATATATTGGACCTGACATAGCCTTCCATTTAATAAAATGGGGCCAAAATATCCCTCTATTTAATATAATGGGCACCAAAAAGCCTTCCATGTTTTATATTGGGCACCACATAGCCCTCTATTTAATACAATTGGCCCCACTTAACCTTCCATTTAAAATATTGGGCCCCACATAGCTTTACATTTAATTTACTGGGCTCCATATAGGCTTCCATTTAATATAATGGGCCCCACATAACCCTCCATTTAATATAATGGTCCCCACATTGCCTTCCATTTATTATAATGGAGCCAAGATACATCTCTATTTAATATAATGGACAAAACACAGGCTTCCATTTAATATAATTGGCGCTACATAGCCCTTTATTTGATAAATGCGCCTCACATAGCCCTCCATATAATATTATGGGCCCCGCAACGCTTTCCATTTAATTTAATAGGCCTCACATAGCCCTCAATTTAATACAGAGGGCCCCACAAAACCTTCCAGATAACATAGTGGGCCCCAATATAGCTTTCTTTTTAATGTATTGGTCCCCACATAGCTCTCTATTTTTATATAATGGGCCTCACATAGCCTTCCATTAAATATCATGGGCCCCATATAGAATTTATCATATACGTAGATGTCCCTTTAAGATAACGGGCCCCACATAGCTTTCCCTTTAATATAATGGGCCCCACATAGATTTTATTATTATATAATGGGCCCCACATAGCTTTCCCTTTAATATAATGGGCCCCACATAGCTTTCTCTTTAATATAATGGGCCCCACATAGCTTTTTCTTTAATATAATGGGCCCCACATAGCTTTTTCTTTAATATAATGGGCCCCACATAGCTTTCCCTTTAATATAATGGGCCCCACATAGCTTTCTCTTTAATATAATGGGCCCCACATAGCTTTCTCTTTAATAAAATGGGCCCCACATAGCTTTCTCTTTAATATAATGGGCCGCACATAGCTTTCCCTTTAATATAATGGGCCCCACATAGCTTTCCCTTTAATATAATGGGCCCCACATAGCTTTCCCTTTAATATAATGGGCCCCACATAGCTTTTTCTTTAATATAATGGGCCCCACATAGCTTTTTCTTTAATATAATGGGCCCCACATAGCTTTCTCTTTAATATAATGGGCCCCACATAGATTTCTCTTTAATATAATGGGCCGCACATAGCTTTCCCTTTAATATAATGGGCCCCACATAGCTTTCCCTTTAATATAATGGGCCCCACATAGCTTTTTCTTTAATATAATGGGCCCCACATAGCTTTTTCTTTAATATAATGGGCCCCACATAGCTTTCTCTTTAATATAATGGGCCCCACATAGCTTTCTCTTTAATATAATGGGCCCCACATAGCTTTCTCTTTAATATAATGGGCCCCACATAGCTTTCTCTTTAACATAATGGGCCCCACATAGCTTTCTCTTTAATATAATGGGCCCCACATAGCTTTCTCTTTAATATAATGGGCCCCACATAGCTTTCTCTTTAATATAATGGGCCCCACATAGCTTTCTCTTTAATATAATGGGCCCCACATAGCTTTCTCTTTAATATAATGGGCCCCACATAGCTTTCTCTTTAATATAATGGGCCCCACATAGCTTTCTCTTTAATATAATGGGCCCCACATAGCTTTCTCTTTAATATAATGGGCCCCACATAGCTTTCTCTTTAACATAATGGGCCCCACATAGCTTTCCCTTTAATATAATGGGCCCCACATAGCTTTCTCTTTAATATAATGGGCCCCACATAGCTTTCTCTTTAATATAATGGGCCCCACATAGCTTTCTCTTTAATATAATGGGCCCCACATAGCTTTCCCTTTAATATAATGGGCCCCACATAGCTTTCTCTTTAATATAATGGGCCCCACATAGCTTTCTCTTTAATATAATGGGCCCCACATAGCTTTCCCTTTAATATAACGGGCCCCACATAGCTTTCCCCTTAATATAATTGGCCCCACATAGCTTTCCCTTTAATATAATTGGCCCCACATAGCTTTCCCTTTAATATAATGGGCACCACATAGATTTATTATAATATAATGGGCCCCACATATCCGTCCCTTTAATATTATGGACCGCACATAGATTTATTATAATATAATGGGCCCCACATAGATTTATTATAATATAATGGGCCCCACCTAACCCTCCAGTTTATACACTGCAGTCGCTCTCTTTCTTCTCTTCTTTACCTAGTCCAGTCTTTCGTGACGACTTCCCGCCATGATTCGTCTTTGCAGTTTGCTGTCCAGGTTTCGGCTGCTCCGCACTTTTCAGCAGATCACCGCACTCCTGAAAAACAAAAATGTTACAAATATAAGCGACTTAAATAAATAATGCCGCCCACTGTGCCACCAAATGCAAATATGTGCCACACTGTGCCCATGAGTATATCATTCACCGCAATGAAGTCTGCTCCACTGAGAATATAAATCAGTCACTAGCTTGTGCTCCCATTATAAATAGTGTTGAGCGAGCACTAAAATGCTCGGGTGCTCGAAGCTCGGCCCGAGCTCGCCGTGATACTCGGGTGCTCGACCTGAGCAACGAGCCCATGTTAGTCTATGGGAGACCCGAGCATTTTTGCGGCGGCACCCCCGGCAGTCTGTAGAAAGCCTAAAAAGTGCCCAAAATGATAGTGACAGTGCTCAGATGACATGGGGACAGCATGGGGATCGCCCCAGGAAGCATTTCTGACCCCCAGGTCACTGTTGTCAACAACGTGGTCAGAGGTATTAAGCCACCTTTACAGGCTCATAAGAAAATGTTCAAAAACGAAAGTGAAACTTTTTTCCTGTGAAATATGTTAAGGAATTTCTTTTCCAGGGTAAAGACTTGTGTATAAGGTAAAATAAATAACCAAAAACAAAAATACTCCTCCACACCTTGGGCTATGTTCACAAGTAGCATTTTTTATGCGTTTTTGCACGTTTGTATTGCTTTCAACTGTGACAAATGCATTCACCGGGAAATGTCATTTTAACATTTTACAACCTTATCTGGCCATGTGCTGTGTGACACATGCATACAGTGCTGAAAAGACATGGGAACAGCATGGGGAAGCATCTCTGACTCCCAGGTCACTGCCTAAAAGTGTGCCCATCAGAAGTGATCCTTGCCGCATCAGAAGATGCAGACTTGCAACTATCCCCGTGCAAGTCCTTGTCCCAGGGCAGTGTTCAATTGTACCTCCCCCATTCCTTGCAATGCAAGCGCAAATATGCAGCCAACCACCCACCCACCCCCAGGCTGCAATACCATACTGCTAGCTTGCACTTGAAATTGGGCCTTTTAGTTTTGAGGAGGCCGAAGCTGGCCACTACCTCATGGCTGCTTCGGCAGCGAGGTATCCATACTCAGTCCCCAGCCGCCCGGCGGCCGGGTGTCCACACCTGGTCCCCAGCCGCCTGGGGGCGGCGGGGTGTCCATAGACGGTCCCCAGCCACCCCGATTTCTCCGCGGAACATCCCCACACACTTTTCTTAGACTGGCCTGCTTTAGGGCAGCATTGGACGAGCCCACTAGAGAACCCGACTCCATCAGGGGAAGTGAGAATGCCAAGGTGAGGAGCATGATGATGATAGAAGTTAGCATCTGCTTTGTTTTGTTGGAATGCAAGCATAAGTGTGCAACCTGCCACCAACCCACCCCGAGGCTGCAATACCATACTGCTAGCATGCGTGCACTTGAAATTGGGCCTTTTAGGCATGTGGAGGCCAGAGCTGGCCACTACCTCATGGCTGCTTCGGCAGCGAGGTATCGATACTCAGTCCCCAGCCGCCCGGCGGCCGGGTGTCCATGCTCGGTCCCCAGCCGCCCCGCGGCCAGGTGTCCATAAACGGTTCCAAGCCGCCCCGATTTCTCCGCGGAACATCCCCACACACTTTTCTTAGACTGGCCTGCTTTAGGGCAGCATTGGACGAGCACACCAAAGAACCCGACTTCTCCGGTGGGCCCTGGCTTCTCTATCAGGGGAGTTGAGAGTGCCAAGGTGAGGAGCATGATGAGGATGATAGAAGTTAGCATCTGCTTTGTTTTCAAGGAATGCAAGCGCATGTATGTAGTAGCGGCTAGGCCTGAGGTGGTCAGCGTTTTGGCGCATATCCTACCTCCTCCGAGGATTGCTGGATGTTTTCCTGCTACTATCCAAGTTCTATGACTCTCGTTAAAACAAAGCTTCAAGTGATAAATGATGGATGAGGTAGTGGCAAAGGAGAAAGAGCAGGAGGAACAGGGACCATTCACATCAATATCAGGCCAGTCAACCACACATGTCTTGTAGGATATGTTTCTGTAACAAAAGGAGCGGTTTGGCTACACAGTTATAGGGCATACAGTGAGTGCAATGCCTACCAAAACTTTTGAGGCACTCCAATGCCCCTTGGAAATGACATGGAGGTCAGAGGGCCTTAACTAAACCTTTTTTTCCATTTATGGCAACTGGGTCTCCTGTGCACTGTTGGCCTAAGCAGTGAATGGAAGGCTTTCCAAAAATTATAAGGAACTGCAATGCCCCTGGAAACAGACGTGGATTACAGCGTACTAAAAACCTTCTACCCATTATTGGGGAGTGTGTCTCCCTTAGTTTTCACCTTTGCATTGAAAAGCAAAAGCTGACTAAAATTAGGAGGAAATGCAATGCCCGTTGGAAGAGTCGTGGAGATTAGAGGTAAGGTAATTAAAAACAACATTTCAATGCCCCTTGGAAGAGCTGTGGAGTTCAGAGTGGCTTAAGAAGACGCTTTAATGCCCCTTTGAAGAGACGTGGAGGTCACAGTAGCTTAACAAGACGGTTTTAATGCCCCTTACAAGAGCCATACAGTACAGCATCTTAAAAACATTATTCCCATTATTGGGGAGTGGGTCTCCCATAGTATTTGCTTATGCCTTCCAAGCAAAAGCTTCCAAAAATTATGAGGAAATGCAATGCCCGTTCGAAGAGTCGTGGAGATCCCAGTAGCTTAACAAGACGCTTTTAATGCCCCTCACAAGAGACGTGGAGGTCAGAGTGGCATAACAAGACAGTTTTAATGCCCCTTACAAGACACGTGGAGGTCAGAGTGGTATAACAAGACGCTTTTAATGCCCCTCAGAAGAGACGTGGAGGTCAGAGTGGTATAACAAGACGGTTTTAATGCCCCTTACAAGAGACGTGGAGGTCAGAGTGGTATAACAAGATGGTTTTAATGCCCCTCAGAAGAGACGTGGAGGTCAGAGTGGTATAACAAGACGGTTTTAATGCCCCTCTGAAGAGACGTGGAGGTCAGAGTGGTATAACAAGACGGTTTTAATGCCCCTTACAAGACACGTGGAGGTCAGAGTGGTATAACAAGACTCTTTTAATGCCCCTTACAAGAGACGCTCATTATTCTGGCATTTGGCAAATATTAAAAATGATGGTAATCCTAATTGACCTAAAATGGGAAAGGTTTATTCTGATTTCATGTCAGATATTGAGAAAAACCTGCAGATGTGTCTATTTATACAGTGTATGGAAACTTCTGATTTCAACTGTGTATGTATATATATATATATATATATATATATATATATATATATATGTGTGTATAATATATACACGGCGAAGCTCACACAACACAACACCCACAGCAGAGGAACTGGCTGCACACACACCTGCTCCTGTCAGTGCTGTGAGCGCTCCTCATGTCACTGCTGGCTCCGCCCCTCATATCGCTGCTGGCTCCGCCTCTCATATCGCTGCTGGCTCTGCCCCTCACATCGCTGCTGGCTCCGCCCCTCATGTCGCTGCTGGCTCCGCCCCTCATATCGCTGCTGGCTCCGCCCCTCATATCGCTGCTGGCTCCGCCTCTCATATCACTGCTGGCTCCGCCCCTCATGTCGCTGCTGGCTCCGCCCCTCATATCGCTGCTGGCTCTGCCCCTCACATCGCTGCTGGCTCCGCCCCTCATATCGCTGCTGGCTCTGCCCCTCACATCGCTGCTGGCTCCGCCCATCAGCCGCTCACAGTCCTCAGAAATATGGAGACATCCGCACTGATCAGAATCCTCGGGGGCGTGGCCTGTCACTGTAGTCACACAAGGGTTGTCATGGAGATCTCAAGGGAAGGCAGGTGGGCGGGGCTTAGAGCAGGAAGTAGAAGCCGTGCAGTGTGATTGGCTCCTTACCTTCTGCCAGTAATGGAGCAGATATATGGCTCCTATATAATGGAGGGGGCTCAGAAGGGGTTCCCCACCTAAAAGGTCAGGGGATAAATAATACTGGACATGAGCGAGGGCAGGAGGACATTATTCTATATTGTAAGAAATCTGATTTCTTCTTTCCTCACAGTTTTTCCTGTGCAAGGCCACATGTATTGTGCGATAATCTGTGAATATGGGGGGATCTGCTCCTCACATCCACATCAATCCCCCCACGTCTGAGCACTCCCTTACAGGGGTCTTCTGCTCTGCACATTGATGCCGTATCCATGGAGATGACATCATGGCCGGTACATGCGGATCTCCCCGATGGGACCCTCATGTATCTGGAGGACGAGGCACTGCTGCTCCTCGGGGAGAGGGGGCACAATTCCTGTACACATGATACAGGGGCTTCTGCCATCTCTGGGCTGAGAATAATGCTGGCAGCGCGCAGTCTACATGATGTGAGGATTACAAGTCTGCAGTCACAGAGAGTCACACAGATGACTGCAGTCTTCAGCTTCACACCGGACAATCCCTTTAAATACATGTATATTGCTCTAAAAAGACTTTTTACTATTTTGCTTCTTGTAACATTTGCTCTGTTCGGCCTTTACCAGCTTATTGTTTCCCAGCAGCACATTGATGGCTGCAGAATGAGTTAACTTGAGATTCAGTCAGTGAGCTCCTTATGATGTGGAGTTTCCAGCGCTTTTATTTCTGCGATGATTTATGACTGCATCAGAGATCAGCCCAACTTTCAGTGCTGGTCTGTGAACATAATCAGCACAGAGAAGGTCAGAATGAGCTCACTGATAAATTCTCAGTGAGCTCATTCTGCAACTAGCAATGCAAAGGAAATAAAAAAGCCAAATTGTTTATGAAACGTTATTGAAAAAATATTTGTATGTATATATTTAGCCCAAAATGTCTGAGTGTCCATATCCTTAGTACCAGCACAGCTGAGGATTTGGTATAATCAGGGGCGTACATAGGACGCAGAAGTTCTAATTGGGCCCCCCCCCCAGCAACAAAAATGTAAATAATTGTCGGGGTCGCAGAAGATCAGATCTCACAACCTTCCAGCCTTTACATAGTAATTTTCCTCCTGCTGAAGTCCTAGATCCCTTTTTCATTGCCCATAAAGTGTGGTGCCAACAAAAGTGCCCCCCAAACACGGTATGATACCCCCATGGTGAATTCCTCCATATGCGCAGTATAATGACCCTACTGTACCCGACCTCAACTCCCAGGGTAAAGTATGATCCCACAACTGCCCCACACCTCTCCACACTCCATAGAGTATAATGCACTCAGTATAAGACTCTCGCCATGGTTCTCCACACAGTATAAGGCACTCGCCATGGTCCTCCACGCAGTATAATGCACTCCCTCGTGGTCCTCCACGCAGTATAATGCACTCCCACGTGGTCCGCCACGCAGTATAATGCACTCCCTCGTGGTCCTCCACACAGTACAATGCACTCCCCGTGGTCCTCCACACAGTATAATGCACTCCCCCATGGTCCTCCACACAGTACCATGCACTCCCCCATGGTCCTCCACACAGTACAATGCACTCCCCCATGGTCCTCCACACAGTACAATGTACTCCCCCATGGTCCTCCACACAGTATAAAGCCCCCGTCTCACATAGCGATATCGCTAGCGAGATCGCTGCTGTGTCACGGTTTTGGTGACTCACCAGCGACCTCACCAGCGATGTCGCTATGTGTGACACTTTGCAGCGATCAGGCCCCTGCTGTGAGGTCGCTGATCGCTGCAAAGTGTCCTGGACCATTTTTTGGTCGTTGGCCTCCCGCTGGCCAGCACACATCGCTGTGTGTGACCAGCGGGACCAACGATCTGGCTGGTAACCATGGTAAACATCGGGTTACTAGGGGCACGCGCGCACTTAGTAACCCGCTGTTTACCATGGATACCACTCTGCTACGGTGCGCGGAGGCTACCGTTCACCTTAGCAGAGTGGTATCCATGATAAACAGCGGGTTACTAGGGGCACACGCGCACTTTGTAACCCGATGTTTACCATAGTTACCAGCCTGCTCCTGCTTAAGCAGCAGGCTGGTAACAGGAGCAGGACATCGTGGAACGATTCTTTCCACGATATCGCTGCTCCCCTGATCGCTGGTGAGCCTGCCTGTTTGACAGCTCACCAGCGATGTATTAGCGATGCAGCAACGATCCCTGACAGGTCGTATCGTTGTCGGGATCGCTGCTGCATCGCTTAGTGTGACGGGGCCTTAAGACACTCGCCATGGTTCTCCACTCAGTATAATGCATTCCCCCATGGTCCTGTACGCAGTATAATGCAGCCCCCCATAGGGTAAAATGCAGCCCCCCCCACACGTAGGGTAAAATGCAGCCCCAGTCCTCCAGTATTATCAGTACACAATGATTTAAAAAATAAATACATACTTACCGCTCCTCGTTCCCTGCTGCTTCAGTCTCTGCAGCTGATCACCTCAGCAGCTGCCAGCTCCACTGTCTGACACAGCGTGGCGCGTCATCATGCTGCTGCGTCAGACGCAGAGGAGGAATGATGGGAGAGGGAGTGTCACATGATGCTCCCTCCTCCAGGTTTTCGTGGGCCCCGGGCGAAAGAGTCTCAGTGGCCCCTTTAACACATCCAACCATTCATGATGCACAGATACAGCAGAGAAATTATAGATATAGATATAGTACAATGCCAAACATTTCACTGACTTCTTACATTTCATGAGTGATATCTACTGTAAATTCTACAATAGCTCAGAAACCGGTGAATCCTCACAGCGCACAGTGCAGACCGGACAGTATAGTCCTCCATACAGTGTTATGGCACCACATAGTCCTCCATACAGTATTATGAGCCCTATATAATGCTCCATACAAAATACTGGATCCCATATAATTCACCATAGAGAATACTGCCTGGTCCCCATGTAATGCCATATGCAGGCTGGACCTCATACAGAGGCCCCATAAGCCCGCTGCATCCTCCCCGGGGCCCCCACAAGCCGGCTGCATCCCCCCAGGGCCCCCCTCAAGCCTGCATCACCCCCCCCAGAGCCCCCACATGCCTGCAGCATCCCCCCCATAGACCCCACAAGCCTGCAGCATCCCCCTCAGAGCACCCACAAGCCCACAGCATCCCCTCCAGGGCCCCACAAGCCCGCAGAATCCCCCACAGGGCCCCACAAGCCCGCAGCATCCCCTTAGGGCCCCCACAAGCCCGCAGCATCCCCCCGGGGCCCCCACAAGCCCTGGACCGTACCTGCATCACCACCAGTAAAGGTATTGAAGTTTACCCTTGTGTGTGTGCCTGTACTTCCTTTGAGACCGTCCTGCCATCTCCCTCCTGCTTCCACCATCTTTCTACACCTCTACACTGCCCTGAGGCCTGCTCTACCTGTGGGAAGCCGTCCCATCATAGCTGCCCCTAACATCAGCCTCAGTGGACTGTCGCAGCGCTGGTAACCTCTTACCAGAATCCACAGGTGGCGTCACGACAATTTCCCCTATAAGCATTCCCCCCCCCTTTGAGTGACCGCCCTGGGCCACGGACTGGGCCAGCCACCGTGATATCCCCCGGCAACCAGAGGCCCGGCTTCCGAGTGCCCCACGGCCCTGGGGGCGAGTCACTATGCACAGTGGTTCATGAATTAATATTCACAGTGACCCTCCATCCTGTGATTAAAAGGGTCCGTACATTTGACACCTCCGTCTGACTCCCACAGTCTCCTCCGCACAGATCGATATTAAGATGGCCACCGCAATGGCATGGGGAGTGCAGCGGTGAGTCCAGAGCGCAGCTCCTCGCTCTAAAATGCCCATCAGAAAGAAGAGGTCAGACATTTATTTTCTATGAGCGCTCTATTATCCTATTTATCAAACATCAGCACTACAAGAATCCGTCCTGAGCCGTGCTGGGATCTTTGAACGTGGGCCCCCGGGAGGATCGGGCCCCTCATGGTGGAGCAGATCACACTCATTATAATCCATCACTGATAGAAGATACATAAACAACAACACAGGATGATTGTAAAACAGTGAGGCAATATTTTATTGAGCCACCAAACACACAATAAACATATCGAACAGTCCCAGCAAATACCTAATATGGTGCAAATTACAGAGTCTCACCCTTCCGCTGACTCGCTGGGATTAAAGCAGCTGCCAATCCGAGGGGCTTCTGGGGCTGACTACCCCCACCAATGGCACCCCCACCAAAGAGCACCCACAAACAGGAGGTAACAACAAGCTTAGAAAGCTGACAGTCCATTGAGGTACGTGGCCAGGAGACCAGAAAGTTCCAACCTGGCTTCTCCGAACATATCCATGGAACTAGGTGACCGGAAGGTCCCGACTTGGCTTTTTCCGAGCATATTCACGAGTTCCAGGTGGCCGGAGTGTCCCAACCTGGCTACTCCAAACATCTCCATGGGACCAGGTGACTGGTGGGTCCCAACCTGGTTTTCCCAGATGTATCCATGGGTTCTATAGTAGTCAATGGAGCAGATCTGTATTCCTCCAGCCAGGGCTGTGGTCCCTTAAGCTGGCATCCTGTAGAAACCAAATCTATGTCCCTCTTAATGGATTCATGGTGTTCTGTAGAGCTGTCCCATAGAGTGTTCCTGGCAGTGGTTTTGTAAAAAGACTCCTTTATGTAGTTCACAACTGTCCTTCTTCAAGACTTCATCCACAGGTCAAGAGAAAGGGGTGGTGTTACTAATTCCCATTACTGGAGCATCCACAGTTCATCCCCCAATGTTGACTTGCAAACATTGCAAACATTGAAGGATAAACTATAAATTCCGAAACAATGCAAGTCAACAAATTGCATGGACTTCTAAAATGGTAATCAACATATTTAGCAAACATCCATTGTTCAAAGAGCCTGCGTCCCTGTATTGCAAAGATAACAGTACAATAAACCAGAAGAGTTGATATAAGAGGTAAATAACCATTTATCAATGAACAAATATCACCTCAACCTACAAGATGAGTCAACATTCGGACTAATGACAAAAGATCATGTGCGTTGACCAACCGAAGAAAGAAACACATAAATTTAATAGTTAATAATTCAGGCAATAGTCTATCATTCTGGGCCTATGGAATTTACATCTGGATAATTACGATTAAATGCTGTGTCGTCACAGGCCCCTTTAGTTTTAGGGACTGGCAGGGGTCCTTTACAGTTGCTCTCCCGCTAGTTCATCCTTCTTTCCTTTACTCCGTTTCAATAAAATATTTGGAAATATACAAAGTAAAAACTTAAATATAATTTTTTTTCTTACATTAAAACTAGATTTTATTAAAATAAACCCCCAAAAAACAAGAACAAAAAAACTAAACCTGATTAACAACGCAGAGAACAACAATCCAAACTGTACAACGATCACATGATTTATCCGGCACAAAAAACAGCATCAAGAATAAAATAGTAATAATTAATGGCAAAATTGTAGCTTTTGTTCATTTTGTCTCTATACTGCACGATAAACGCTGGAAAGAAAAAATATAAGAACCATTCCTGGGGTTTTGCCATTGAATGCTGGAAAAAATAAAAAAACATCAGCAGAATTGTTTTTTTATTAATCTCACGCAAAAGAAAAATGGAATAAAAATTATAAAAACGTTGTCTGTTCCCCAAAATGTTCCCAGTGAATCCTATAGCTGCTCCGCATGGACCCAAACTGGTAAACTAAAAACTCCTGCATGCCCCGTGTGTGTGTATGTATATATATATATATACATACACATATATATATACTCCTCTGTACTATATGCACGGCAGAGCTCACACACCACAACACGCTCCGCGGCGGCGCCACAAAAAGAGCGGACCTGGCTGCACACACACCTGCTCCTGTCACCTGTATACACAGTTGAAACCAGAAATTTACATACACTATATAAATGTTAGAACCCTCCTGTTTGTTTTTTCCATCTTGTGTTTTGCGGTCACAAGACCATCTGCCTTTACATTCCAGCTCCGCCCTTTTGGCTGTGTTGGACTTCAGTGTTGTTTGACTGCTTTTCTAGCCAGGTGCTTCTGTGCCTTTCTCTGTCAGTTCGCTTGGTCCTTCTGGGACCTCTAGTACCTTTTTGTCAGTTTATCTTTTTGTGTTCTGTAACAACTTCTCTGTTTAGGAGATGTCCCATTTTTGTTCCAGTCCTTAGTTCTTTTTGGGACCCCTCTCCTTTATGCTATAGGTCTTCGTTCAGACTAGCCGAGGACTAAGGCGGGTCTGTTCGCTAGGAACAGGCAGCCGCTACATCGTAGGGATTCAGCTTAGTCTTACTGTAGGGATAGCTTTCTCCTTTCTTTCCTTAGTACTTGTTGCAGATCATAACAATAAAAAGACACATCTGCATGTTTTTCTCAATATCTGACATGAAATCAGAATAAACCTTCCCGTTTTAGGTCAATTAGGATTACCATAATTTTTAAGATTTGCCAAATGCCAGAATAATAAGAGAGAGAGAGAATGTTTTAAAGCATTTTTATTACTTACTGCAAAGTCATAAGTTTACATACACTAATATTGCTATACCTTTAAACAATTCTGGACTGCCCATATGATGATGTCATGTGTTTGGAAACTTCTGATAGTTTTTTTGGCAACATCTCAGTTAATTAGAGACACACCTGTGGATGTATTTTAATGCACACCTGAAACACACTGCTTCTTTGTGTAGCATCATAGGAAAGTCTAAAGAAATCAACCAAGATATCAGGAAGAGAATTGTGGACTTGCACAAGTCTGGCTCATCCTTGGGTACAATTTCAAGATACCTGAAGGTGCCTCGTTAATCTGTACAAACAATTATATGCAAGTACAAACAAGATGGGAATGTCCAGCCATCATACCGCTCAGGAAGGAGACGGGTTCTGTGTCCCAGAGATGAACGTGCTTTGGTCCGATATGTGCATATCAAGGACAAAAGCAAAAGATCTTGTGAAGATGATAGGGAAAGCTGATAAGATTGTGTCAATATCCCCAGTGAAATGAGTACTGTATCAATATAGGCTGAAAGGCCACTGTGCCAGGAAGAAGCCATTACTCCAAAAGAAAGATAAAAAAGCCAGATTAATGTTTGCAAATGCACACAGGAACAAAGACCTTAATTTTTGGAGACATGTCCCGTGGTCTGATGAAACTAAAATTGAACTTTTTGGGCATAGTGACCATCGTTACTTTTGGAAGAAAAAAGGAGAAGCTTGGAAGCCTAAGAACACCATCCCAACTGTGAAACACGGGTGAGGCAGCATCATGTGGGGTTGATTTCCTGTAGAAGGGACTGGCGATAGCGCCACTCACAGGCATCACGTGACCCCCCGGCTGCAGCCGGCTCTTTCTTCCGCTGATATCACGTCAAATGAGGCGTGACATTAGTGTCGCGGACCCCGCGGTGGATGCTGGGCTGTGGGCGGGGGTTACCCCGCGCGTCCCAACCAGCATCCTCCGCGCCCCACTCCCAATGAATGAGGAGAGGGAAAGAGGGAAACTATTGACTTAGCAGTAAGTAATAAAAATGTCCTAAAACATTCTCTCTCTCTCATTATTCTGGCATTTGGCAAATATTAAAAATGATGGTAATCCTAATTGACCTAAAAAGGGAAAGGTTTATTCTGATTTCATGTCAGATATTGAGAAAAACCTGCAGATGTGTCTATTTATACAGTGTATGGAAACTTCTGATTTCAACTGTGTATGTATATATATATATATATATATATATGTGTATAATATATACACGGCGAAGCTCACACAACACAACACCCACAGCAGAGGAACTGGCTGCACACACACCTGCTCCTGTCAGTGCCGTGAGCGCCCCTCATATCGCTGCTGGCTCTGCCCCTCATATCGCTGCTGGCTCCGCCCCTCATATCGCTGCTGGCTCCGCCCATCATATCGCTGCTGGCTCCGCTCCTCATATCGCTGCTGGCTCTGCCCCTCATATCGCTGCTGGCTCTGCCCCTCATATCGCTGCTGGCTCTGCCCCTCATATCGCTGCTGGCTCTGCCCATCATATCGCTGCTGGCTCTGCCCCTCATATCGCTGCTGGCTCTGCCCCTCATATCGCTGCTGGCTCCGCCCCTCATATCGCTGCTGGCTCTGCCCCTCATATCGCTGCTGGCTCCGCCCATCA
Source organism: Phyllobates terribilis (assembly GCF_046119375.1). NCBI lineage: Eukaryota > Metazoa > Chordata > Amphibia > Anura > Dendrobatidae > Phyllobates > Phyllobates terribilis. The sequence goes on from NW_027362935.1 coordinate 3,972,310, forward strand.
TATCGCTGCTGGCTCTGCCCCTCATATCGCTGCTGGCTCTGCCCCTCATATCGCTGCTGGCTCCGCCCCTCATATCGCTGCTGGCTCTGCCCCTCATATCGCTGCTGGCTCCGCCCATCATATTGCTGCTGGCTCCGCCCCTCATATCGCTGCTGGCTCCGCCCATCATATCGCTGCTGGCTCTGCCCCTCATATTGCTTCTGGCTCCGCTCCTCATATCGCTGCTGGCTCTGCCCATCATATCGCTGCTGGCTCTGCCCCTCATATTGCTTCTGGCTCCGCTCCTCATATCGCTGCTGGCTCCGCCCCTCATATCGCTGCTGGCTCCGCCCATCATATCGCTGCTGGCTCTGCCCCTCATATCGCTGCTGGCTCTGCCCCTCATATCGCTGCTGGCTCCGCCCCTCATATCGCTGCTGGCTCTGCCCCTCATATCGCTGCTGGCTCCGCCCATCATATCGCTGCTGGCTCCGCCCATCATATCGCTGCTGGCTCCGCCCATCATATCGCTGCTGGCTCTGCCCCTCATATTGCTTCTGGCTCCGCTCCTCATATCGCTGCTGGCTCTGCCCCTCACATCGCTGCTGGCTCCGTCCCTCATATCGCTGCTGGCTCCGCCCATCATATCGCTGCTGGCTCCGTCCCTCATATCGCTGCTGGCTCCGTCCCTCATATCGCTGCTGGCTCCGCCCCTCACATCGCTGCTGGCTCCGCCTCTCATATCGCTGCTGGCTCTGCCCCTCATGTCGCTGCTGGCTCCGCCCCTCATATCGCTGCTGGCTCCGCCCCTCATGTCGCTGCTGGCTCCGCCCTTCATATCGCTGCTGGCTCCGCCCCTCGTGTCGCTGTTGGCTCAGCCTCTCATATCGCTGCTGGCTCCGCCCCTCATGACGCTGCTGGCTCCGCCCCTCATATCGCTGCTGGCTCCGCCCCTCACATCGCTGCTGGCTCCGCCCATCAGCCGCTCACAGTCCTCAGCAATATGGAGACGTCCGCACTGATCAGAATCCTCGGGGGCGTGGCCTGTCACTGTAGTCACACAAGGGTTGTCATGGAGATCTCAAGGGAAGGCAGGTGGGCGGGGCTTAGAGCAGGAAGTAGAAGCCGTGCAGTGTGATTGGCTCCTTACCTTCTGCCAGTAATGGAGCAGATATATTGCTCCTATATAATGGAGGGGGCTCAGGAGGGGTTCCCCACCCAAAAGGTCAGGGGATAAATAATACTGGACATGAGCGAGGGCAGGAGGACATTATTCTATATTGGAAGAAATCTGATTTCTTCTTTCCTCACAGTTTTTCCTGTGCAAGGCCACATGTATTGTGCGATAATCTGTGAATATGGGGGGATCTGCTCCTCACCTCCACATCAATCCCCCCACGTCTGAGCTCTCCCTTACAGGGGTCTTCTGCTCAGCACATTGATGCCGTATCCATGGAGATGACATCATGGCCGGTACATGCGGATCTCCCCGATGGGACCCTCATGTATCTGGAGGACGAGGCACTGCTGCTCCTCGGGGAGAGGGGGCACAATTCCTGTACACATGATACAGGGGCTTCTGCCATCTCTGGGCTGAGAATAATGCTGGCAGCGCGCAGTCTACATGATGTGAGGATTACAAGTCTGCAGTCACAGAGAGTCACACAGATGACTGCAGCCTTCAGCTTCACACCGGACAATCCCTTTAAATACATGTATATTTCTCTAAAAAGACTTTTTACTATTTCTCTTCATGTAACATTTGCTCTGTTCGGCCTTTACCAGCTTTTTGTTTCCCAGCAGCACATTGATGGCTGCAGAATGAGTTAACTTGAGATTCAGTCAGTGAGCTCCTTACGAAGTGGAGTTTCCAGCTCTTTTATTTCTGCGATGATTTATGACTGCATCAGAGATCAGCCCAACTTTCATGCTGGTCTGTGAACATAATCAGCACAGAGAAGGTCAGAATGAGCTCACTGATAAATTCTCAGTGAGCTCATTCTGCAACTAGCAATGCAAAGGAAATAAAAAAGCCAAATTGTTTATGAAACGTTATTGAAAAAATATTTGTATGTATATATTTAGCCCAAAATGTCTGAGTGTCCATATCCTTAGTACCAGCACAGCTGAGGATTTGGTACAATCAGGGGCGGACATAGGAATCATGGGGCCCCATAGCAGAAGTTCTAATTGGGCCCCCCCCCAACAAAAATATGTAAAAATGTAAATAATTGTCGGGGTCACAGAAGAGCAGATCTCACAACCTTCCAGCCTTTACATAGTAATTTTCCTCCTGCTGAAGTCCTAGATCCCTTTTTCATTGCCCATAAAGTGTGGTGCCAACAAAAGTGCCCCCCAAACACGGTATGATACCCCCATGGTGAATTCCTCCATATGCGCAGTATAATGACCCTACTGTACCCCACCTTAACTCACAGGGTAAAGTATGACACCAACACAGTATGATCCCCCAACTGCCCCACACCTCTCCACACTCCATAGAGTATAATGCACTCGCCATGGTCCTCCACACAGTATAAGACTTTCGCCATGGTCCTCCACACAGTATAAGGCACTCGCCATGGTCCTCCACGCAGTATAATACACTCCCCATGGTCCTCCACGCAGTATAATGCACTCCCTCGTGGTCCTCCACGCAGTATAATTCACTCCCTCGTGGTCCTCCACGCAGTATAATGCACTCCCACGTGGTCCTCCACACAGTACAATGCACTCTCCGTGGTCCTCCACACAGCACAATGCACTCCTCCATGGTCCTCCACACAGTACAATGCACTCCCCCATGGTCCTCCACACAGTACAATGCACTCCCCCATGGTCCTCCACACAGTACAATGTACTCCCCCATGGTCCTCCACACAGTATAAGACACTCGCCATGGTTCTCCACTCAGTATAATGCATTCCCCCATGGTCCTGTACGCAGTATAATGCAGCCCCCCATAGGGTAAAATGCAGCCCCCCCCCACCCGTAGGGTAAAATGCAGCCCCAGTCCTCCAGTATTATCAGTACACAATGATTTAAAAAATAAATACATACTTACCGCTCCTCGTTCCCTGCTGCTTCAGTCTCTGCAGCTGATCACCTCAGCAGCTGCCAGCTCCACTGTCTGACACAGCGTGGCGCGTCATCATGCTGCTGCGTCAGACGCAGAGGAGGAATGATGGGAGAGGGAGTGTCACATGATGCTCCCTCCTCCAGGTTTTCGTGGGCCCCGGGCGAAAGAGTCTCAGTGGCCCCTTTAACACATCCAACCATTCATGATGCACAGATACAGCAGAGAAATTATAGATATAGATATAGTACAATGCCAAACATTTCACTGACTTCTTACATTTCATGAGTGATATCTAATGTAAATTCTACAATAGCTCAGAAACCGGTGAATCCTCACAGCGCACAGTGCAGACCGGACAGTATAGTCCTCCATACAGTGTTATTGCACCACTAAGTCCTCCATACAGTATTATGAGCCCTATATAATGCTCCATACAAAATACTGGATCTCATATAATTCACCATAGAGAATACTGCCTGGTCCCCATGTAATGCCATATGCAGGCTGGACCCCATACAGAGGCCCCACAAGCCCCCCACAAGCCTGCAGCATCCCCCCCAGAGCCCCCACAAGCCCACAGCATCCCCCCCCAGAGCACCCACAAGCCGGCAGCATCCCCCCGAGAGCACCCACAAGCCCGCTGCATCCCCCCCAGAGCACCCACAAGCCCGATGCATCCCCCCCAGGGCCCCCACAAGCCTGCTGCATCCCCCCGGGGCCCCCACAAGCCTGCAGCACACCCCCCCAGAGCTCCCACAAGCCCGCAGTATCCCCCAAGGGCCCCCACAAGCCCACAGCATCCCCCCCAGGGCCCCCACAAGCCCACAGCATCCCCCCACCAGAGCCCCCACAAGCTCACAGCATCCCCCCCCCAGAGCCCCCACAAGCTCGCAGCATCCCCGCCAGAGCATCCACAAGCCCGCAGCATCCCCCCAGAGCACCCACAAGCCCGCAGCATCCCCCCCCCAGAGCACCCACAAGCCCACAGCATCCCCCCAGGGCCCCACAAGCCCGCAGCATCCCCCCCAGAGCACCCACAAGCCCACAGCATCCCCCCAGGGCCCCACAAGCCCACAGCATCCCCCCAGGGCCCCACAAGCCCACAGCATTCCCGCCCCAGAGCCCCCACAAGCCCACAGCATCCCCCCCAGGGCCCCACAAGCCCGCAGCATCCCCCCCAGAGCACCCACAAGCCCACAGCATCCCCCCAGGGCCCCACAAGCCCGCAGCATCCCCCCCAGGGCCCCACAAGCCCACAGCATTCACCCCCCCAGAGCCCCCACAAGCTCGCAGCATCCCCCCCAGAGCCCCCACAAGACCGCAGAATCCCCCTTAGGGCCCCCCTAAGCCCGCAGCATCCCCCCCAGAGCCCTCACAACCCCGTAGCATCCCCTTAGGGCCCCCACAAGCACGCATTATTCCTGCATTATTCCCCAGAGCCCCCTAAGATCTCCACAAGCATTAATTAACCCCACCAGACTGCCCTCCAGCATTAACCCCCCCAAATCCCTCACTCGCAAGTATCAAGCCCCCTCACCCCAAAAACAAAAAGAAGAAAAGACATCAGACCAGCAATTAATAGAACAATCTCCTGTTTCTCAGCTTAGGATACTGACCTCCTCCTGCAGCTTCACCGGCAGCTCTGTCTCTGCATGAGACTCTGGCGTCTGGTGCTGAACTAGAACACGCCCCCGGAAATGACATCACACCTGGAAGGATCCCATACATTCTAGTGTCTAGGGCACAGGAAGAGGTAATTATTGTGACGGCCGGGGCCCTGAGCAGGCGGGGGGGCCCATAGTGCGCCGGGATGCCCGACGGCGAGTAAGCCCCCCGCCTGCTCAGGGCCCCGCTGCTTGCCTGGGTGCAGGAGGGGGACCCGATGCGGGGGTGCACAGTGCAGGCGACTGCTATGGGGCCCCCCCAGCTCACGGGCCCCATAGCAGTCGCGTGGCCTGCCGCCATTGGCGGGTCGCCACTGGGTACAATGGTGTCTGGCCTGGACAATCCTCTGTAAGGGAAACCAAGTCCGAACTGATAGATTTTCCCTGCACTGATACATTGTAGCAAACGGTCAGGACAGGAGGGGGATCGTCTAGACTGAATACCATTGTAATAAATGCTCCGCTGCTGTCAGGATTAGATTTTTTTCAGGTTCTGGATATTAACAAGAATGATTTTATTCTCAGACAACAAGCAGAGATCTTACAAATGGCAGAAAAGTGGAATAATCCTTCATTGCAGAGAGGAGAACTTTCCTCCTGTATCCGGCGGATCGTCCTGTGGCTGAGAACAGTCTTTGCGGAGCGATTCCTCCCTATGAGGGGAACGTCGGCGCGGTGGAGCTGCTGTATCAGCCACGGAGGGGAATGAAGAGCAAGAAAGATTTATCCCTCATCCTGGAGGATCCGGAACTGAAGACTGCGGAGATCAAAGCTGAAGGTGAAGCCACATGTGATCTGTATACATCGGCAGAGGGGTCGTCACATGAGGAAATCCCCCCATATATATGGAGATGGCGATCTGTGGGGGCCGGACACAGAATGGGTGTGTGGTGTAACCAAAGAGAACACTAAGTCAGCACAGGAGCTGTGTACACAAAACGGAAGCATTCTGCAAAGTTACTTTATTCTCTTTATCCCCTTCCCGACATCCGCAGAATTTAAGTGTCGCAATTCCAATGAGTTGTGGATTTTTGGTTCAAGTTGCCCAACGGGACCAAAAAATAATGTGATAGAAAAGGATTAAAATTGAAATTTATATATATAAAAAAATCCTTTTAAATTTCCTACCTCCATTTGTCAATACAAAGCAAGACTAAACGATTATATATATATATTTATTTATTTAGTATTGACACACTGACAAAAAGTCCGATCTATCAAATCATAAATATATTAACCCCTACAGCAAATGCCCAACAGCAAAGATAATCTAAACACCCAATTTTTTTTTCTTTTTGGGTAATTTTACCTCCCAAAAAATGCATCAAAAAGAGATGAAAAGTTTGTAGACAGCAGAGAATGGCATCAATAACCCCCGCAGGTCGGCGAGCAGAAAGCGAACCTCGCCCAGATTCATCAGCAGAAACATGGAACAAATGCAGGGTCTCACAAAATGGTGACACAATACCGGGTTATTTATTACTGTTTGGTGACACCATAATACGGCAATTCTGGCTTCTTCATTTATTTTTCCGCTATTTAACGTGCGGTTTAAATAATTTGGGCTTTGATAGGTTGGACTTTTACAGACATGACAATATAAAATGTTTCTTTTTTAATTTCTTTTTTTTTACCTTTGAAAATAGGGGTGATTTAACATTTTTGTTTATTTTTTTTCCTTTGTAAAACTTTTTTCTTTTTTTTCCATTTTTACTTTATTTTTTTATGTCCCCTTAGGGCACTTGAACCTGCAATCTCTTGACTGCTTATTCTATATACAGTAATCCTCTAGTAATGCAGTATACAGTTTATAAGATTAAGTCCAGACTGTGGATGAACTTCACAGGAGTACCAAGATGGCAGCCATGCAGGCCTTCACCATTCCCCTGACTGCCATTGTCATCCATTTCCTGGCGATAGCTCAATTTAAATGCCGCTGTTGGCTCAGGTGGCCACAGTCTACTCAAGTCGCTGCTGTCGGCTCAGGTCACCGCTGTTCTGGGCTGGCTGGCAAATTGCACACAGTAGCAACCCATCCTTATAGAGTTTTATCTGTGGCTGATTCATAAAGTGAGTAAAGGTTACAAAGCTTTAAAAAGATAAAGCCGGTGTTATGATGTAATAGTTGAGGTCAAATGCCGACTAGATTCTCATCCACTTCTATCAGTGGGCTACTCAGAGAGGTGTCTGAGACTCTAGTGAGCATGTGACCAGGCTCGGACTGGCCTGCTGGGGAATTCCCCGGTGGGCCCCACTGCAGGGCCAGAACTGAAAAGAGAAGGAAGGCTCCTCCCACTCCTACCCTACCACAGCTATGCACTTGTCTATATACCGTATGCTGTGTGTGTGGGGGTGTGTTTTTTGACTTGTCTATATACTGTATGCTGTGTGTGTGTGGGGGGGACTTGTCTGTATACCGTGTGTGGGAGGTGGGGGACTTGTCTATATACTGTATGCTGTGTGTGGGGGACTTGTCTATATACCGTATGCTGTGTGTGGGGGACTTGTCTATATACTGTATGCTGTGTGTGGGGGACTTGTCTATATACTGTATGCTGTGTGGGGGACTTGTCTATATACCGTATGCTGTGTATGGGGGACTTGTCTATATACTGTATGCTGTGTATGGGGGACTTGTCTATATACTGTATGCTGTGTGTGTGTGTGGGGGGGACTTGTCTGTATACCGTATGCTGTGTGTGGGGGACTTGTCTATATACCGTATGCTGTGTATGGGGGACTTGTCTATATACTGTATGCTGTGTGTGTGTGGGGGGGGGACTTGTCTGTATACCGTGTGTGGGAAGTGGGGGACTTGTCTATATACCGTATGCTGTGTGTGGGAGACTTGTCTATATACTGTATGCTGTGTGTGGGGGACTTGTCTATATACTGTATGCTGTGTATGGGGGACTTGTCTATATACTGTATGCTGTGTGTGTGTGGGGGGGACTTGTCTGTATACCGTGTGTGGGAGGTGGGGGACTTGTCTATATACTGTATGCTGTGTGTGGGGGACTTGTCTATATACTGTATGCTGTGTGTGGGGGACTTGTCTATATACCGTATGCTGTGTGGGGGACTTGTCTATATACTGTATGCTGTGTGGGGGACTTGTCTATATACCGTATGCTGTGTGGGGGACTTGTCTATATACCGTATGCTGTGTGGGGGACTTGTCTATATACTGTATGCTGTGTGTGGGGGACATGTCTATATACTGTATGCTGTGTGTGGGGGACTTGTCTATATACTGTATGCTGTGTATGGGGGACTTGTCTATATACTGTATGCTGTGTATGGGGAACTTGTCTATATACCGTATGCTGTGTGGGAGGGACTTGTCTATATACCGTATGCTGTGTGAGGGACTTGTCTATATACCGTATGCTGTGTGGGGGACTTGTCTATATACCGTATACTGTGTGGGGTACTTGTCTATATACCGTATGCTGTGTGTGGGGGACTTGTCTATATACCGTATGCTGTGTGTGGGGGACTTGTCTATATACCGTATGCTGTGTGTGGGGGACTTGTCTATATACTGTATGCTGTGTGTGGGGGACTTGTCTATATACTGTATGCTGTGTGTGGGGGACTTGTCTATATACCGTATGCTGTGTGTGGGGGACTTGTCTATATACCGTATGCTGTGTGTGGGGGACTTGTCTATATACTGTATGCTGTGTGTGGGGGACTTGTCTATATACCGTATGCTGTGTGTGGGGGACTTGTCTATATACCGTATGCTGTGTGGGGGGGACTTGTCTATATACCGTATGCTGTGTGTGGGGGGGACTTGTCTATATACCGTATGCTGTGTGGTAGGGACTTGTCCATATACCGTATGCTGTGTGAGGGACTTGTCTATATACTGTATGCTGTGTGTGGGGGACTTGTCTATATACCGTATGCTGTGTGGGAGGGACTTGTCTATATACCGTATGCTGTGTGGGAGGGACTTGTCCATATACCGTATGCTGTGTGAGGGACTTGTCTATATACCGTATGCTGTGTGGGGGACTTGTCTATATACCGTATGCTGTGTGGGGTACTTGTCTATATACCGTATGCTGTGTGGGGGACTTATCTATATACTGTATGCTGTGTGTGGGGGACTTGTCTATATACCGTATGCTGTGTGTGGGGGACTTGTCTATATACCGTATGCTGTGTGTGGGGGACTTGTCTATATACTGTATGCTGTGTGTGGGGGACTTGTCTATATACCGTATGCTGTGTGGGGGACTTGTCTATATACCGTATGCTGTGTGGGGGACTTGTCTATATACTGTATGCTGTGTGTGGGGGACTTGTCTATATACTGTATGCTGTGTGTGGGGGACTTGTCTATATACTGTATACTGTGTATGGGGGACTTGTCTATATACCGTATGCTGTGTGTGGGGGGGACTTGTCTATATACCGTATGCTGTGTGGTAGGGACTTGTCCATATACCGTATGCTGTGTGAGGGACTTGTCTATATACTGTATGCTGTGTGTGGGGGACTTGTCTATATACCGTATGCTGTGTGGGAGGGACTTGTCTATATACCGTATGCTGTGTGGGAGGGACTTGTCCATATACCGTATGCTGTGTGAGGGACTTGTCTATATACCGTATGCTGTGTGTGGGGGACTTGTCTATATACTGTATGCTGTGTGTGGGGGACTTGTCTATATACCGTATGCTGTGTGGGAGGGACTTGTCCATATACCGTATGCTGTGTGAGGGACTTGTCTATATACCGTATGCTGTGTGGGAGGGACTTGTCCATATACCGTATGCAGTGTGTGGGGGACTTGTCTATATACCGTATGCAGTGTGTGGGGGACTTGTCTATATACCGTATGCTGTGTGGGGTACTTGTCTATATACCGCATGCTGTGTGTGGGGGACTTGTCTATATACCGTATGCTGTGTGGGAGGGACTTGTCTATATACCGTATGCTGTGTGGGAGGGACTTGTCCATATACCGTATGCTGTGTGAGGGACTTGTCTATATACCGTATGCTGTGTGTGGGGGACTTGTCTATATACTGTATGCTGTGTGTGGGGGACTTGTCTATATACCGTATGCTGTGTGGGAGGGACTTGTCCATATACCGTATGCTGTGTGAGGGACTTGTCTATATACCGTATGCTGTGTGGGAGGGACTTGTCCATATACCGTATGCAGTGTGTGGGGGACTTGTCTATATACCGTATGCAGTGTGTGGGGGACTTGTCTATATACCGTATGCTGTGTGGGGTACTTGTCTATATACCGCATGCTGTGTGTGGGGGACTTGTCTATATACCGTATGCTGTGTGTGGAGACTTGTCTATATACGTATGCTGTGTGTGGGAGACTTGTCTATATACTGTATGCTTGTGTGTGGGGACTTGTCTATATACCGTATGCTGTGTGTAGGGGGACTTGTCTATATACCGTATGCTGTGTGGGGGACTTGTCTATATACCGTATGCTGTGTGGGGGGGACTTGTCTATATACCGTATGCTGTGTGGGGAGGACTTGTCTATATACCGTATGCTGTGTGGGGACTTGTCTATACCGTATGCAGTGTGTGGGGGACTTGTCTATATACCGTATGCTGTGTGGGGGTACTTGTCTATATACCGCATGCTGTGTGTGGGGACTTGTCTATATACCGTATGCTGTGTGTGGGGGACTTGTCCTATATACCGTATGCTGTGTGTGGGGGACTTGTCTATATACTGTATGCTGTGTGTGGGGACTTGTCTATATACCGTTGCTGTGTGTAGGGGACTTGTCTATATACCGTATGCTGTGTGGGGGACTTGTCTATATACTGTATGCTGTGTGGGGAGGGACTTGTCTATATACCGTATGCTGTGTCTGGGGACTGGTCTATATACCGTATGCTGTGTGGGGGGACTTGTCTATATACTGTATGCTGTGTGTGGGGGACTTGTCTATATACTGTATGCTGGTGTGGGGGACTTGTCTATATACCGTATGCTGTGTGGGGGGGGACTTGTCTATATACTGTATGCTGTGTGGGGGACTTGTCTATATACTGTATGCTGTGTGGGGGGACTTGTCTATATACCGTATGCTGTGTGTGGGGGACTTGTCTATATACTGTATGCTGTGTGTGGGGACTTGTCTATATACTGTATGCTGTGTGTGGGGACTTGTCTATATACCGTATGCTGTGTGTGGGGGACTTGTCTATATACCGTATGCTGTGTGGGGGGACTTGTCTATATACGTATGCTGTGTGTGGGGGACTTGTCTATATACCGTATGCTGTGTGTGGGGGACTTGTCTATATACCGTATGCTGTGTGTGGGGGACTTGTCTATATACTGTATGCTGTGTGGGGACTTGTCCTATATACTGTATGCTGTGTGTGGGGGACTTGTCTATATACTGTATGCTGTGTGTGGGGGACTTGTCTATATACCGTATGCTGTGTGTGGGGGACTTGTCTATATACCGTATGCTGTGTGTGGGGACTTGTCTATATACCTGTATGCTGTGTGTGGGGGACTTGTCTATATACTGTATGCTGTGTGTGGGGGGACTTGTCTATATACTGTATGCTGTGTGTGGGGACTTGTCTATATACCTGTATGCTGTGTGTGGGGACTTGTCTATATACCGTATGCTGTGTGTGTGGGGGACTTGTCTATATACCGTATGCTGTGTTGGGGGACTTGTCTATATACCGTATGCTGTGTGTGGGGGGACTTGTCTATATACCGTATGCTGTGTGGAGGGACTTGTCTATATACCGTATGCTGTGTAAGGGGACTTGTCTATATAACTGTATGCTGTGTGGGGGACTTGTCTATATACCGTATGCTGTGTGGGGGTACTTGTCTATATACCGTATGCTGTGTGTGGGGGACTTGTCTATATACCGTATGCTGTGTGTGGGGGACTTGTCTATATACCGTATGCTGTGTGTGGGGGACTTGTCTATATGACTGTATGCTGTGTGTGGGGGGACTTGTCTATATACCGTATGCTGTGTGTGGGGACTTGTCTATATACCGTATGCTGTGTGTGGGGGACTTGTCTATATACCGTATGCTGTGTGTAGGGGACTTGTCTATATACCGTATGCTGTGTGTGGGGGACTTGTCTATATACTGTATGCTGTGTGGGGGACTTGTCTATATACCGTATGCTGTGTGTGGGGGACTTGTCTATATACCGTATACTGTGTGGGGACTTGTCTATATACTGTATGCTGTGTGGCTGGACTTGTCTATATACTGTATGCTGTGTGGGGGCACTTGTCTATATACTGTATGCTGTGTGGGGGACTTGTCTATATACTGTATGCTGTGTGGGGGACTTGTCTATATACCGTATGCTGTGTTTGGGGACTTGTCTATATACTGTATGCTGTGTGGGGTACTTGTCTATATACTGTATGCTGTGTGTGGGGACTTGTCTATATACCGTATGCTGTGTGTGGGGGACTGTCTATAACGTATTGTGTGGGGGACTTGTCTATATACCGTATGCTGTGTGTGGGGACTTGTCTATATACCGTATGCTGTGTGTGGGGGACTTGTCTATATACTGTATGCTGTGTGTGGGGGGACTTGTCTAATACCGTATGCTGTGTGTGGGGACTTGTCTATATACCGTATGCTGTGTGTGGGGGGACTTGTCTATATACTGTATGCTGTGTGTGGGGACTTGTCTATATACCGTATGCTGTGTGTGCTGACTTGTTTATATACCGTATGCTGTGTGTGGGGGACTTGTCTATATACCGTATGCTGTGTGTGGGGACTTGTCTATATACCGTATGCTGTGTAGGGGACTTGTCTATATACTGTATGCTGTGTGAGGGTGACTTGTCTATATACTGTATGCTGTGTGTGGGGACTTGTCTATATACCGTATGCTGTGTGGGGGACTTGTCTATATACCGTATGCTGTGGGGTGGGACTTGTCTATATACTGTATTCTGTGTGGGGGACTTGTCTATATACCGTATGCTGTGTGTGGGGGACTTGTCTATATACCTGTATGCTGTGTGTGGGGGACTTGTCTATATACCGTATGCTGTGTGGTGGGACTTGTCTATATACTGTATGCTGTGTGTGGGGGACTTGTCTATATACCGTATGCTGTGTATGGGGGACTTGTCTATATACTGTATGCTGTGTGTGGGGGACTTGTCTATATACCGTATGCTGTGTTGGGGACTTGTCTATATACCTGTATGCTGTTGTGGGACTTTCTATATACTGCTGTGTGGGGTGGGCCCTGTCTATATACTGTATGCTGTGTTGGGGGACTTGTCTATAATACTGTATGCTGTGTGTGGGGGACTTGTCTATATACCGTATGCTGTGTGGGGGACTTGTCTATATACCGTATGCTGTGTGTGGGGGACTTGTCTATATACTGTATGCTGTGTGTGGAAGGACTTGTCTATATACTGTATGCTGTGTGTGGGGGACTTGTCTATATACTGTATGCTGTGTGTGGGGACTTGTCTATATACTGTATGCTGTGTGGAGGACTTGTCTATATACTGTATGCTGTGTGTGGGGGACTTGTCTATATACCGTATGCTGTGTGGGGTACTTGTCTATATACCGTATGCTGTGTGTGGGGGACTTGTCTATATACTGTATGCTGTGTCTGGGGGGGACTTGTCTATATAACTGTAGCTGTGTGGGGGGACTTGTCTATATACGTATGTGTGGTGTGGGGACTTGTCTATATACCGTATGCTGTGTGTGGGGGACTTGTCTATATACCGTATTGCTGTGTGTGGGGACTTGTCTATATACCTGTATGCTGTGTGTGGGGGACTTGTCTATATACCTGATGCTGTGTGTGGGGGACTTGTCTATATACTGTATGCTGTGTGTGGGGGACTTGTCTATATTACCTGTATGCTGTGTGTGGGGACTTGTCTATATACCGTATGCTGTGGGGGGGACTTGTCTATATACCGTATGCTGTGTGGGGGGGACTTGTCTATATACTGTATGCTGTGTGTGGGGGACTTGTCTATATGCTGTATGCTGTGTGGGGGACTGTCTATATGCTGTATGCTGTGTGTGGGGGACTTGTCTATATACCGTATGCTGTGTGTGGGGGACTTGTCTATATACCGTATGCTGTGTGTGGGGGACTTGTCTATATACCGTATGCTGTGTGGGGGTACTTGTCTATATACTGTATGCTGTGTGTGGGGGACTTGTCTATATACTGAATGCTGTGTGTGGGGGACTTGTCTATATACTGTATGCTGTGTATGGGGGACTTGTCTAATATACTGTATGCTGTGTGGGGGACTTGTCTATATAGCTGTATGCTGTGTGTGGGGGGACTTGTCTATATACTGTATGCTGTGTGGGGGACTTGTCTATATACTGTATGCTGTGTGTGGGGGACTTGTCTATATACCGTATGCTGTGTGGTGGGACTTGTCTATATACCTGTATGCTGTGTGTGGGGACTTGTCTATTACCGTAGCTGTGTGTGGGGGACTTGTCTATATACCGTATGCTGTGTGTGGGGTACTTGTCTATATACCGTATGCGTGTGTGGGGGACTTGTCTATATACTGTATGCTGTGTATGGGGGACTTGTCTATATACCTGTATGCTGTGTGTGGGGACTTGTCTATATACCTTATGCTGTGTGTGGGACTTGTCTATATACTGTAATGCTGTGTGTGGGGACTTGACTATATACCTTATGCTGTGTGGGGACTTGTCTATATACTGTATGCTGTGTGTGGGGGACTTGTCTATATACTGTATGCTGTGTGGTGGGGACTTGACTATATACCTTATGCTGTGTGGGGGACTTGTCTATATACTGTATGCTGTGAATGGGGGACTTGACTATATACCGTATGCTGTGTGTGGGGTACTTGTCTATATACCTGTATGCTGTGTGGGGGACTTGTCTATATACTGTATGCTGTGTGTGGGGACTTGACTATATACTGTATGCTGTGTGTGGGACTTGACTATATACCTTATGCTGTGTGGGGACTTGTCTATATACTGTATGCTGTGTGTGGGGGACTTGACTATATACCGTATGCTGTGTGTGGGGGACTTGTCTATATACTGTATGCTGTGTATGGGGGACTTGTCTATATACTGTATGCTGTGTGTGGGGGACATGTCTATATACCTTATGCTGTGTGGGGGACTTGTCTATATACCGTATGCTGTGTATGGGGGACTTGTCTATATACCTTATGCTGTGTATGGGGGACTTGTCTATATACTGTATGCTGTGTGGGGGGGACTTGTCTATATACTGTATGCTGTGTATGGGGGACTTGTCTATATACTGTATGCTGTGTGGGGGGGACTTGTCTATATACTGTATGCTGTGTGGGGGGGACTTGTCTATATACCTTATGCTGTGTGGGGGACTTGTCTGTATACTGTATGCTGTGTGTGGGGACTTGTCTATATACCTTATGCTGTGTTGGGGACTTGTCTATATACTGTATGCTGTGTGTGGGGGACTTGTCTATATACCTTATGCTGTGTGGGGGACTTGTCTATTATACCGTATGCTGTGTGGGGGACTTGTCTATATACTGTATGCTGTGTGTGGGGGACTTGTCTATATACCGTATGCTGTGTGTGGGGGACTTGTCTATATACTGTATGCTGTGTGTGGGGGACTTGTCTATATACTGTATGCTGTGTGTAAGGGACTTGTCTATATACCTGTATGCTGTGTGTGGGGGACTTGTCTATATACCGTATGCTGTGTGTGGGGACTTGTCTATATACCGTATGCTGTGTGGGGTACTTGTCCTATATACTGTATGCTGTGTGTGGGGGACTTGTCTATATACCGTATGCTGTGTGTGGGGGGACTTGTCTATATACTGTATGCTGTGTGTGGGGGACTTGTCTATATACTGTATGCTGTGTGTAAGGGACTTGTCTATATACTGTATGCTGTGTGTGGGGGACTTGTCTATGTACCGTAGCTGTGGTGGGGGTGACTTGTCTATATACCGTATGCTGTGTGGGGACTTGTCTATATACCGTATGCTGTGTGTGGGGTACTTGTCTATATACTGTATGCTGTGTGTGGGGGACTTGTCTATATACCGTATGCTGTGTGGTGGGGGTAC
The DNA here is from genome assembly GCF_046119375.1 of Phyllobates terribilis. Classification (NCBI taxonomy): domain Eukaryota; kingdom Metazoa; phylum Chordata; class Amphibia; order Anura; family Dendrobatidae; genus Phyllobates; species Phyllobates terribilis. The sequence goes on from NW_027362935.1 coordinate 3,988,156, forward strand.
TTGTCTATATACTGTATGCTGTGTGTGGGGTACTTGTCTATATACTGTATGCTGTGTGTGGGGGACTTGTCTATATACCGTATGCTGTGTGTGGGGTACTTGTCTATATACCGTATGCTGTGTGGGGGTACTTGTCTATATACTGTATGCTGTGTGTGGGGACTTGTCTATATACCGTATGCTGTGTGGGTGACTTGTCTATATACCTTATGCTGTGTGTGGGGGACTTGTCTATATACTGTATGCTGTGTGGGGGGACTTGTCTATATACCGTATGCTGTGTGGGGGGACATGTCTATATACCGTATGCTGTGTAGGGGACTTGTCTATATACTGTATGCTGTGTGGGGGACTTGTCTATATACTGTATGCTGTGGTGGGGGACTTGTCTATATACTGTACGCTGTGTGTGGGGGACATGTCTATATACCGTATGCTGTGTGGGGTACTTGTCTATATACTGTATGCTGTGTGTGGGGGACTTGTCTATATACCGTATGCTGTGTATGGGGGACTTGTCTATATACCGTATGCTGTGTGGGGGGACTTGTCTATATACCGTATGCTGTGTAGGGGACTTGTCCTATATACTGTATGCTGTGTGGGGGACTTGTCTATATACTGTATGCTGTGTGTGGGGGACTTGTCTATATACCTTATGCTGTGTGGGGGACTTGTCTATATACTGTATGCTGTGTGTGGGGGACTTGTCTATATACCTTATGCTGTTTCTGGACTTTGTCATATATACCGTATGCTGTGTGGGGGGGACCTTGTCTATATACCTTATGCAGTGTGGGGGGACTTGTCTATATACTGTATGCTGTGTGTGGGGGAC